>NW_027436642.1:1500000-1788776 GCF_031877795.1 Strix aluco
CACTGGGGAAAGGCAGGCAGAGAATTCCCTGCTAGCACCTTCTCTGTGCCTGGGAAGCAGAAGTGTTCACATTGCTTCGCAGAATCGCTTTTCTGCAGAAAACACTAACACTTGTTCAGAACAAAAGAAAGCACAGAGCCCCAGATTTGCTGTTGTCCTGGAGAGCTTGCAGAGTACTGGGGAAAGGCAGGCAGAGAATTCCCTGCTAGCACCTTCTCTGTGCCTGGGAAGCAAAAGTGTTCACATTAGTTCGCAGAATCGCTTTTGTGCAGAAAACACTAACACTTGTTCAGAACAAAAGAAAGCACAGAGCCCCAGATTCTATGTTGTCCTGGAGAGCTTGCAGAGCACTGGGGAAAGGCAGGCAGAGAATTCCCTGATAAGCACCTTCTCTGTGCCTGGGAAGCAGAAGTGTTCACATTGCTTCGCAGATTCGCTTTTCTGCAGAAAACACTAACACTTGTTCAGAACAAAAGAAAGCACAGAGCCCCAGATTTGCTGTTGTTCTGGAGAGCTTGCAGAGCACTGGGGAAAGGCAGGCAGAGAATTCCCTGCTAGCACCTTCTCTGTGCCTGGGAAGCAGAAGTGTTCACATTGCTTCGCAGAATCGCTTTTGTGCAGAAAACAGTAACACGTGTTCAGAACGAAAGAAAGCACAGAGCCCCAGATTTGCTGTTGTCCTGGAGAGCTTGCAGAGCACTGGGGAAAGGCAGGCAGAGAATTCCCTGTTAGCACCTTCTCTGTGCCTGGGAAGCAGAAGTGTTCACATTCTATGTTGTCCTGGAGAGCTTGCAGAGCACTGGGGAAAGGCAGGCAGAGAATTCCCTTATAGCACCTTCTCTGTGCCTGGTCACATTGCTTCGCAGAATCGCTTTTGTGCAGAAAACATTAACACTTGTTCAGAACGAAAGAAAGCACAGAGCCCCAGATTTGCTGTTGTCCTGGAGAGCTTGCAGAGCACTGGGGAAAGGCAGGCAGAGAATTCCCTGCTAGCACCTTCTCTGTGCCTGGGAAGCAGAAGTGTTCACATTGCTTCGCAGAATCGCTTTTGTGCAGAAAACAGTAACACTTGTTCAGAAGGAAAGATAGCACAGAGCCCCAGATTTTATGTTGTCCTGGAGAGCTTGCAGAGCACTGGGGAAAGGCAGGCAGAGAATTCCTTCCTAGCATCTTCTCTGTGCCTGGGAAGCAGAAGTGTTCACATTGCTTCGCAGAATCGCTTTTGTGCAGAAAACAGTAACACTTGTTCAGAAGGAAAGAAAGCACAGAGCCCCAGATTCTATGTTGTCCTGGAGAGCTTGCAGAGCACTGGGGAAAGGCAGGCAGAGAATTCCCTGCTAGCACGTTCTCTGTTCCTGGGAAGCAGAAGTGTTCACATTGCTTCGCAGAATCGCTTTTGTGCAGAAAACACTAACACTTGTTCAGAACGAAAGAAAGCACAGAGCCCCAGATTTGCTGTTGTCCTGGAGAGCTTGCAGAGCACTGGGGAAAGGCAGGCAGAGAATTCCCTGCTAGCACCTTCTCTGTGCCTGGGAAGCAGAAGTGTTCACATTGCTTCGCAAGAATCGCTTTTGTGCAGAAAACAGTAACACTTGTTCAGAAGGAAAGAAAGCACAGAGCCCCAGATTCTATGTTGTCCTGGAGAGCTTGCAGAGCACTGGGGAAAGGCAGGCAGAGAATTCCCTGATAGCACCTTCTCTGTGCCTGTTCACATTGCTTCGCAGAATCGCTTTTGTGCAGAAAACAGTAACACTTGTTCAGAACGAAAGAAAGCACAGAGCCCCAGATTTGCTGTTGTCCTGGAGAGCTTGCAGAGCACTGGGGAAAGGCAGGCAGAGAATTCCCTGCTAGCACCTTCTCTGTGCCTGGGAAGCAGAAGTGTTCACATTGCTTCGCAGAATCGCTTTTGTGCAGAAAACACTAACACTTGTTCAGAACGAAAGAAAGCACAGAGCCCCAGATTCTATGTTGTCCTGGAGAGCTTGCAGAGCACTGGGGAAAGGCAGGCAGAGAATTCCCTGATAGCACCTTCTCTGTGCCTGTTCACATTGTTTCGCAGAATCGCTTTTGTGCAGAAAACAGTAACACTTGTTCAGAACGAAAGAAAGCACAGAGCCCCAGATTTTATGTTGTCCTGGAGAGCTTGCAGAGCACTGGGGAAAGGCAGGCAGAGAATTCCTTGCTAGCACCTTCTCTGTGCCTGGGAAGCAGAAGTGTTCACATTGCTTCGCAGAATCGCTTTTGTGCAGAAAACAGTAACACTTGTTCAGAAGGAAAGAAAGCACAGAGCCCCAGATTCTATGTTGTCCTGGAGAGCTTGCAGAGCACTGGGGAAAGGCAGGCAGAGAATTCCCTGCTAGCACGTTCTCTGTGCCTGGGAAGCAGAAGTGTTCACATTGCTTCGCAGAATCGCTTTTGTGCAGAAAACACTAACACTTGTTCAGAACGAAAGAAAGCACAGAGCCCCAGATTTGCTGTTGTCCTGGAGAGCTTGCAGAGCACTGGGGAAAGGCAGGCAGAGAATTCCCTGCTAGCACCTTCTCTGTGCCTGGGAAGCAGAAGTGTTCACATTGCTTCGCAAGAATCGCTTTTGTGCAGAAAACAGTAACACTTGTTCAGAACGAAAGAAAGCACAGAGCCCCAGATTTGCTGTTGTTCTGGAGAGCTTGCAGAGCACTGGGGAAAGGCAGGCAGAGAATTCCCTGATAGCACCTTCTCTGTGCCTGTTCACATTGCTTCGCAGAATCGCTTTTGTGCAGAAAACAGTAACACTTGTTCAGAAGGAAAGAAAGCACAGAGCCCCAGATTTTATGTTGCCCTGGAGAGCTTGCAGAGCACTGGGGAAAGGCAGGCAGAGAATTCCTTCCTAGCATCTTCTCTGTGCCTGGGAAGCAGAAGTGTTCACATTGCTTCGCAGAATCGCTTTTGTGCAGAAAACACTAACACTTGTTCAGAACGAAAGAAAGCACAGAGCCCCAGATTTGCTGTTGTCCTGGAGAGCTTGCAGAGCACTGGGGAAAGGCAGGCAGAGAATTCCCTGCTAGCACCTTCTCTGTGCCTGGGAAGCAGAAGTGTTCACATTGCTTCGCAAGAATCGCTTTTGTGCAGAAAACAGTAACAGTTGTTCAGAACGAAAGAAAGCACAGAGCCCCAGATTCTATGTTGTCCTGGAGATCTTGCAGAGCACTGGGGAAAGGCAGGCAGAGAATTCCCTGATAGCACCTTCTCTGTGCCTGTTGACATTGTTTCGCAGAATCGCTTTTGTGCAGAAAACAGTAACACTTGTTCAGAAGGAAAGAAAGCACAGAGCCCCAGATTTTATGTTGTCCTGGAGAGCTTGCAGAGCACTGGGGAAAGGCAGGCAGAGAATTCCTTGCTAGCACCTTCTCTGTGCCTGGGAAGCAGAAGTGTTGACATTGCTTCGCAGAATCGCTTTTGTGCAGAAAACAGTAACACTTGTTCAGAAGGAAAGAAAGCACAGAGCCCCAGATTTGCTGTTGTCCTGGAGAGCTTGCAGAGCACTGGGGAAAGGCAGGCAGAGAATTCCCTGCTAGCACCTTCTCTGTGCCTGGGAAGCAGAAGTGTTCACATTGCTTCGCAAGAATCGCTTTTGTGCAGAAAACAGTAACACTTGTTCAGAAGGAAAGAAAGCACAGAGCCCCAGATTCTATGTTGTCCTGGAGAGCTTGCAGAGCACTGGGGAAAGGCAGGCAGAGAATTCCCTGATAGCACCTTCTCTGTGCCTGTTCACATTGCTTCGCAGAATCGCTTTTGTGCAGAAAACAGTAACACTTGTTCAGAACGAAAGAAAGCACAGAGCCCCAGATTTTATGTTGCCCTGGAGAGCTTGCAGAGCACTGGGGAAAGGCAGGCAGAGAATTCCCTGCTAGCACCCTCTCTGTGCCTGGGAAGCAGAAGTGTTCACATTGCTTCGCAGAATCGCCTTTGTGCAGAAAACACTAACACTTGTTCAGAACAAAAGAAAGCACAGAGCCCCAGATTCTATGTTGTCCTGGAGAGCTTGCAGAGCACTGGGGAAAGGCAGGCAGAGAATTCCCTGCTAGCACCTTCTCTGTGCCTGGGAAGCAGAAGTGTTCACATTGCTTCGCAGAATCGCTTTGGTGCAGAAAACACTAACACTTGTTCAGAACAAAAGAAAGCACAGAGCCCCAGATTTGCTGTTGTCCTGGAGAGCTTGCAGAGCACTGGGGAAAGGCAGGCAGAGAATTCCCTGCTAGCACCTTCTCTGTGCCTGGGAAGCAGAAGTGTTCACATTGCTTCGCAGAATCGCTTTTCTGCAGAAAACACTAACACTTGTTCAGAACAAAAGAAAGCACAGAGCCCCAGATTTGCTGTTGTCCTGGAGAGCTTGCAGAGTACTGGGGAAAGGCAGGCAGAGAATTCCCTGCTAGCACCTTCTCTGTGCCTGGGAAGCAGAAGTGTTCACATTAGTTCGCAGAATCGCTTTTGTGCAGAAAACACTAACACTTGTTCAGAACAAAAGAAAGCACAGAGCCCCAGATTCTATGTTGTCCTGGAGAGCTTGCAGAGCACTGGGGAAAGGCAGGCAGAGAATTCCCTGTTAGCAGCTTCTCTGTGCCTGGGAAGCAGAAGTGTTCACATTGCTTCGCAGATTCGCTTTTCTGCAGAAAACACTAACACTTGTTCAGAACAAAAGAAAGCACAGAGCCCCAGATTTGCTGTTGTCCTGGAGAGCTTGCAGAGCACTGGGGAAAGGCAGGCAGAGAATTCCCTGTTAGCACCTTCTCTGTGCCTGGGAAGCAGAAGTGTTCACATTCTATGTTGTCCTGGAGAGCTTGCAGAGCACTGGGGAAAGGCAGGCAGAGAATTCCCTGATAGCACCTTTTCTGTGCCTGGTCACATTGCTTCGCAGAATCGCTTTTGTGCAGAAAACATTAACACTTGTTCAGAACGAAAGAAAGCACAGAGCCCCAGATTTGCTGTTGTCCTGGAGAGCTTGCAGAGCACTGGGGAAAGGCAGGCAGAGAATTCCTTGCTAGCACCTTCTCTGTGCCTGGGAAGCAGAAGTGTTCACATTGCTTCGCAGAATCGCTTTTGTGCAGAAAACACTAACACTTGTTCAGAACGAAAGAAAGCACAGAGCCCCAGATTCTATGTTGTCCTGGAGAGCTTGCAGAGCACTGGGGAAAGGCAGGCAGAGAATTCCCTGATAGCACCTTCTCTGTGCCTGTTCACATTGCTTCGCAGAATCGCTTTTGTGCAGAAAACAGTAACACTTGTTCAGAAGGAAAGAAAGCACAGAGCCCCGGATTCTATGTTGCCCTGGAGAGCTTGCAGAGCACTGGGGAAAGGCAGGCAGAGAATTCCCTGATAGCACCTTCTCTGTGCCTGGGAAGCAGAAGTGTTCACATTGCTTCGCAGAATCGCTTTTGTGCAGAAAACACTAACACTTGTTCAGAAGGAAAGAAAGCACAGAGCCCCAGATTTGCTGTTGTCCTGGAGAGCTTGCAGAGCACTGGGGAAAGGCAGGCAGAGAATTCCCTGCTAGCACCTTCTCTGTGCCTGGGAAGCAGAAGTGTTCACATTGCTTCGCAAGAATCGCTTTTGTGCAGAAAACAGTAACAGTTGTTCAGAACGAAAGAAAGCACAGAGCCCCAGATTCTATGTTGTCCTGGAGAGCTTGCAGAGCACTGGGGAAAGGCAGGCAGAGAATTCCTTGATAGCACCTTCTCTGTGCCTGTTGACATTGTTTCGCAGAATCGCTTTTGTGCAGAAAACAGTAACACTTGTTCAGAAGGAAAGAAAGCACAGAGCCCCAGATTTGCTGTTGTTCTGGAGAGCTTGCAGAGCACTGGGGAAAGGCAGGCAGAGAATTCCTTGCTAGCACCTTCTCTGTGCCTGGGAAGCAGAAGTGTTGACATTGCTTCGCAGAATCGCTTTTGTGCAGAAAACAGTAACACTTGTTCAGAAGGAAAGAAAGCACAGAGCCCCAGATTTGCTGTTGTCCTGGAGAGCTTGCAGAGCACTGGGGAAAGGCAGGCAGAGAATTCCCTGCTAGCACCTTCTCTGTGCCTGGGAAGCAGAAGTGTTCACATTGCTTCGCAAGAATCGCTTTTGTGCAGAAAACAGTAACACTTGTTCAGAAGGAAAGAAAGCACAGAGCCCCAGATTCTATGTTGTCCTGGAGAGCTTGCAGAGCACTGGGGAAAGGCAGGCAGAGAATTCCCTGATAGCACCTTCTCTGTGCCTGTTCACATTGCTTCGCAGAATCGCTTTTGTGCAGAAAACAGTAACACTTGTTCAGAACGAAAGAAAGCACAGAGCCCCAGATTTTATGTTGCCCTGGAGAGCTTGCAGAGCACTGGGGAAAGGCAGGCAGAGAATTCCCTGCTAGCACCTTCTCTGTGCCTGGGAAGCAGAAGTGTTCACATTGCTTCGCAGAATCGCCTTTGTGCAGAAAACAGTAACACTTGTTCAGAACAAAAGAAAGCACAGAGCCCCAGATTCTATGTTGTCCTGGAGAGCTTGCAGAGCACTGGGGAAAGGCAGGCAGAGAATTCCCTGCTAGCACCTTCTCTGTGCCTGGGAAGCAGAAGTGTTCACATTGCTTCGCAGAATCGCTTTGGTGCAGAAAACACTAACACTTGTTCAGAACAAAAGAAAGCACAGAGCCCCAGATTTGCTGTTGTCCTGGAGAGCTTGCAGAGCACTGGGGAAAGGCAGGCAGAGAATTCCCTGCTAGCACCTTCTCTGTGCCTGGGAAGCAGAAGTGTTCACATTGCTTCGCAGAATCGCTTTTCTGCAGAAAACACTAACACTTGTTCAGAACAAAAGAAAGCACAGAGCCCCAGATTTGCTGTTGTCCTGGAGAGCTTGCAGAGTACTGGGGAAAGGCAGGCAGAGAATTCCCTGCTAGCACCTTCTCTGTGCCTGGGAAGCAGAAGTGTTCACATTAGTTCGCAGAATCGCTTTTGTGCAGAAAACACTAACACTTGTTCAGAACAAAAGAAAGCACAGAGCCCCAGATTCTATGTTGTCCTGGAGAGCTTGCAGAGCACTGGGGAAAGGCAGGCAGAGAATTCCCTGTTAGCAGCTTCTCTGTGCCTGGGAAGCAGAAGTGTTCACATTGCTTCGCAGAATCGCTTTTCTGCAGAAAACACTAACACTTGTTCAGAACAAAAGAAAGCACAGAGCCCCAGATTTGCTGTTGTCCTGGAGAGCTTGCAGAGCACTGGGGAAAGGCAGGCAGAGAATTCCCTGTTAGCACCTTCTCTGTGCCTGGGAAGCAGAAGTGTTCACATTCTATGTTGTCCTGGAGAGCTTGCAGAGCACTGGGGAAAGGCAGGCAGAGAATTCCCTGATAGCACCTTCTCTGTGCCTGGTCACATTGCTTCGCAGAATCGCTTTTGTGCAGAAAACATTAACACTTGTTCAGAACGAAAGAAAGCACAGAGCCCCAGATTTGCTGTTGTCCTGGAGAGCTTGCAGAGCACTGGGGAAAGGCAGGCAGAGAATTCCTTGCTAGCACCTTCTCTGTGCCTGGGAAGCAGAAGTGTTCACATTGCTTCGCAGAATTGCTTTTGTGCAGAAAACAGTAACACTTGTTCAGAACGAAAGAAAGCACAGAGCCCCAGATTCTATGTTGTCCTGGAGAGCTTGCAGAGCACTGGGGAAAGGCACGCAGAGAATTCCCTGCTAGCACCTTCTCTGTGCCTGGGAAGCAGAAGTGTTCACATTGCTTCGCAAGAATCGCTTTTGTGCAGAAAACAGTAACACTTGTTCAGAAGGAAAGAAAGCACAGAGCCCCAGATTCTATGTTGTCCTGGAGAGCTTGCAGAGCACTGGGGAAAGGCAGGCAGAGAATTCCCTGATAGCACCTTCTCTGTGCCTGTTCACATTGCTTCGCAGAATCGCTTTTGTGCAGAAAACAGTAACACTTGTTCAGAAAGAAAGAAAGCACAGAGCCCCAGATTTTATGTTGTCCTGGAGAGCTTGCAGAGCACTGGGGAAAGGCAGGCAGAGAATTCCCTGATAGCACCTTCTCTGTGCCTGTTCACATTGCTTCGCAGAATCGCTTTTGTGCAGAAAACAGTAACACTTGTTCAGAACGAAAGAAAGCACAGAGCCCCAGATTCTATGTTGTCCTGGAGAGCTTGCAGAGCACTGGGGAAAGGCAGGCAGAGAATTCCTTGCTAGCACCTTCTCTGTGCCTGGGAAGCAGAAGTGTTCACATTGCTTCGCAGAATCGCTTTTGTGCAGAAAACAGTAACACTTGTTCAGAAGGAAAGATAGCACAGAGCCCCAGATTTTATGTTGTCCTGGAGAGCTTGCAGAGCACTGGGGAAAGGCAGGCAGAGAATTCCTTCCTAGCATCTTCTCTGTGCCTGGGAAGCAGAAGTGTTCACATTGCTTCGCAGAATCGCTTTTGTGCAGAAAACAGTAACACTTGTTCAGAAGGAAAGAAAGCACAGAGCCCCAGATTCTATGTTGTCCTGGAGAGCTTGCAGAGCACTGGGGAAAGGCAGGCAGAGAATTCCCTGCTAGCACGTTCTCTGTGCCTGGGAAGCAGAAGTGTTCACATTGCTTCGCAGAATCGCTTTTGTGCAGAAAACACTAACACTTGTTCAGAACGAAAGAAAGCACAGAGCCCCAGATTTGCTGTTGTCCTGGAGAGCTTGCAGAGCACTGGGGAAAGGCAGGCAGAGAATTCCCTGATAGCACCTTCTCTGTGCCTGTTCACATTGCTTCGCAGAATCGCTTTTGTGCAGAAAACAGTAACACTTGTTCAGAACGAAAGAAAGCACAGAGCCCCAGATTTGCTGTTGTCCTGGAGAGCTTGCAGAGCACTGGGGAAAGGCAGGCAGAGAATTCCCTGCTAGCACCTTCTCTGTGCCTGGGAAGCAGAAGTGTTCACATTGCTTCGCAGAATCGCTTTTGTGCAGAAAACACTAACACTTGTTCAGAACGAAAGAAAGCACAGAGCCCCAGATTCTATGTTGTCCTGGAGAGCTTGCAGAGCACTGGGGAAAGGCAGGCAGAGAATTCCCTGCTAGCACCTTCTCTGTGCCTGTTCAGATTGCTTCGCAGAACCGTTTTGTGCAGAAAACAGTAACACTTGTTCAGAAGGAAATAAAGCACAGAGCCCCAGATTCTATGTAGTCCTGGAGAGCTTGCAGAGCACTGGGGAAAGGCAGGCAGAGAATTCCCTGATAGCACCTTCTCTGTGCCTGGGAAGCAGAAGTGTTCACATTGCTTCGCAGAATCGCTTTTGTGCAGAAAACACTAACACTTGTTCAGAACGAAAGAAAGCACAGAGCCCCAGATTTGCTGTTGTCCTGGAGAGCTTGCAGAGCACTGGGGAAAGGCAGGCAGAGAATTCCCTGCTAGCACCTTCTCTGTGCCTGGGAAGCAGAAGTGTTCACATTGCTTCGCAAGAATCGCTTTTGTGCAGAAAACAGTAACAGTTGTTCAGAACGAAAGAAAGCACAGAGCCCCAGATTCTATGTTGTCCTGGAGAGCTTGCAGAGCACTGGGGAAAGGCAGGCAGAGAATTCCCTGATAGCACCTTCTCTGTGCCTGTTGACATTGTTTCGCAGAATCGCTTTTGTGCAGAAAACAGTAACACTTGTTCAGAAGGAAAGAAAGCACAGAGCCCCAGATTTTATGTTGTCCTGGAGAGCTTGCAGAGCACTGGGGAAAGGCAGGCAGAGAATTCCTTGCTAGCACCTTCTCTGTGCCTGGGAAGCAGAAGTGTTGACATTGCTTCGCAGAATCGCTTTTGTGCAGAAAACACTAACACTTGTTCAGAAGGAAAGAAAGCACAGAGCCCCAGATTTGCTGTTGTCCTGGAGAGCTTGCAGAGCACTGGGGAAAGGCAGGCAGAGAATTCCCTGCTAGCACCTTCTCTGTGCCTGGGAAGCAGAAGTGTTCACATTGCTTCGCAAGAATCGCTTTTGTGCAGAAAACAGTAACACTTGTTCAGAAGGAAAGAAAGCACAGAGCCCCAGATTCTATGTTGTCCTGGAGAGCTTGCAGAGCACTGGGGAAAGGCAGGCAGAGAATTCCCTGATAGCACCTTCTCTGTGCCTGTTCACATTGCTTCGCAGAATCGCTTTTGTGCAGAAAACAGTAACACTTGTTCAGAACGAAAGAAAGCACAGAGCCCCAGATTTTATGTTGCCCTGGAGAGCTTGCAGAGCACTGGGGAAAGGCAGGCAGAGAATTCCCTGCTAGCACCTTCTCTGTGCCTGGGAAGCAGAAGTGTTCACATTGCTTCGCAGAATCGCCTTTGTGCAGAAAACACTAACACTTGTTCAGAACAAAAGAAAGCACAGAGCCCCAGATTCTATGTTGTCCTGGAGAGCTTGCAGAGCACTGGGGAAAGGCAGGCAGAGAATTCCCTGCTAGCACCTTCTCTGTGCCTGGGAAGCAGAAGTGTTCACATTGCTTCGCAGAATCGCTTTGGTGCAGAAAACACTAACACTTGTTCAGAACAAAAGAAAGCACAGAGCCCCAGATTTGCTGTTGTCCTGGAGAGCTTGCAGAGCACTGGGGAAAGGCAGGCAGAGAATTCCCTGCTAGCACCTTCTCTGTGCCTGGGAAGCAGAAGTGTTCACATTGCTTCGCAGAATCGCTTTTCTGCAGAAAACACTAACACTTGTTCAGAACAAAAGAAAGCACAGAGCCCCAGATTTGCTGTTGTCCTGGAGAGCTTGCAGAGTACTGGGGAAAGGCAGGCAGAGAATTCCCTGCTAGCACCTTCTCTGTGCCTGGGAAGCAGAAGTGTTCACATTAGTTCGCAGAATCGCTTTTGTGCAGAAAACACTAACACTTGTTCAGAACAAAAGAAAGCACAGAGCCCCAGATTCTATGTTGTCCTGGAGAGCTTGCAGAGCACTGGGGAAAGGCAGGCAGAGAATTCCCTGTTAGCAGCTTCTCTGTGCCTGGGAAGCAGAAGTGTTCACATTGCTTCGCAGATTCGCTTTTCTGCAGAAAACACTAACACTTGTTCAGAACAAAAGAAAGCACAGAGCCCCAGATTTGCTGTTGTCCTGGAGAGCTTGCAGAGCACTGGGGAAAGGCAGGCAGAGAATTCCCTGTTAGCACCTTCTCTGTGCCTGGGAAGCAGAAGTGTTCACATTCTATGTTGTCCTGGAGAGCTTGCAGAGCACTGGGGAAAGGCAGGCAGAGAATTCCCTGATAGCACCTTCTCTGTGCCTGTTCACATTGCTTCGCAGAATCGCTTTTGTGCAGAAAACAGTAACACTTGTTCAGAACGAAAGAAAGCACAGAGCCCCAGATTTGCTGTTGTCCTGGAGAGCTTGCAGAGCACTGGGGAAAGGCAGGCAGAGAATTCCTTGCTAGCACCTTCTCTGTGCCTGGGAAGCAGAAGTGTTCACATTGCTTCGCAGAATCGCTTTTGTGCAGAAAACAGTAACACTTGTTCAGAACGAAAGAAAGCACAGAGCCCCAGATTCTATGTTGTCCTGGAGAGCTTGCAGAGCACTGGGGAAAGGCACGCAGAGAATTCCCTGCTAGCACCTTCTCTGTGCCTGGGAAGCAGAAGTGTTCACATTGCTTCGCAAGAATCGCTTTTGTGCAGAAAACAGTAACACTTGTTCAGAAGGAAAGAAAGCACAGAGCCCCAGATTCTATGTTGTCCTGGAGAGCTTGCAGAGCACTGGGGAAAGGCAGGCAGAGAATTCCCTGATAGCACCTTCTCTGTGCCTGTTCACATTGCTTCGCAGAATCTCTTTTGTGCAGAAAACAGTAACACTTGTTCAGAAGGAAAGAAAGCACAGAGCCCCAGATTTTATGTTGTCCTGGAGAGCTTGCAGAGCACTGGGGAAAGGCAGGCAGAGAATTCCCTGATAGCACCTTCTCTGTGCCTGGGAAGCAGAAGTGTTCACATTGCTTCGCAGAATCGCTTTTGTGCAGAAAACAGTAACACTTGTTCAGAACGAAAGAAAGCACAGAGCCCCAGATTTTATGTTGTCCTGGAGAGCTTGCAGAGCACTGGGGAAAGGCAGGCAGAGAATTCCCTGATAGCACCTTCTCTGTGCCTGTTCACATTGCTTCGCAGAATCGCTTTTGTGCAGAAAACAGTAACACTTGTTCAGAACGAAAGAAAGCACAGAGCCCCAGATTCTATGTTGTCCTGGAGAGCTTGCAGAGCACTGGGGAAAGGCAGGCAGAGAATTCCTTGCTAGCACCTTCTCTGTGCCTGGGAAGCAGAAGTGTTCACATTGCTTCGCAGAATCGCTTTTGTGCAGAAAACAGTAACACTTGTTCAGAAGGAAAGATAGCACAGAGCCCCAGATTTTATGTTGTCCTGGAGAGCTTGCAGAGCACTGGGGAAAGGCAGGCAGAGAATTCCTTGCTAGCACCTTCTCTGTGCCTGGGAAGCAGAAGTGTTGACATTGCTTCGCAGAATCGCTTTTGTGCAGAAAACAGTAACACTTGTTCAGAAGGAAAGAAAGCACAGAGCCCCAGATTTGCTGTTGTCCTGGAGAGCTTGCAGAGCACTGGGGAAAGGCAGGCAGAGAATTCCCTGCTAGCACCTTCTCTGTGCCTGGGAAGCAGAAGTGTTCACATTGCTTCGCAAGAATCGCTTTTGTGCAGAAAACAGTAACACTTGTTCAGAAGGAAAGAAAGCACAGAGCCCCAGATTCTATGTTGTCCTGGAGAGCTTGCAGAGCACTGGGGAAAGGCAGGCAGAGAATTCCCTGATAGCACCTTCTCTGTGCCTGTTCACATTGCTTCGCAGAATCGCTTTTGTGCAGAAAACAGTAACACTTGTTCAGAACGAAAGAAAGCACAGAGCCCCAGATTTTATGTTGCCCTGGAGAGCTTGCAGAGCACTGGGGAAAGGCAGGCAGAGAATTCCCTGCTAGCACCTTCTCTGTGCCTGGGAAGCAGAAGTGTTCACATTGCTTCGCAGAATCGCCTTTGTGCAGAAAACACTAACACTTGTTCAGAACAAAAGAAAGCACAGAGCCCCAGATTCTATGTTGTCCTGGAGAGCTTGCAGAGCACTGGGGAAAGGCAGGCAGAGAATTCCCTGCTAGCACCTTCTCTGTGCCTGGGAAGCAGAAGTGTTCACATTGCTTCGCAGAATCGCTTTGGTGCAGAAAACACTAACACTTGTTCAGAACAAAAGAAAGCACAGAGCCCCAGATTTGCTGTTGTCCTGGAGAGCTTGCAGAGCACTGGGGAAAGGCAGGCAGAGAATTCCCTGCTAGCACCTTCTCTGTGCCTGGGAAGCAGAAGTGTTCACATTGCTTCGCAGAATCGCTTTTCTGCAGAAAACACTAACACTTGTTCAGAACAAAAGAAAGCACAGAGCCCCAGATTTGCTGTTGTCCTGGAGAGCTTGCAGAGTACTGGGGAAAGGCAGGCAGAGAATTCCCTGCTAGCACCTTCTCTGTGCCTGGGAAGCAGAAGTGTTCACATTAGTTCGCAGAATCGCTTTTGTGCAGAAAACACTAACACTTGTTCAGAACAAAAGAAAGCACAGAGCCCCAGATTCTATGTTGTCCTGGAGAGCTTGCAGAGCACTGGGGAAAGGCAGGCAGAGAATTCCCTGTTAGCACCTTCTCTGTGCCTGGGAAGCAGAAGTGTTCACATTCTATGTTGTCCTGGAGAGCTTGCAGAGCACTGGGGAAAGGCAGGCAGAGAATTCCCTGATAGCACCTTCTCTGTGCCTGTTCACATTGCTTCGCAGAATCGCTTTTGTGCAGAAAACAGTAACACTTGTTCAGAACGAAAGAAAGCACAGAGCCCCAGATTTGCTGTTGTCCTGGAGAGCTTGCAGAGCACTGGGGAAAGGCAGGCAGAGAATTCCTTGCTAGCACCTTCTCTGTGCCTGGGAAGCAGAAGTGTTCACATTGCTTCGCAGAATCGCTTTTGTGCAGAAAACAGTAACACTTGTTCAGAACGAAAGAAAGCACAGAGCCCCAGATTCTATGTTGTCCTGGAAAGCTTGCAGAGCACTGGGGAAAGGCACGCAGAGAATTCCCTGCTAGCACCTTCTCTGTGCCTGGGAAGCAGAAGTGTTCACATTGCTTCGCAAGAATCGCTTTTGTGCAGAAAACAGTAACACTTGTTCAGAAGGAAAGAAAGCACAGAGCCCCAGATTCTATGTTGTCCTGGAGAGCTTGCAGAGCACTGGGGAAAGGCAGGCAGAGAATTCCCTGATAGCACCTTCTCTGTGCCTGTTCACATTGCTTCGCAGAATCTCTTTTGTGCAGAAAACAGTAACACTTGTTCAGAAGGAAAGAAAGCACAGAGCCCCAGATTTTATGTTGTCCTGGAGAGCTTGCAGAGCACTGGGGAAAGGCAGGCAGAGAATTCCCTGATAGCACCTTCTCTGTGCCTGGGAAGCAGAAGTGTTCACATTGCTTCGCAGAATCGCTTTTGTGCAGAAAACAGTAACACTTGTTCAGAACGAAAGAAAGCACAGAGCCCCAGATTCTATGTTGTCCTGGAGAGCTTGCAGAGCACTGGGGAAAGGCAGGCAGAGAATTCCCTGATAGCACCTTCTCTGTGCCTGTTCACATTGCTTCGCAGAATCGCTTTTGTGCAGAAAACAGTAACACTTGTTCAGAACGAAAGAAAGCACAGAGCCCCAGATTTTATGTTGCCCTGGAGAGCTTGCAGAGCACTGGGGAAAGGCAGGCAGAGAATTCCCTGCTAGCACCTTCTCTGTGCCTGGGAAGCAGAAGTGTTCACATTGCTTCGCAGAATCGCTTTGGTGCAGAAAACACTAACACTTGTTCAGAACAAAAGAAAGCACAGAGCCCCAGATTTGCTGTTGTCCTGGAGAGCTTGCAGAGCACTGGGGAAAGGCAGGCAGAGAATTCCCTGCTAGCACCTTCTCTGTGCCTGGGAAGCAGAAGTGTTCACATTGCTTCGCAGAATCGCTTTTGTGCAGAAAACACTAACACTTGTTCAGAAGGAAAGAAAGCACAGAGCCCCAGATTCTATGTTGTCCTGGAGAGCTTGCAGAGCACTGGGGAAAGGCAGGCAGAGAATTCCCTGATAGCACCTTCTCTGTGCCTGGGAAGCAGAAGTGTTCACATTGCTTCGCAAGAATCGCTTTTGTGCAGAAAACAGTAACACTTGTTCAGAAGGAAAGAAAGCACAGAGCCCCAGATTCTATGTTGTCCTGGAGAGCTTGCAGAGCACTGGGGAAAGGCAGGCAGAGAATTCCCTGATAGCACCTTCTCTGTGCCTGTTCACATTGCTTCGCAGAATCGCTTTTGTGCAGAAAACAGTAACACTTGTTCAGAACGAAAGAAAGCACAGAGCCCCAGATTTTATGTTGCCCTGGAGAGCTTGCAGAGCACTGGGGAAAGGCAGGCAGAGAATTCCTTCCTAGCATCTTCTCTGTGCCTGGGAAGCAGAAGTGTTCACATTGCTTCGCAGAATCGCTTTTGTGCAGAAAACACTAACACTTGTTCAGAACGAAAGAAAGCACAGAGCCCCAGATTTGCTGTTGTCCTGGAGAGCTTGCAGAGCACTGGGGAAAGGCAGGCAGAGAATTCCTTGCTAGCACCTTCTCTGTGCCTGTTCAGATTGCTTCGCAGAACCGTTTTGTGCATAAAACAGTAACACTTGTTCAGAAGGAAATAAAGCACAGAGCCCCAGATTCTATGTAGTCCTGGAGAGCTTGCAGAGCACTGGGGAAAGGCAGGCAGAGAATTCACTGCTAGGACCTTCTCTGTGCCTGGGAAGCAGAAGTGTTCACATTGCTTCGCAGAATCGCTTTTGTGCAGAAAACACTAACACTTGTTCAGAAGGAAAGAAAGCACAGAGCCCCAGATTTTATGTTGTCCTGGAGAGCTTGCAGAGCAGTGGGGAAAGGCAAGCAGAGAATTCCCTGCTAGCACCTTCTCTGTGCCTGTTCACATTGCTTCGCAGAATCGCTTTTGTGCAGAAAACAGTAACACTTGTTCAGAAGGAAATAAAGCACAGAGCCCCAGATTCTATGTAGTCCTGGAGAGCTTGCAGAGCACTGGGGAAAGGCAGGCAGAGAATTCCCTGCTAGCACCTTCTCTGTGCCTGGGAAGCAGAATTGTTCACATTACTTCGCAGAATCGCTTTTGTGCAGAAAACACTAACACTTGTTCAGAACGAAAGAAAGCACAGAGCCCCAGATTCTATGTTGTCCTGGAGAGCTTGCAGAGCACTGGGGAAAGGCAGGCAGAGAATTCCCTGCTAGCACCTTCTCTGTGCCTGGGAAGCAGAAGTGTTCACATTGCTTCGCAGAATCGCCTTTGTGCAGAAAACACTAACACTTGTTCAGAACAAAAGAAAGCACAGAGCCCCAGATTCTATGTTGTCCTGGAGAGCTTGCAGAGCACTGGGGAAAGGCAGGCAGAGAATTCCCTGCTAGCACCTTCTCTGTGCCTGGGAAGCAGAAGTGTTCACATTGCTTCGCAGAATCGCTTTGGTGCAGAAAACACTAACACTTGTTCAGAACAAAAGAAAGCACAGAGCCCCAGATTTGCTGTTGTCCTGGAGAGCTTGCAGAGCACTGGGGAAAGGCAGGCAGAGAATTCCCTGCTAGCACCTTCTCTGTGCCTGGGAAGCAGAAGTGTTCACATTAGTTCGCAGAATCGCTTTTGTGCAGAAAACACTAACACTTGTTCAGAACAAAAGAAAGCACAGAGCCCCAGATTCTATGTTGTCCTGGAGAGCTTGCAGAGCACTGGGGAAAGGCAGGCAGAGAATTCCCTGTTAGCAGCTTCTCTGTGCCTGGGAAGCAGAAGTGTTCACATTGCTTCGCAGAATCGCCTTTGTGCAGAAAACACTAACACTTGTTCAGAACAAAAGAAAGCACAGAGCCCCAGATTTGCTGTTGTTCTGGAGAGCTTGCAGAGCACTGGGGAAAGGCAGGCAGAGAATTCCCTGCTAGCACCTTCTCTGTGCCTGGGAAGCAGAAGTGTTCACATTGCTTCGCAGAATCGCTTTTGTGCAGAAAACAGTAACACTTGTTCAGAACGAAAGAAAGCACAGAGCCCCAGATTTGCTGTTGTCCTGGAGAGCTTGCAGAGCACTGGGGAAAGGCAGGCAGAGAATTCCCTGTTAGCAGCTTCTCTGTGCCTGGGAAGCAGAAGTGTTCACATTCTATGTTGTCCTGGAGAGCTTGCAGAGCACTGGGGAAAGGCAGGCAGAGAATTCCCTGATAGCACCTTCTCTGTGCCTGGTCACATTGCTTCGCAGAATCGCTTTTGTGCAGAAAACATTAACACTTGTTCAGAACGAAAGAAAGCACAGAGCCCCAGATTTGCTGTTGTCCTGGAGAGCTTGCAGAGCACTGGGGAAAGGCACGCAGAGAATTCCTTGCTAGCACCTTCTCTGTGCCTGGGAAGCAGAAGTGTTCACATTGCTTCGCAGAATCGCTTTTGTGCAGAAAACACTAACACTTGTTCAGAACGAAAGAAAGCACAGAGCCCCAGATTCTATGTTGTCCTGGAGAGCTTGCAGAGCACTGGGGAAAGGCACGCAGAGAATTCCCTGCTAGCACCTTCTCTGTGCCTGGGAAGCAGAAGTGTTCACATTGCTTCGCAAGAATCGCTTTTGTGCAGAAAACAGTAACACTTGTTCAGAAGGAAAGAAAGCACAGAGCCCCAGATTCTATGTTGTCCTGGAGAGCTTGCAGAGCACTGGGGAAAGGCAGGCAGAGAATTCCCTGATAGCACCTTCTCTGTGCCTGTTCACATTGCTTCGCAGAATCTCTTTTGTGCAGAAAACAGTAACACTTGTTCAGAAGGAAAGAAAGCACAGAGCCCCAGATTTTATGTTGTCCTGGAGAGCTTGCAGAGCACTGGGGAAAGGCAGGCAGAGAATTCCCTGCTAGCACCTTCTCTGTGCCTGGGAAGCAGAAGTGTTCACATTGCTTCGCAGAATCGCTTTTGTGCAGAAAACAGTAACACTTGTTCAGAACGAAAGAAAGCACAGAGCCCCAGATTTTATGTTGTCCTGGAGAGCTTGCAGAGCACTGGGGAAAGGCAGGCAGAGAATTCCCTGATAGCAGCTTCTCTGTGCCTGTTCACATTGCTTCGCAGAATCGCTTTTGTGCAGAAAACAGTAACACTTTTTCAGAACGAAAGAAAGCACAGAGCCCCAGATTCTATGTTGTCCTGGAGAGCTTGCAGAGCACTGGGGAAAGGCAGGCAGAGAATTCCTTGCTAGCACCTTCTCTGTGCCTGGGAAGCAGAAGTGTTCACATTGCTTCGCAGAATCGCTTTTGTGCAGAAAACAGTAACACTTGTTCAGAAGGAAAGATAGCACAGAGCCCCAGATTTTATGTTGTCCTGGAGAGCTTGCAGAGCACTGGGGAAAGGCAGGCAGAGAATTCCTTCCTAGCATCTTCTCTGTGCCTGGGAAGCAGAAGTGTTCACATTGCTTCGCAGAATCGCTTTTGTGCAGAAAACAGTAACACTTGTTCAGAAGGAAAGAAAGCACAGAGCCCCAGATTCTATGTTGTCCTGGAGAGCTTGCAGAGCACTGGGGAAAGGCAGGCAGAGAATTCCCTGCTAGCACGTTCTCTGTGCCTGGGAAGCAGAAGTGTTCACATTGCTTCGCAGAATCGCTTTTGTGCAGAAAACACTAACACTTGTTCAGAACAAAAGAAAGCACAGAGCCCCAGATTTTATGTTGTCCTGGAGAGCTTGCAGAGTACTGGGGAAAGGCAGGCAGAGAATTCCCTGATAGCACCTTCTCTGTGCCTGTTCACATTGCTTCGCAGAATCGCTTTTGTGCAGAAAACAGTAACACTTGTTCAGAACGAAAGAAAGCACAGAGCCCCAGATTTGCTGTTGTCCTGGAGAGCTTGCAGAGCACTGGGGAAAGGCAGGCAGAGAATTCCCTGCTAGCACCTTCTCTGTGCCTGGGAAGCAGAAGTGTTCACATTGCTTCGCAGAATCGCTTTTGTGCAGAAAACACTAACACTTGTTCAGAACGAAAGAAAGCACAGAGCCCCAGATTCTATGTTGTCCTGGAGAGCTTGCAGAGCACTGGGGAAAGGCAGGCAGAGAATTCCCTGATAGCACCTTCTCTGTGCCTGTTCACATTGTTTCGCAGAATCGCTTTTGTGCAGAAAACACTAACACTTGTTCAGAACGAAAGAAAGCACAGAGCCCCAGATTCTATGTTGTCCTGGAGAGCTTGCAGAGCACTGGGGAAAGGCAGGCAGAGAATTCCCTGCTAGCACCTTCTCTGTGCCTGGGAAGCAGAAGTGTTCACATTCTATGTTGTCCTGGAGAGCTTGCAGAGCACTGGGGAAAGGCAGGCAGAGAATTCCCTGCTAGCACCTTCTCTGTGCCTGTTCACATTGCTTCGCAGAATCTCTTTTGTGCAGAAAACAGTAACACTTGTTCAGAAGGAAAGAAAGCACAGAGCCCCATATTTTATGTTGTCCTGGAGAGCTTGCAGAGCACTGGGGAAAGGCAGGCAGAGAATTCCCTGATAGCACCTTCTCTGTGCCTTGGAAGCAGAAGTGTTCACATTGCTTCGCAGAATCGCTTTTGTGCAGAAAACAGTAACACTTGTTCAGAACGAAAGAAAGCACAGAGCCCCAGATTTTATGTTGTCCTGGAGAGCTTGCAGAGCACTGGGGAAAGGCAGGCAGAGAATTCCCTGATAGCACCTTCTCTGTGCCTGTTCACATTGCTTCGCAGAATCGCTTTTGTGCAGAAAACAGTAACACTTGTTCAGAACGAAAGAAAGCACAGAGCCCCAGATTCTATGTTGTCCTGGAGAGCTTGCAGAGCACTGGGGAAAGGCAGGCAGAGAATTCCTTGCTAGCACCTTCTCTGTGCCTGGGAAGCAGAAGTGTTCACATTGCTTCGCAGAATCGCTTTTGTGCAGAAAACAGTAACACTTGTTCAGAAGGAAAGATAGCACAGAGCCCCAGATTTTATGTTGTCCTGGAGAGCTTGCAGAGCACTGGGGAAAGGCAGGCAGAGAATTCCTTCCTAGCATCTTCTCTGTGCCTGGGAAGCAGAAGTGTTCACATTGCTTCGCAGAATCGCTTTTGTGCAGAAAACAGTAACACTTGTTCAGAAGGAAAGAAAGCACAGAGCCCCAGATTCTATGTTGTCCTGGAGAGCTTGCAGAGCACTGGGGAAAGGCAGGCAGAGAATTCCCTGCTAGCACGTTCTCTGTGCCTGGGAAGCAGAAGTGTTCACATTGCTTCGCAGAATCGCTTTTGTGCAGAAAACACTAACACTTGTTCAGAACGAAAGAAAGCACAGAGCCCCAGATTTGCTGTTGTCCTGGAGAGCTTGCAGAGCACTGGGGAAAGGCAGGCAGAGAATTCCCTGATAGCACCTTCTCTGTGCCTGTTCACATTGCTTCGCAGAATCGCTTTTGTGCAGAAAACAGTAACACTTGTTCAGAACGAAAGAAAGCACAGAGCCCCAGATTTGCTGTTGTCCTGGAGAGCTTGCAGAGCACTGGGGAAAGGCAGGCAGAGAATTCCCTGCTAGCACCTTCTCTGTGCCTGGGAAGCAGAAGTGTTCACATTGCTTCGCAGAATCGCTTTTGTGCAGAAAACACTAACACTTGTTCAGAACAAAAGAAAGCACAGAGCCCCAGATTTGCTGTTGTCCTGGAGAGCTTGCAGAGCACTGGGGAAAGGCAGGCAGAGAATTCCCTGATAGCACCTTCTCTGTGCCTGTTCACATTGTTTCGCAGAATCGCTTTTGTGCAGAAAACCATAACACTTGTTCAGAACGAAAGAAAGCACAGAGCCCCAGATTTTATGTTGTCCTGGAGAGCTTGCAGAGCACTGGGGAAAGGCAGGCAGAGAATTCCTTGCTAGCACCTTCTCTGTGCCTGGGAAGCAGAAGTGTTCACATTGCTTCGCAGAATCGCTTTTGTGCAGAAAACAGTAACACTTGTTCAGAACGAAAGAAAGCACAGAGCCCCAGATTCTATGTTGTCCTGGAGATCTTGCAGAGCACTGGGGAAAGGCAGGCAGAGAATTCCCTGCTAGCACGTTCTCTGTGCCTGGGAAGCAGAAGTGTTCACATTGCTTCGCAGAATCGCTTTTGTGCAGAAAACACTAACACTTGTTCAGAACGAAAGAAAGCACAGAGCCCCAGATTTTATGTTGTCCTGGAGAGCTTGCAGAGCACTGGGGAAAGGCAGGTAGAGAATTCCCTGATAGCACCTTCTCTGTGCCTGTTCACATTGCTTCGCAGTATCGCTTTTGTGCAGAAAACAGTAACACTTGTTCAGAATGAAAGAAAGCACAGAGCCCCAGATTCTATGTTGTCCTGGAGAGCTTGCAGAGCACTGGGGAAAGGCAGGCAGAGAATTCCTTGCTAGCACCTTCTCTGTGCCTGGGAAGCAGAAGTGTTCACATTGCTTCGCAGAATCGCTTTTGTGCAGAAAACAGTAACACTTGTTCAGAAGGAAAGATAGCACAGAGCCCCAGATTTTATGTTGTCCTGGAGAGCTTGCAGAGCACTGGGGAAAGGCAGGCAGAGAATTCCTTCCTAGCATCTTCTCTGTGCCTGGGAAGCAGAAGTGTTCACATTGCTTCGCAGAATCGCTTTTGTGCAGAAAACAGTAACACTTGTTCAGAAGGAAAGAAAGCACAGAGCCCCAGATTCTATGTAGTCCTGGAGAGCTTGCAGAGCACTGGGGAAAGGCAGGCAGAGAATTCACTGCTAGGACCTTCTCTGTGCCTGGGAAGCAGAAGTGTTCACATTGCTTCGCAGAATCGCTTTTGTGCAGAAAACACTAACACTTGTTCAGAAGGAAAGAAAGCACAGAGCCCCAGATTCTATGTTGTCCTGGAGAGCTTGCAGAGCACTGGGGAAAGGCAGGCAGAGAATTCCCTGATAGCACCTTCTCTGTGCCTGGGAAGCAGAAGTGTTCACATTGCTTCGCAGAATCGCTTTTGTGCAGAAAACAGTAACACTTGTTCAGAACGAAAGAAAGCACAGAGCCCCAGATTTTATGTTGTCCTGGAGAGCTTGCAGAGCACTGGGGAAAGGCAGGCAGAGAATTCCCTGATAGCACCTTCTCTGTGCCTGTTCACATTGCTTCGCAGAATCGCTTTTGTGCAGAAAACAGTAACACTTGTTCAGAATGAAAGAAAGCACAGAGCCCCAGATTCTATGTTGTCCTGGAGAGCTTGCAGAGCACTGGGGAAAGGCAGGCAGAGAATTCCTTGCTAGCACCTTCTCTGTGCCTGGGAAGCAGAAGTGTTCACATTGCTTCGCAGAATCGCTTTTGTGCAGAAAACAGTAACACTTGTTCAGAAGGAAAGATAGCACAGAGCCCCAGATTTTATGTTGTCCTGGAGAGCTTGCAGAACACTGGGGAAAGGCAGGCAGAGAATTCCTTCCTAGCATCTTCTCTGTGCCTGGGAAGCAGAAGTGTTCACATTGCTTCGCAGAATCGCTTTTGTGCAGAAAACAGTAACACTTGTTCAGAACGAAAGAAAGCACAGAGCCCCAGATTCTATGTTGTCCTGGAGAGCTTGCAGAGCACTGGGGAAAGGCACGCAGAGAATTCCCTGCTAGCACCTTCTCTGTGCCTGGGAAGCAGAAGTGTTCACATTGCTTCGCAGAATCTCTTTTGTGCAGAAAACATTAACACTTGTTCAGAACGAAAGAAAGCACAGAGACCCAGATTTGCTGTTGTCCTGGAGAGCTTGCAGAGCACTGGGGAAAGGCAGGCAGAGAATTCCCTGCTAGCACCTTCTCTGTGCCTGGGAAGCAGAAGTGTTCACATTGCTTCGCAAGAATCGCTTTTGTGCAGAAAACAGTAACACTTGTTCAGAAGGAAAGAAAGCACAGAGCCCCAGATTCTATGTTGTCCTGGAGAGCTTGCAGAGCACTGGGGAAAGGCAGGCAGAGAATTCCCTGATAGCACCTTCTCTGTGCCTGTTCACATTGCTTCGCAGAATCGCTTTTGTGCAGAAAACAGTAACACTTGTTCAGAACGAAAGAAAGCACAGAGCCCCAGATTTTATGTTGCCCTGGAGAGCTTGCAGAGCACTGGGGAAAGGCAGGCAGAGAATTCCTTCCTAGCATCTTCTCTGTGCCTGGGAAGCAGAAGTGTTCACATTGCTTCGCAGAATCGCTTTTGTGCAGAAAACACTAACACTTGTTCAGAAGGAAAGAAAGCACAGAGCCCCAGATTTTATGTTGTCCTGGAGAGCTTGCAGAGCAGTGGGGAAAGGCAAGCAGAGAATTCCCTGCTAGCACCTTCTCTGTGCCTGTTCAGATTGCTTCGCAGAACCGTTTTGTGCAGAAAAGAGTAACACTTGTTCAGAAGGAAATAAAGCACAGAGCCCCAGATTCTATGTAGTCCTGGAGAGCTTGCAGAGCACTGGGGAAAGGCAGGCAGAGAATTCCCTGCTAGCACGTTCTCTGTGCCTGGGAAGCAGAAGTGTTCACATTGCTTCGCAGAATCGCTTTTGTGCAGAAAACACTAACACTTGTTCAGAAGGAAAGAAAGCACAGAGCCCCAGATTTTATGTTGTCCTGGAGAGCTTGCAGAGCACTGGGGAAAGGCAGGCAGAGAATTCCTTGCTAGCACCTTCTCTGTGCCTGTTCAGATTGCTTCGCAGAACCGTTTTGTGCAGAAAACAGTAACACTTGTTCAGAAGGAAATAAAGCACAGAGCCCCAGATTCTATGTAGTCCTGGAGAGCTTGCAGAGCACTGGGGAAAGGCAGGCAGAGAATTCACTGCTAGGACCTTCTCTGTGCCTGGGAAGCAGAAGTGTTCACATTGCTTCGCAGAATCGCTTTTGTGCAGAAAACACTAACACTTGTTCAGAAGGAAAGAAAGCACAGAGCCCCAGATTCTATGTTGTCCTGGAGAGCTTGCAGAGCACTGGGGAAAGGCAGGCAGAGAATTCCCTGATAGCGCCTTCTCTGTGCCTGGGAAGCAGAAGTGTTCACATTGCTTCGCAGAATCGCTTTTGTGCAGAAAACAGTAACACTTGTTCAGAACGAAAGAAAGCACAGAGCCCCAGATTTTATGTTGTCCTGGAGAGCTTGCAGAGCACTGGGGAAAGGCAGGCAGAGAATTCCCTGATAGCACCTTCTCTGTGCCTGTTCACATTGCTTCGCAGAATCGCTTTTGTGCAGAAAACAGTAACACTTGTTCAGAATGAAAGAAAGCACAGAGCCCCAGATTCTATGTTGTCCTGGAGAGCTTGCAGAGCACTGGGGAAAGGCAGGCAGAGAATTCCTTGCTAGTACCTTCTCTGTGCCTGGGAAGCAGAAGTGTTCACATTGCTGCGCAGAATCGCTTTTGTGCAGAAAACAGTAACACTTGTTCAGAAGGAAAGATAGCACAGAGCCCCAGATTTTATGTTGTCCTGGAGAGCTTGCAGAGCACTGGGGAAAGGCAGGCAGAGAATTCCTTCCTAGCATCTTCTCTGTGCCTGGGAAGCAGAAGTGTTCACATTGCTTCGCAGAATCGCTTTTGTGCAGAAAACAGTAACACTTGTTCAGAAGGAAAGAAAGCACAGACCCCCAGATTCTATGTTGTCCTGGAGAGCTTGCAGAGCACTGGGGAAAGGCAGGCAGAGAATTCCCTGCTAGCACCTTCTCTGTGCCTGGGAAGCAGAAGTGTTCACATTGCTTCGCAGAATCGCTTTTGTGCAGAAAACATTAACACTTGTTCAGAACGAAAGAAAGCACAGAGCCCCAGATTTGCTGTTGTCCTGGAGAGCTTGCAGAGCACTGGGGAAAGGCAGGCAGAGAATTCCCTGCTAGCACCTTCTCTGTGCCTGGGAAGCAGAAGTGTTCACATTGCTTCGCAAGAATCGCTTTTGTGCAGAAAACAGTAACACTTGTTCAGAAGGAAAGAAAGCACAGAGCCCCAGATTCTATGTTGTCCTGGAGAGCTTGCAGAGCACTGGGGAAAGGCAGGCAGAGAATTCCCTGATAGCACCTTCTCTGTGCCTGTTCACATTGCTTCGCAGAATCGCTTTTGTGCAGAAAACAGTAACACTTGTTCAGAACGAAAGAAAGCACAGAGCCCCAGATTTTATGTTGCCCTGGAGAGCTTGCAGAGCACTGGGGAAAGGCAGGCAGAGAATTCCTTCCTAGCATCTTCTCTGTGCCTGGGAAGCAGAAGTGTTCACATTGCTTCGCAGAATCGCTTTTGTGCAGAAAACACTAACACTTGTTCAGAAGGAAAGAAAGCACAGAGCCCCAGATTTTATGTTGTCCTGGAGAGCTTGCAGAGCAGTGGGGAAAGGCAAGCAGAGAATTCCCTGCTAGCACCTTCTCTGTGCCTGTTCAGATTGCTTCGCAGAACCGTTTTGTGCAGAAAAGAGTAACACTTGTTCAGAAGGAAATAAAGCACAGAGCCCCAGATTCTATGTAGTCCTGGAGAGCTTGCAGAGCACTGGGGAAAGGCAGGCAGAGAATTCCCTGCTAGCACGTTCTCTGTGCCTGGGAAGCAGAAGTGTTCACATTGCTTCGCAGAATCGCTTTTGTGCAGAAAACACTAACACTTGTTCAGAACGAAAGAAAGCACAGAGCCCCAGATTTGCTGTTGTCCTGGAGAGCTTGCAGAGCACTGGGGAAAGGCAGGCAGAGAATTCCCTGCTAGCACCTTCTCTGTGCCTGGGAAGCAGAAGTGTTCACATTGCTTCGCAAGAATCGCTTTTGTGCAGAAAACAGTAACACTTGTTCAGAAGGAAAGAAAGCACAGAGCCCCAGATTCTATGTTGTCCTGGAGAGCTTGCAGAGCACTGGGGAAAGGCAGGCAGAGAATTCCCTGATAGCACCTTCTCTGTGCCTGTTCACATTGTTTCGCAGAATCGCTTTTGTGCAGAAAACAGTAACACTTGTTCAGAACGAAAGAAAGCACAGAGTCCCAGATTTTATGTTGTCCTGGAGAGCTTGCAGAGCACTGGGGAAAGGCAGGCAGAGAATTCCTTGCTAGCACCTTCTCTGTGCCTGGGAAGCAGAAGTGTTCACATTGCTTCGCAGAATCGCTTTTGTGCAGAAAACAGTAACACTTGTTCAGAAGGAAAGAAAGCACAGAGCCCCAGATTCTATGTTGTCCTGGAGAGCTTGCAGAGCACTGGGGAAAGGCAGGCAGAGAATTCCCTGCTAGCACCTTCTCTGTGCCTGGGAAGCAGAAGTGTTCACATTGCTTCGCAGAATCGCTTTTGTGCAGAAAACACTAACACTTGTTCAGAACAAAAGAAAGCACAGAGCCCCAGATTTGCTGTTGTCCTGGAGAGCTTGCAGAGCACTGGGGAAAGGCAGGCAGAGAATTCCCTGATAGCACCTTCTCTGTGCCTGTTCACATTGTTTCGCAGAATCGCTTTTGTGCAGAAAACAGTAACACTTGTTCAGAACGAAAGAAAGCACAGAGCCCCAGATTTTATGTTGTCCTGGAGAGCTTGCAGAGCACTGGGGAAAGGCAGGCAGAGAATTCCTTGCTAGCACCTTCTCTGTGCCTGGGAAGCAGAAGTGTTCACATTGCTTCGCAGAATCGCTTTTGTGCAGAAAACAGTAACACTTGTTCAGAACGAAAGAAAGCACAGAGCCCCAGATTCTATGTTGTCCTGGAGATCTTGCAGAGCACTGGGGAAAGGCAGGCAGAGAATTCCCTGCTAGCACGTTCTCTGTGCCTGGGAAGCAGAAGTGTTCACATTGCTTCGCAGAATCGCTTTTGTGCAGAAAACACTAACACTTGTTCAGAACGAAAGAAAGCACAGAGCCCCAGATTTTATGTTGTCCTGGAGAGCTTGCAGAGCACTGGGGAAAGGCAGGTAGAGAATTCCCTGATAGCACCTTCTCTGTGCCTGTTCACATTGCTTCGCAGTATCGCTTTTGTGCAGAAAACAGTAACACTTGTTCAGAATGAAAGAAAGCACAGAGCCCCAGATTCTATGTTGTCCTGGAGAGCTTGCAGAGCACTGGGGAAAGGCAGGCAGAGAATTCCTTGCTAGCACCTTCTCTGTGCCTGGGAAGCAGAAGTGTTCACATTGCTTCGCAGAATCGCTTTTGTGCAGAAAACAGTAACACTTGTTCAGAAGGAAAGATAGCACAGAGCCCCAGATTTTATGTTGTCCTGGAGAGCTTGCAGAGCACTGGGGAAAGGCAGGCAGAGAATTCCTTCCTAGCATCTTCTCTGTGCCTGGGAAGCAGAAGTGTTCACATTGCTTCGCAGAATCGCTTTTGTGCAGAAAACAGTAACACTTGTTCAGAAGGAAAGAAAGCACAGAGCCCCAGATTCTATGTTGTCCTGGAGAGCTTGCAGAGCACTGGGGAAAGGCAGGCAGAGAATTCCCTGATAGCACCTTCTCTGTGCCTGGGAAGCAGAAGTGTTCACATTGCTTCGCAGAATCGCTTTTGTGCAGAAAACAGTAACACTTGTTCAGAACGAAAGAAAGCACAGAGCCCCAGATTTTATGTTGTCCTGGAGAGCTTGCAGAGCACTGGGGAAAGGCAGGCAGAGAATTCCCTGATAGCACCTTCTCTGTGCCTGTTCACATTGCTTCGCAGAATCGCTTTTGTGCAGAAAACAGTAACACTTGTTCAGAATGAAAGAAAGCACAGAGCCCCAGATTCTATGTTGTCCTGGAGAGCTTGCAGAGCACTGGGGAAAGGCAGGCAGAGAATTCCTTGCTAGTACCTTCTCTGTGCCTGGGAAGCAGAAGTGTTCACATTGCTGCGCAGAATCGCTTTTGTGCAGAAAACAGTAACACTTGTTCAGAAGGAAAGATAGCACAGAGCCCCAGATTTTATGTTGTCCTGGAGAGCTTGCAGAGCACTGGGGAAAGGCAGGCAGAGAATTCCTTCCTAGCATCTTCTCTGTGCCTGGGAAGCAGAAGTGTTCACATTGCTTCGCAGAATCGCTTTTGTGCAGAAAACAGTAACACTTGTTCAGAAGGAAAGAAAGCACAGACCCCCAGATTCTATGTTGTCCTGGAGAGCTTGCAGAGCACTGGGGAAAGGCAGGCAGAGAATTCCCTGCTAGCACCTTCTCTGTGCCTGGGAAGCAGAAGTGTTCACATTGCTTCGCAGAATCGCTTTTGTGCAGAAAACATTAACACTTGTTCAGAACGAAAGAAAGCACAGAGCCCCAGATTTGCTGTTGTCCTGGAGAGCTTGCAGAGCACTGGGGAAAGGCAGGCAGAGAATTCCCTGCTAGCACCTTCTCTGTGCCTGGGAAGCAGAAGTGTTCACATTGCTTCGCAAGAATCGCTTTTGTGCAGAAAACAGTAACACTTGTTCAGAAGGAAAGAAAGCACAGAGCCCCAGATTCTATGTTGTCCTGGAGAGCTTGCAGAGCACTGGGGAAAGGCAGGCAGAGAATTCCCTGATAGCACCTTCTCTGTGCCTGTTCACATTGCTTCGCAGAATCGCTTTTGTGCAGAAAACAGTAACACTTGTTCAGAACGAAAGAAAGCACAGAGCCCCAGATTTTATGTTGCCCTGGAGAGCTTGCAGAGCACTGGGGAAAGGCAGGCAGAGAATTCCTTCCTAGCATCTTCTCTGTGCCTGGGAAGCAGAAGTGTTCACATTGCTTCGCAGAATCGCTTTTGTGCAGAAAACACTAACACTTGTTCAGAAGGAAAGAAAGCACAGAGCCCCAGATTTTATGTTGTCCTGGAGAGCTTGCAGAGCAGTGGGGAAAGGCAAGCAGAGAATTCCCTGCTAGCACCTTCTCTGTGCCTGTTCAGATTGCTTCGCAGAACCGTTTTGTGCAGAAAAGAGTAACACTTGTTCAGAAGGAAATAAAGCACAGAGCCCCAGATTCTATGTAGTCCTGGAGAGCTTGCAGAGCACTGGGGAAAGGCAGGCAGAGAATTCCCTGCTAGCACGTTCTCTGTGCCTGGGAAGCAGAAGTGTTCACATTGCTTCGCAGAATCGCTTTTGTGCAGAAAACACTAACACTTGTTCAGAACGAAAGAAAGCACAGAGCCCCAGATTTGCTGTTGTCCTGGAGAGCTTGCAGAGCACTGGGGAAAGGCAGGCAGAGAATTCCCTGCTAGCACCTTCTCTGTGCCTGGGAAGCAGAAGTGTTCACATTGCTTCGCAAGAATCGCTTTTGTGCAGAAAACAGTAACACTTGTTCAGAAGGAAAGAAAGCACAGAGCCCCAGATTCTATGTTGTCCTGGAGAGCTTGCAGAGCACTGGGGAAAGGCAGGCAGAGAATTCCCTGATAGCACCTTCTCTGTGCCTGTTCACATTGTTTCGCAGAATCGCTTTTGTGCAGAAAACAGTAACACTTGTTCAGAACGAAAGAAAGCACAGAGTCCCAGATTTTATGTTGTCCTGGAGAGCTTGCAGAGCACTGGGGAAAGGCAGGCAGAGAATTCCTTGCTAGCACCTTCTCTGTGCCTGGGAAGCAGAAGTGTTCACATTGCTTCGCAGAATCGCTTTTGTGCAGAAAACAGTAACACTTGTTCAGAAGGAAAGAAAGCACAGAGCCCCAGATTCTATGTTGTCCTGGAGAGCTTGCAGAGCACTGGGGAAAGGCAGGCAGAGAATTCCCTGCTAGCACCTTCTCTGTGCCTGGGAAGCAGAAGTGTTCACATTGCTTCGCAGAATCGCTTTTGTGCAGAAAACACTAACACTTGTTCAGAACAAAAGAAAGCACAGAGCCCCAGATTTGCTGTTGTCCTGGAGAGCTTGCAGAGCACTGGGGAAAGGCAGGCAGAGAATTCCCTGATAGCACCTTCTCTGTGCCTGTTCACATTGTTTCGCAGAATCGCTTTTGTGCAGAAAACAGTAACACTTGTTCAGAACGAAAGAAAGCACAGAGCCCCAGATTTTATGTTGTCCTGGAGAGCTTGCAGAGCACTGGGGAAAGGCAGGCAGAGAATTCCTTGCTAGCACCTTCTCTGTGCCTGGGAAGCAGAAGTGTTCACATTGCTTCGCAGAATCGCTTTTGTGCAGAAAACAGTAACACTTGTTCAGAACGAAAGAAAGCACAGAGCCCCAGATTCTATGTTGTCCTGGAGATCTTGCAGAGCACTGGGGAAAGGCAGGCAGAGAATTCCCTGCTAGCACGTTCTCTGTGCCTGGGAAGCAGAAGTGTTCACATTGCTTCGCAGAATCGCTTTTGTGCAGAAAACACTAACACTTGTTCAGAACGAAAGAAAGCACAGAGCCCCAGATTTTATGTTGTCCTGGAGAGCTTGCAGAGCACTGGGGAAAGGCAGGTAGAGAATTCCCTGATAGCACCTTCTCTGTGCCTGTTCACATTGCTTCGCAGTATCGCTTTTGTGCAGAAAACAGTAACACTTGTTCAGAATGAAAGAAAGCACAGAGCCCCAGATTCTATGTTGTCCTGGAGAGCTTGCAGAGCACTGGGGAAAGGCAGGCAGAGAATTCCTTGCTAGCACCTTCTCTGTGCCTGGGAAGCAGAAGTGTTCACATTGCTTCGCAGAATCGCTTTTGTGCAGAAAACAGTAACACTTGTTCAGAAGGAAAGATAGCACAGAGCCCCAGATTTTATGTTGTCCTGGAGAGCTTGCAGAGCACTGGGGAAAGGCAGGCAGAGAATTCCTTCCTAGCATCTTCTCTGTGCCTGGGAAGCAGAAGTGTTCACATTGCTTCGCAGAATCGCTTTTGTGCAGAAAACAGTAACACTTGTTCAGAAGGAAAGAAAGCACAGAGCCCCAGATTCTATGTTGTCCTGGAGAGCTTGCAGAGCACTGGGGAAAGGCAGGCAGAGAATTCCCTGCTAGCACCTTCTCTGTGCCTGGGAAGCAGAAGTGTTCACATTGCTTCGCAGAATCGCTTTTGTGCAGAAAACACTAACACTTGTTCAGAAGGAAAGAAAGCACAGAGCCCCAGATTCTATGTTGTCCTGGAGAGCTTGCAGAGCACTGGGGAAAGGCAGGCAGAGAATTCCCTGATAGCACCTTCTCTGTGCCTGGGAAGCAGAAGTGTTCACATTGCTTCGCAAGAATCGCTTTTGTGCAGAAAACAGTAACACTTGTTCAGAAGGAAAGAAAGCACAGAGCCCCAGATTCTATGTTGTCCTGGAGAGCTTGCAGAGCACTGGGGAAAGGCAGGCAGAGAATTCCCTGATAGCACCTTCTCTGTGCCTGTTCACATTGCTTCGCAGAATCGCTTTTGTGCAGAAAACAGTAACACTTGTTCAGAACGAAAGAAAGCACAGAGCCCCAGATTTTATGTTGCCCTGGAGAGCTTGCAGAGCACTGGGGAAAGGCAGGCAGAGAATTCCTTCCTAGCATCTTCTCTGTGCCTGGGAAGCAGAAGTGTTCACATTGCTTCGCAGAATCGCTTTTGTGCAGAAAACACTAACACTTGTTCAGAAGGAAAGAAAGCACAGAGCCCCAGATTTTATGTTGTCCTGGAGAGCTTGCAGAGCACTGGGGAAAGGCAGGCGGAGAATTCCTTGCTAGCACCTTCTCTGTGCCTGTTCAGATTGCTTCGCAAAACCGTTTTGTGCAGAAAACAGTAACACTTGTTCAGAAGGAAATAAAGCACAGAGCCCCAGATTCTATGTAGTCCTGGAGAGCTTGCAGAGCACTGGGGAAAGGCAGGCAGAGAATTCACTGCTAGGACCTTCTCTGTGCCTGGGAAGCAGAAGTGTTCACATTGCTTCGCAGAATCGCTTTTGTGCAGAAAACACTAACACTTGTTCAGAAGGAAAGAAAGCACAGAGCCCCAGATTCTATGTTGTCCTGGAGAGCTTGCAGAGCACTGGGGAAAGGCAGGCAGAGAATTCCCTGATAGCACCTTCTCTGTGCCTGGGAAGCAGAAGTGTTCACATTGCTTCGCAGAATCGCTTTTGTGCAGAAAACAGTAACACTTGTTCAGAACGAAAGAAAGCACAGAGCCCCAGATTTTATGTTGTCCTGGAGAGCTTGCAGAGCACTGGGGAAAGGCAGGCAGAGAATTCCCTGATAGCACCTTCTCTGTGCCTGTTCACATTGCTTCGCAGAATCGCTTTTGTGCAGAAAACAGTAACACTTGTTCAGAATGAAAGAAAGCACAGAGCCCCAGATTCTATGTTGTCCTGGAGAGCTTGCAGAGCACTGGGGAAAGGCAGGCAGAGAATTCCTTGCTAGCACCTTCTCTGTGCCTGGGAAGCAGAAGTGTTCACATTGCTTCGCAGAATCGCTTTTGTGCAGAAAACAGTAACACTTGTTCAGAAGGAAAGATAGCACAGAGCCCCAGATTTTATGTTGTCCTGGAGAGCTTGCAGAGCACTGGGGAAAGGCAGGCAGAGAATTCCTTCCTAGCATCTTCTCTGTGCCTGGGAAGCAGAAGTGTTCACATTGCTTCGCAGAATCGCTTTTGTGCAGAAAACAGTAACACTTGTTCAGAAGGAAAGAAAGCACAGACCCCCAGATTCTATGTTGTCCTGGAGAGCTTGCAGAGCACTGGGGAAAGGCAGGCAGAGAATTCCCTGCTAGCACCTTCTCTGTGCCTGGGAAGCAGAAGTGTTCACATTGCTTCGCAGAATCGCTTTTGTGCAGAAAACATTAACACTTGTTCAGAACGAAAGAAAGCACAGAGCCCCAGATTTGCTGTTGTCCTGGAGAGCTTGCAGAGCACTGGGGAAAGGCAGGCAGAGAATTCCCTGCTAGCACCTTCTCTGTGCCTGGGAAGCAGAAGTGTTCACATTGCTTCGCAAGAATCGCTTTTGTGCAGAAAACAGTAACACTTGTTCAGAAGGAAAGAAAGCACAGAGCCCCAGATTCTATGTTGTCCTGGAGAGCTTGCAGAGCACTGGGGAAAGGCAGGCAGAGAATTCCCTGATAGCACCTTCTCTGTGCCTGTTCACATTGCTTCGCAGAATCGCTTTTGTGCAGAAAACAGTAACACTTGTTCAGAACGAAAGAAAGCACAGAGCCCCAGATTTTATGTTGCCCTGGAGAGCTTGCAGAGCACTGGGGAAAGGCAGGCAGAGAATTCCTTCCTAGCATCTTCTCTGTGCCTGGGAAGCAGAAGTGTTCACATTGCTTCGCAGAATCGCTTTTGTGCAGAAAACACTAACACTTGTTCAGAAGGAAAGAAAGCACAGAGCCCCAGATTTTATGTTGTCCTGGAGAGCTTGCAGAGCAGTGGGGAAAGGCAAGCAGAGAATTCCCTGCTAGCACCTTCTCTGTGCCTGTTCAGATTGCTTCGCAGAACCGTTTTGTGCAGAAAAGAGTAACACTTGTTCAGAAGGAAATAAAGCACAGAGCCCCAGATTCTATGTAGTCCTGGAGAGCTTGCAGAGCACTGGGGAAAGGCAGGCAGAGAATTCCCTGCTAGCACGTTCTCTGTGCCTGGGAAGCAGAAGTGTTCACATTGCTTCGCAGAATCGCTTTTGTGCAGAAAACACTAACACTTGTTCAGAACGAAAGAAAGCACAGAGCCCCAGATTTGCTGTTGTCCTGGAGAGCTTGCAGAGCACTGGGGAAAGGCAGGCAGAGAATTCCCTGCTAGCACCTTCTCTGTGCCTGGGAAGCAGAAGTGTTCACATTGCTTCGCAAGAATCGCTTTTGTGCAGAAAACAGTAACACTTGTTCAGAAGGAAAGAAAGCACAGAGCCCCAGATTCTATGTTGTCCTGGAGAGCTTGCAGAGCACTGGGGAAAGGCAGGCAGAGAATTCCCTGATAGCACCTTCTCTGTGCCTGTTCACATTGTTTCGCAGAATCGCTTTTGTGCAGAAAACAGTAACACTTGTTCAGAACGAAAGAAAGCACAGAGCCCCAGATTTTATGTTGTCCTGGAGAGCTTGCAGAGCACTGGGGAAAGGCAGGCAGAGAATTCCTTGCTAGCACCTTCTCTGTGCCTGGGAAGCAGAAGTGTTCACATTGCTTCGCAGAATCGCTTTTGTGCAGAAAACAGTAACACTTGTTCAGAAGGAAAGAAAGCACAGAGCCCCAGATTCTATGTTGTCCTGGAGAGCTTGCAGAGCACTGGGGAAAGGCAGGCAGAGAATTCCCTGCTAGCACCTTCTCTGTGCCTGGGAAGCAGAAGTGTTCACATTGCTTCGCAGAATCGCTTTTCTGCAGAAAACACTAACACTTGTTCAGAACAAAAGAAAGCACAGAGCCCCAGATTTGCTGTTGTCCTGGAGAGCTTGCAGAGCACTGGGGAAAGGCAGGCAGAGAATTCCCTGATAGCACCTTCTCTGTGCCTGTTCACATTGTTTCGCAGAATCGCTTTTGTGCAGAAAACAGTAACACTTGTTCAGAACGAAAGAAAGCACAGAGCCCCAGATTTTATGTTGTCCTGGAGAGCTTGCAGAGCACTGGGGAAAGGCAGGCAGAGAATTCCTTGCTAGCACCTTCTCTGTGCCTGGGAAGCAGAAGTGTTCACATTGCTTCGCAGAATCGCTTTTGTGCAGAAAACAGTAACACTTGTTCAGAACGAAAGAAAGCACAGAGCCCCAGATTCTATGTTGTCCTGGAGATCTTGCAGAGCACTGGGGAAAGGCAGGCAGAGAATTCCCTGCTAGCACGTTCTCTGTGCCTGGGAAGCAGAAGTGTTCACATTGCTTCGCAGAATCGCTTTTGTGCAGAAAACACTAACACTTGTTCAGAACGAAAGAAAGCACAGAGCCCCAGATTTTATGTTGTCCTGGAGAGCTTGCAGAGCACTGGGGAAAGGCAGGTAGAGAATTCCCTGATAGCACCTTCTCTGTGCCTGTTCACATTGCTTCGCAGAATCGCTTTTGTGCAGAAAACAGTAACACTTGTTCAGAAGGAAAGAAAGCACAGAGCCCCAGATTCTATGTTGTCCTGGAGAGCTTGCAGAGCACTGGGGAAAGGCAGGCAGAGAATTCCCTGCTAGCACGTTCTCTGTGCCTGGGAAGCAGAAGTGTTCACATTGCTTCGCAGAATCGCTTTTGTGCAGAAAACAGTAACACTTGTTCAGAACGAAAGAAAGCACAGAGCCCCAGATTTTATGTTGTCCTGGAGAGCTTGCAGAGCACTGGGGAAAGGCAGGCAGAGAATTCCTTCCTAGCATCTTCTCTGTGCCTGGGAAGCAGAAGTGTTCACATTGCTTCGCAGAATCGCTTTTGTGCAGAAAACAGTAACACTTGTTCAGAAGGAAAGAAAGCACAGAGCCCCAGATTCTATGTTGTCCTGGAGAGCTTGCAGAGCACTGGGGAAAGGCAGGCAGAGAATTCCCTGCTAGCACCTTCTCTGTGCCTGGGAAGCAGAAGTGTTCACATTGCTTCGCAGAATCGCTTTTGTGCAGAAAACACTAACACTTGTTCAGAAGGAAAGAAAGCACAGAGCCCCAGATTCTATGTTGTCCTGGAGAGCTTGCAGAGCACTGGGGAAAGGCAGGCAGAGAATTCCCTGATAGCACCTTCTCTGTGCCTGGGAAGCAGAAGTGTTCACATTGCTTCGCAAGAATCGCTTTTGTGCAGAAAACAGTAACACTTGTTCAGAAGGAAAGAAAGCACAGAGCCCCAGATTCTATGTTGTCCTGGAGAGCTTGCAGAGCACTGGGGAAAGGCAGGCAGAGAATTCCCTGATAGCACCTTCTCTGTGCCTGTTCACATTGCTTCGCAGAATCGCTTTTGTGCAGAAAACAGTAACACTTGTTCAGAACGAAAGAAAGCACAGAGCCCCAGATTTTATGTTGCCCTGGAGAGCTTGCAGAGCACTGGGGAAAGGCAGGCAGAGAATTCCTTCCTAGCATCTTCTCTGTGCCTGGGAAGCAGAAGTGTTCACATTGCTTCGCAGAATCGCTTTTGTGCAGAAAACACTAACACTTGTTCAGAAGGAAAGAAAGCACAGAGCCCCAGATTTTATGTTGTCCTGGAGAGCTTGCAGAGCACTGGGGAAAGGCAGGCAGAGAATTCCTTGCTAGCACCTTCTCTGTGCCTGTTCAGATTGCTTCGCAGAACCGTTTTGTGCAGAAAACAGTAACACTTGTTCAGAACGAAAGAAAGCACAGAGCCCCAGATTTGCTGTTGTCCTGGAGAGCTTGCAGAGCACTGGGGAAAGGCAGGCAGAGAATTCCCTGCTAGCACCTTCTCTGTGCCTGGGAAGCAGAAGTGTTCACATTGCTTCGCAGAATCGCTTTTGTGCAGAAAACACTAACACTTGTTCAGAAGGAAAGAAAGCACAGAGCCCCAGATTCTATGTTGTCCTGGAGAGCTTGCAGAGCACTGGGGAAAGGCAGGCAGAGAATTCCCTGATAGCACCTTCTCTGTGCCTGGGAAGCAGAAGTGTTCACATTGCTTCGCAGAATCGCTTTTGTGCAGAAAACAGTAACACTTGTTCAGAACGAAAGAAAGCACAGAGCCCCAGATTTTATGTTGTCCTGGAGAGCTTGCAGAGCACTGGGGAAAGGCAGGCAGAGAATTCCCTGATAGCACCTTCTCTGTGCCTGTTCACATTGCTTCGCAGAATCGCTTTTGTGCAGAAAACAGTAACACTTGTTCAGAAGGAAAGAAAGCACAGACCCCCAGATTCTATGTTGTCCTGGAGAGCTTGCAGAGCACTGGGGAAAGGCAGGCAGAGAATTCCCTGCTAGCACCTTCTCTGTGCCTGGGAAGCAGAAGTGTTCACATTGCTTCGCAGAATCGCTTTTGTGCAGAAAACATTAACACTTGTTCAGAACGAAAGAAAGCACAGAGCCCCAGATTTGCTGTTGTCCTGGAGAGCTTGCAGAGCACTGGGGAAAGGCAGGCAGAGAATTCCCTGCTAGCACCTTCTCTGTGCCTGGGAAGCAGAAGTGTTCACATTGCTTCGCAAGAATCGCTTTTGTGCAGAAAACAGTAACACTTGTTCAGAAGGAAAGAAAGCACAGAGCCCCAGATTCTATGTTGTCCTGGAGAGCTTGCAGAGCACTGGGGAAAGGCAGGCAGAGAATTCCCTGATAGCACCTTCTCTGTGCCTGTTCACATTGCTTCGCAGAATCGCTTTTGTGCAGAAAACAGTAACACTTGTTCAGAACGAAAGAAAGCACAGAGCCCCAGATTTTATGTTGCCCTGGAGAGCTTGCAGAGCACTGGGGAAAGGCAGGCAGAGAATTCCTTCCTAGCATCTTCTCTGTGCCTGGGAAGCAGAAGTGTTCACATTGCTTCGCAGAATCGCTTTTGTGCAGAAAACACTAACACTTGTTCAGAAGGAAAGAAAGCACAGAGCCCCAGATTTTATGTTGTCCTGGAGAGCTTGCAGAGCAGTGGGGAAAGGCAAGCAGAGAATTCCCTGCTAGCACCTTCTCTGTGCCTGTTCAGATTGCTTCGCAGAACCGTTTTGTGCAGAAAAGAGTAACACTTGTTCAGAAGGAAATAAAGCACAGAGCCCCAGATTCTATGTAGTCCTGGAGAGCTTGCAGAGCACTGGGGAAAGGCAGGCAGAGAATTCCCTGCTAGCACGTTCTCTGTGCCTGGGAAGCAGAAGTGTTCACATTGCTTCGCAGAATCGCTTTTGTGCAGAAAACACTAACACTTGTTCAGAACGAAAGAAAGCACAGAGCCCCAGATTCTATGTTGTCCTGGAGAGCTTGCAGAGCACTGGGGAAAGGCAGGCAGAGAATTCCCTGCTAGCACCTTCTCTGTGCCTGGGAAGCAGAAGTGTTCACATTGCTTCGCAAGAATCGCTTTTGTGCAGAAAACAGTAACACTTGTTCAGAAGGAAAGAAAGCACAGAGCCCCAGATTCTATGTTGTCCTGGAGAGCTTGCAGAGCACTGGGGAAAGGCAGGCAGAGAATTCCCTGATAGCACCTTCTCTGTGCCTGTTCACATTGTTTCGCAGAATCGCTTTTGTGCAGAAAACAGTAACACTTGTTCAGAACGAAAGAAAGAACAGAGCCCCAGATTTTATGTTGTCCTGGAGAGCTTGCAGAGCACTGGGGAAAGGCAGGCAGAGAATTCCTTGCTAGCACCTTCTCTGTGCCTGGGAAGCAGAAGTGTTCACATTGCTTCGCAGAATCGCTTTTGTGCAGAAAACAGTAACACTTGTTCAGAAGGAAAGAAAGCACAGAGCCCCAGATTCTATGTTGTCCTGGAGAGCTTGCAGAGCACTGGGGAAAGGCACGCAGAGAATTCCCTGCTAGCACGTTCTCTGTGCCTGGGAAGCAGAAGTGTTCACATTGCTTCGCAGAATCGCTTTTGTGCAGAAAACACTAACACTTGTTCAGAAGGAAAGATAGCACAGAGCCCCAGATTTTATGTTGTCCTGGAGAGCTTGCAGAGCACTGGGGAAAGGCAGGCAGAGAATTCCTTGCTAGCACCTTCTCTGTGCCTGGGAAGCAGAAGTGTTCACATTGCTTCGCAGAATCGCTTTTGTGCAGAAAACAGTAACACTTGTTCAGAAGGAAAGAAAGCACAGAGCCCCAGATTCTATGTTGTCCTGGAGAGCTTGCAGAGCACTGGGGAAAGGCAGGCAGAGAATTCCCTGCTAGCACCTTCTCTGTGCCTGGGAAGCAGAAGTGTTCACATTGCTTCGCAGAATCGCTTTTGTGCAGAAAACAGTAACACTTGTTCAGAACGAAAGAAAGCACAGAGCCCCAGATTTGCTGTTGTCCTGGAGAGCTTGCAGAGCACTGGGGAAAGGCAGGCAGAGAATTCCCTGCTAGCACCTTCTCTGTGCCTGGGAAGCAGAAGTGTTCACATTGCTTCGCAAGAATCGCTTTTGTGCAGAAAACAGTAACACTTGTTCAGAAGGAAAGAAAGCACAGAGCCCCAGATTCTATGTTGTCCTGGAGAGCTTGCAGAGCACTGGGGAAAGGCAGGCAGAGAATTCCCTGATAGCACCTTCTCTGTGCCTGTTCACATTGCTTCGCAGAATCGCTTTTGTGCAGAAAACAGTAACACTTGTTCAGAAGGAAAGAAAGCACAGAGCCCCAGATTTGATGTTGTCCTGGAGAGCTTGCAGAGCACTGGGGAAAGGCAGGCAGAGAATTCCCTGCTAGCACCTTCTCTGTGCCTGGGAAGCAGAAGTGTTCACATTGCTTCGCAGAATCGCTTTTGTGCAGAAAACACTAACACTTGTTCAGAACGAAAGAAAGCACAGAGCCCCAGATTTGCTGTTGTCCTGGAGAGCTTGCAGAGCACTGGGGAAAGGCAGGCAGAGAATTCCCTGATAGCACCTTCTCTGTGCCTGTTCACATTGTTTCGCAGAATCGCTTTTGTGCAGAAAACAGTAACACTTGTTCAGAACGAAAGAAAGCACAGAGCCCCAGATTTTATGTTGTCCTGGAGAGCTTGCAGAGCACTGGGGAAAGGCAGGCAGAGAATTCCTTGCTAGCACCTTCTCTGTGCCTGGGAAGCAGAAGTGTTCACATTGCTTCGCAGAATCGCTTTTGTGCAGAAAACAGTAACACTTGTTCAGAAGGAAAGAAAGCACAGAGCCCCAGATTCTATGTTGTCCTGGAGAGCTTGCAGAGCACTGGGGAAAGGCAGGCAGAGAATTCCCTGCTAGCACGTTCTCTGTGCCTGGGAAGCAGAAGTGTTCACATTGCTTCGCAGAATCGCTTTTGTGCAGAAAACACTAACACTTGTTCAGAACGAAAGAAAGCACAGAGCCCCAGATTTTATGTTGTCCTGGAGAGCTTGCAGAGCACTGGGGAAAGGCAGGTAGAGAATTCCCTGATAGCACCTTCTCTGTGCCTGTTCACATTGCTTCGCAGAATCGCTTTTGTGCAGAAAACAGTAACACTTGTTCAGAATGAAAGAAAGCAGAGAGCCCCAGATTCTATGTTGTCCTGGAGAGCTTGCAGAGCACTGGGGAAAGGCAGGCAGAGAATTCCTTGCTAGCACCTTCTCTGTGCCTGGGAAGCAGAAGTGTTCACATTGCTTCGCAGAATCGCTTTTGTGCAGAAAACAGTAACACTTGTTCAGAAGGAAAGATAGCACAGAGCCCCAGATTTTATGTTGTCCTGGAGAGCTTGCAGAGCACTGGGGAAAGGCAGGCAGAGAATTCCCTGCTAGCACCTTCTCTGTGCCTGGGAAGCAGAAGTGTTCACATTGCTTCGCAGAATCGCTTTTGTGCAGAAAACACTAACACTTGTTCAGAAGGAAAGAAAGCACAGAGCCCCAGATTCTATGTTGTCCTGGAGAGCTTGCAGAGCACTGGGGAAAGGCAGGCAGAGAATTCCCTGCTAGCACCTTCTCTGTGCCTGGGAAGCAGAAGTGTTCACATTGCTTCGCAGAATCGCTTTTGTGCAGAAAACAGTAACACTTGTTCAGAAGGAAAGAAAGCACAGAGCCCCAGATTCTATGTTGTCCTGGAGAGCTTGCAGAGCACTGGGGAAAGGCAGGCAGAGAATTCCCTGATAGCACCTTCTCTGTGCCTGGGAAGCAGAAGTGTTCACATTGCTTCGCAAGAATCGCTTTTGTGCAGAAAACAGTAACACTTGTTCAGAAGGAAAGAAAGCACAGAGCCCCAGATTCTATGCTGTCCTGGAGAGCTTGCAGAGCACTGGGGAAAGGCAGGCAGAGAATTCCCTGATAGCACCTTCTCTGTGCCTGTTGACATTGTTTCGCAGAATCGCTTTTGTGCAGAAAACAGTAACACTTGTTCAGAAGGAAAGAAAGCACAGAGCCCCAGATTTTATGTTGTCCTGGAGAGCTTGCAGAGCACTGGGGAAAGGCAGGCAGAGAATTCCTTGCTAGCACCTTCTCTGTGCCTGGGAAGCAGAAGTGTTGACATTGCTTCTCAGAATCGCTTTTGTGCAGAAAACAGTAACTCTTGTTCAGAAGGAAAGAAAGCACAGAGCCCCAGATTTGCTGTTGTCCTGGAGAGCTTGCAGAGCACTGGGGAAAGGCAGGCAGAGAATTCCCTGCTAGCACCTTCTCTGTGCCTGGGAAGCAGAAGTGTTCACATTGCTTCGCAAGAATCGCTTTTGTGCAGAAAACAGTAACACTTGTTCAGAAGGAAAGAAAGCACAGAGCCCCAGATTCTATGTTGTCCTGGAGAGCTTGCAGAGCACTGGGGAAAGGCAGGCAGAGAATTCCCTGATAGCACCTTCTCTGTGCCTGTTCACATTGCTTCGCAGAATCGCTTTTGTGCAGAAAACAGTAACACTTGTTCAGAACGAAAGAAAGCACAGAGCCCCAGATTTTATGTTGCCCTGGAGAGCTTGCAGAGCACTGGGGAAAGGCAGGCAGAGAATTCCCTGCTAGCACCTTCTCTGTGCCTGGGAAGCAGAAGTGTTCACATTGCTTCGCAGAATCGCCTTTGTGCAGAAAACAGTAACACTTGTTCAGAACGAAAGAAAGCACAGAGCCCCAGATTTGCTGTTGTTCTGGAGAGCTTGCAGAGCACTGGGGAAAGGCAGGCAGAGAATTCCCTGCTAGCACCTTCTCTGTGCCTGGGAAGCAGAATTGTTCACATTACTTCGCAGAATCGCTTTTGTGCAGAAAACACTAACACTTGTTCAGAACGAAAGAAAGCACAGAGCCCCAGATTTGCTGTTGTCCTGGAGAGCTTGCAGAGCACTGGGGAAAGGCAGGCAGAGAATTCCCTGCTAGCACCTTCTCTGTGCCTGGGAAGCAGAAGTGTTCACATTGCTTCGCAGAATCGCCTTTGTGCAGAAAACACTAACACTTGTTCAGAACAAAAGAAAGCACAGAGCCCCAGATTCTATGTTGTCCTGGAGAGCTTGCAGAGCACTGGGGAAAGGCAGGCAGAGAATTCCCTGCTAGCACCTTCTCTGTGCCTGGGAAGCAGAAGTGTTCACATTGCTTCGCAGAATCGCTTTGGTGCAGAAAACACTAACACTTGTTCAGAACAAAAGAAAGCACAGAGCCCCAGATTTGCTGTTGTCCTGGAGAGCTTGCAGAGCACTGGGGAAAGGCAGGCAGAGAATTCCCTGCTAGCACCTTCTCTGTGCCTGGGAAGCAGAAGTGTTCACATTGCTTCGCAGAATCGCTTTTCTGCAGAAAACACTAACACTTGTTCAGAACAAAAGAAAGCACAGAGCCCCAGATTTGCTGTTGTCCTGGAGAGCTTGCAGAGTACTGGGGAAAGGCAGGCAGAGAATTCCCTGCTAGCACCTTCTCTGTGCCTGGGAAGCAGAAGTGTTCACATTAGTTCGCAGAATCGCTTTTGTGCAGAAAACACTAACACTTGTTCAGAACAAAAGAAAGCACAGAGCCCCAGATTCTATGTTGTCCTGGAGAGCTTGCAGAGCACTGGGGAAAGGCAGGCAGAGAATTCCCTGTTAGCAGCTTCTCTGTGCCTGGGAAGCAGAAGTGTTCACATTGCTTCGCAGATTCGCTTTTCTGCAGAAAACACTAACACTTGTTCAGAACAAAAGAAAGCACAGAGCCCCAGATTTGCTGTTGTTCTGGAGAGCTTGCAGAGCACTGGGGAAAGGCAGGCAGAGAATTCCCTGCTAGCACCTTCTCTGTGCCTGGGAAGCAGAAGTGTTCACATTGCTTCGCAGAATCGCTTTTGTGCAGAAAACAGTAACACTTGTTCAGAACGAAAGAAAGCACAGAGCCCCAGATTTGCTGTTGTCCTGGAGAGCTTGCAGAGCACTGGGGAAAGGCAGGCAGAGAATTCCCTGTTAGCACCTTCTCAGTGCCTGGGAAGCAGAAGTGTTCACATTCTATGTTGTCCTGGAGAGCTTGCAGAGCACTGGGGAAAGGCAGGCAGAGAATTCCCTGATAGCACCTTCTCTGTGCCTGGTCACATTGCTTCGCAGAATCGCTTTTGTGCAGAAAACATTAACACTTGTTCAGAACGAAAGAAAGCACAGAGCCCCAGATTTGCTGTTGTCCTGGAGAGCTTGCAGAGCACTGGGGAAATGCAGGCAGAGAATTCCTTGCTAGCACCTTCTCTGTGCCTGGGAAGCAGAAGTGTTCACATTGCTTCGCAGAATCGCTTTTGTGCAGAAAACAGTAACACTTGTTCAGAACGAAAGAAAGCACAGAGCCCCAGATTCTATGTTGTCCTGGAGAGCTTGCAGAGCACTGGGGAAAGGCACGCAGAGAATTCCCTGCTAGCACCTTCTCTGTGCCTGGGAAGCAGAAGTGTTCACATTGCTTCGCAGAATCGCTTTTGTGCAGAAAACAGTAACACTTGTTCAGAACGAAAGAAAGCACAGAGCCCCAGATTTGCTGTTGTCCTGGAGAGCTTGCAGAGCACTGGGGAAAGGCAGGCAGAGAATTCCCTGATAGCACCTTCTCTGTGCCTGTTCACATTGCTTCGCAGAATCGCTTTTGTGCAGAAAACAGTAACACTTGTTCAGAACGAAAGAAAGCACAGAGCCCCAGATTTGCTGTTGTCCTGGAGAGCTTGCAGAGCACTGGGGAAAGGCAGGCAGAGAATTCCCTGCTAGCACCTTCTCTGTGCCTGGGAAGCAGAAGTGTTCACATTGCTTCGCAGAATCGCTTTTGTGCAGAAAACACTAACACTTGTTCAGAACGAAAGAAAGCACAGAGCCCCAGATTCTATGTTGTCCTGGAGAGCTTGCAGAGCACTGGGGAAAGGCAGGCAGAGAATTCCCTGATAGCACCTTCTCTGTGCCTGTTCACATTGTTTCGCGGAATCGCTTTTGTGCAGAAAACACTAACACTTGTTCAGAACGAAAGAAAGCACAGAGCCCCAGATTTTATGTTGTCCTGGAGAGCTTGCAGAGCACTGGGGAAAGGCAGGCAGAGAATTCCTTGCTAGCACCTTCTCTGTGCCTGGGAAGCAGAAGTGTTCACATTGCTTCGCAGAATCGCTTTTGTGCAGAAAACAGTAACACTTGTTCAGAACGAAAGAAAGCACAGAGCCCCAGATTCTATGTTGTCCTGGAGAGCTTGCAGAGCACTGGGGAAAGGCACGCAGAGAATTCCCTGCTAGCACGTTCTCTGTGCCTGGGAAGCAGAAGTGTTCACATTGCTTCGCAGAATCGCTTTTGTGCAGAAAACACTAACACTTGTTCAGAACGAAAGAAAGCACAGAGCCCCAGATTTTATGTTGTCCTGGAGAGCTTGCAGAGCACTGGGGAAAGGCAGGTAGAGAATTCCCTGATAGCACCTTCTCTGTCCCTGTTCACATTGCTTCGCAGAATCGCTTTTGTGCAGAAAACAGTAACACTTGTTCAGAATGAAAGAAAGCACAGAGCCCCAGATTCTATGTTGTCCTGGAGAGCTTGCAGAGCACTGGGGAAAGGCAGGCAGAGAATTCCTTGCTAGCACCTTCTCTGTGCCTGGGAAGCAGAAGTGTTCACATTGCTTCGCAGAATCGCTTTTGTGCAGAAAACAGTAACACTTGTTCAGAAGGAAAGATAGCACAGAGCCCCAGATTTTATGTTGTCCTGGAGAGCTTGCAGAGCACTGGGGAAAGGCAGGCAGAGAATTCCTTCCTAGCATCTTCTCTGTGCCTGGGAAGCAGAAGTGGTCACATTGCTTCGCAGAATCGCTTTTGTGCAGAAAACAGTAACACTTGTTCAGAAGGAAAGAAAGCACAGAGCCCCAGATTCTATGTTGTCCTGGAGAGCTTGCAGAGCACTGGGGAAAGGCAGGCAGAGAATTCCCTGCTAGCACCTTCTCTGTGCCTGGGAAGCAGAAGTGTTCACATTGCTTCGCAGAATCGCTTTTGTGCAGAAAACACTAACACTTGTTCAGAAGGAAAGAAAGCACAGAGCCCCAGATTCTATGTTGTCCTGGAGAGCTTGCAGAGCACTGGGGAAAGGCAGGCAGAGAATTCCCTGATAGCACCTTCTCTGTGCCTGTTCACATTGTTTCGCAGAATCGCTTTTGTGCAGAAAACAGTAACACTTGTTCAGAACGAAAGAAAGCACAGAGCCCCAGATTTTATGTTGTCCTGGAGAGCTTGCAGAGCACTGGGGAAAGGCAGGCAGAGAATTCCTTGCTAGCACCTTCTCTGTGCCTGGGAAGCAGAAGTGTTCACATTGCTTCGCAGAATCGCTTTTGTGCAGAAAACAGTAACACTTGTTCAGAAGGAAAGAAAGCACAGAGCCCCAGATTTTATGTTGTCCTGGAGAGCTTGCAGAGCACTGGGGAAAGGCAGGCAGAGAATTCCCTGCTAGCACGTTCTCTGTGCCTGGGAAGCAGAAGTGTTCACATTGCTTCGCAGAATCGCTTTTGTGCAGAAAACACTAACACTTGTTCAGAACGAAAGAAAGCACAGAGCCCCAGATTTTATGTTGTCCTGGAGAGCTTGCAGAGCACTGGGGAAAGGCAGGTAGAGAATTCCCTGATAGCACCTTCTCTGTGCCTGTTCACATTGCTTCGCAGAATCGCTTTTGTGCAGAAAACAGTAACACTTGTTCAGAATGAAAGAAAGCACAGAGCCCCAGATTCTATGTTGTCCTGGAGAGCTTGCAGAGCACTGGGGAAAGGCAGGCAGAGAATTCCTTGCTAGCACCTTCTCTGTGCCTGGGAAGCAGAAGTGTTCACATTGCTTCGCAGAATCGCTTTTGTGCAGAAAACAGTAACACTTGTTCAGAAGGAAAGATAGCACAGAGCCCCAGATTTTATGTTGTCCTGGAGAGCTTGCAGAGCACTGGGGAAAGGCAGGCAGAGAATTCCTTCCTAGCATCTTCTCTGTGCCTGGGAAGCAGAAGTGTTCACATTGCTTCGCAGAATCGCTTTTGTGCAGAAAACAGTAACACTTGTTCAGAAGGAAAGAAAGCACAGAGCCCCAGATTCTATGTTGTCCTGGAGAGCTTGCAGAGCACTGGGGAAAGGCAGGCAGAGAATTCCCTGCTAGCACCTTCTCTGTGCCTGGGAAGCAGAAGTGTTCACATTGCTTCGCAGAATCGCTTTTGTGCAGAAAACACTAACACTTGTTCAGAAGGAAAGAAAGCACAGAGCCCCAGATTCTATGTTGTCCTGGAGAGCTTGCAGAGCACTGGGGAAAGGCAGGCAGAGAATTCCCTGATAGCACCTTCTCTGTGCCTGGGAAGCAGAAGTGTTCACATTGCTTCGCAAGAATCGCTTTTGTGCAGAAAACAGTAACACTTGTTCAGAAGGAAAGAAAGCACAGAGCCCCAGATTCTATGTTGTCCTGGAGAGCTTGCAGAGCACTGGGGAAAGGCAGGCAGAGAATTCCCTGATAGCACCTTCTCTGTGCCTGTTCACATTGCTTCGCAGAATCGCTTTTGTGCAGAAAACAGTAACACTTGTTCAGAACGAAAGAAAGCACAGAGCCCCAGATTTTATGTTGCCCTGGAGAGCTTGCAGAGCACTGGGGAAAGGCAGGCAGAGAATTCCTTCCTAGCATCTTCTCTGTGCCTGGGAAGCAGAAGTGTTCACATTGCTTCGCAGAATCGCTTTTGTGCAGAAAACACTAACACTTGTTCAGAAGGAAAGAAAGCACAGAGCCCCAGATTTTATGTTGTCCTGGAGAGCTTGCAGAGCACTGGGGAAAGGCAGGCAGAGAATTCCTTGCTAGCACCTTCTCTGTGCCTGTTCAGATTGCTTCGCAGAACCGTTTTGTGCAGAAAACAGTAACACTTGTTCAGAAGGAAATAAAGCACAGAGCCCCAGATTCTATGTAGTCCTGGAGAGCTTGCAGAGCACTGGGGAAAGGCAGGCAGAGAATTCCCTGCTAGCACCTTCTCTGTGCCTGGGAAGCAGAAGTGTTCACATTGCTTCGCAGAATCGCTTTTGTGCAGAAAACACTAACACTTGTTCAGAAGGAAAGAAAGCACAGAGCCCCAGATTCTATGTTGTCCTGGAGAGCTTGCAGAGCACTGGGGAAAGGCAGGCAGAGAATTCCCTGATAGCACCTTCTCTGTGCCTGGGAAGCAGAAGTGTTCACATTGCTTCGCAGAATCGCTTTTGTGCAGAAAACAGTAACACTTGTTCAGAACGAAAGAAAGCACAGAGCCCCAGATTTTATGTTGTCCTGGAGAGCTTGCAGAGCACTGGGGAAAGGCAGGCAGAGAATTCCCTGATAGCACCTTCTCTGTGCCTGTTCACATTGCTTCGCAGAATCGCTTTTGTGCAGAAAACAGTAACACTTGTTCAGAATGAAAGAAAGCACAGAGCCCCAGATTCTATGTTGTCCTGGAGAGCTTGCAGAGCACTGGGGAAAGGCAGGCAGAGAATTCCTTGCTAGCACCTTCTCTGTGCCTGGGAAGCAGAAGTGTTCACATTGCTTCGCAGAATCGCTTTTGTGCAGAAAACAGTAACACTTGTTCAGAAGGAAAGATAGCACAGAGCCCCAGATTTTATGTTGTCCTGGAGAGCTTGCAGAGCACTGGGGAAAGGCAGGCAGAGAATTCCTTCCTAGCATCTTCTCTGTGCCTGGGAAGCAGAAGTGTTCACATTGCTTCGCAGAATCGCTTTTGTGCAGAAAACAGTAACACTTGTTCAGAAGGAAAGAAAGCACAGAGCCCCAGATTCTATGTTGTCCTGGAGAGCTTGCAGAGCACTGGGGAAAGGCAGGCAGAGAATTCCCTGCTAGCACCTTCTCTGTGCCTGGGAAGCAGAAGTGTTCACATTGCTTCGCAGAATCGCTTTTGTGCAGAAAACACTAACACTTGTTCAGAACGAAAGAAAGCACAGAGCCCCAGATTTGCTGTTGTCCTGGAGAGCTTGCAGAGCACTGGGGAAAGGCAGGCAGAGAATTCCCTGCTAGCACCTTCTCTGTGCCTGGGAAGCAGAAGTGTTCACATTGCTTCGCAGAATCGCTTTTGTGCAGAAAAGAGTAACACTTGTTCAGAACAAAAGAAAGCACAGAGCCCCAGATTTGCTGTTGTCCTGGAGAGCTTGCAGAGTACTGGGGAAAGGCAGGCAGAGAATTCCCTGCTAGCACCTTCTCTGTGCCTGGGAAGCAGAAGTGTTCACATTAGTTCGCAGAATCGCTTTTGTGCAGAAAACACTAACACTTGTTCAGAACAAAAGAAAGCACAGAGCCCCAGATTCTATGTTGTCCTGGAGAGCTTGCAGAGCACTGGGGAAAGGCAGGCAGAGAATTCCCTGTTAGCAGCTTCTCTGTGCCTGGGAAGCAGAAGTGTTCACATTGCTTCGCAGATTCGCTTTTCTGCAGAAAACACTAACACTTGTTCGGAACAAAAGAAAGCACAGAGCCCCAGATTTGCTGTTGTTCTGGAGAGCTTGCAGAGCACTGGGGAAAGGCAGGCAGAGAATTCCCTGCTAGCACCTTCTCTGTGCCTGGGAAGCAGAAGTGTTCACATTGCTTCGCAGAATCGCTTTTGTGCAGAAAACAGTAACACTTGTTCAGAACGAAAGAAAGCACAGAGCCCCAGATTCTATGTTGTCCTGGAGAGCTTGCAGAGCACTGGGGAAAGGCAGGCAGAGAATTCCCTGTTAGCACCTTCTCTGTGCCTGGGAAGCAGAAGTGTTCACATTCTATGTTGTCCTGGAGAGCTTGCAGAGCACTGGGGAAAGGCAGGCAGAGAATTCCCTGATAGCACCTTCTCTGTGCCTGGTCACATTGCTTCGCAGAATCGCTTTTGTGCAGAAAACATTAACACTTGTTCAGAACGAAAGAAAGCACAGAGCCCCAGATTTGCTGTTGTCCTGGAGAGCTTGCAGAGCACTGGGGAAAGGCAGGCAGAGAATTCCTTGCTAGCACCTTCTCTGTGCCTGGGAAGCAGAAGTGTTCACATTGCTTCGCAGAATCGCTTTTGTGCAGAAAACAGTAACACTTGTTCAGAAGGAAAGAAAGCACAGAGCCCCAGATTTTATGTTGTCCTGGAGAGCTTGCAGAGCACTGGGGAAAGGCAGGCAGAGAATTCCCTGCTAGCACCTTCTCTGTGCCTGTTCACATTGCTTCGCAGAATCGCTTTTGTGCAGAAAACTCTAACACTTGTTCAGAACGAAAGAAAGCACAGAGCCCCAGATTCTATGTTGTCCTGGAGAGCTTGCAGAGCACTGGGGAAAGGCAGGCAGAGAATTCCCTTCTAGCACCTTCTCTGTGCCTGGGAAGCAGAAGTGTTCACATTGCTTCGCAAGAATCGCTTTTGTGCAGAAAACAGTAACACTTGTTCAGAAGGAAAGAAAGCACAGAGCCCCAGATTCTATGTTGTCCTGGAGAGCTTGCAGAGCACTGGGGAAAGGCAGGCAGAGAATTCCCTGATAGCACCTTCTCTGTGCCTGGGAAGCAGAAGTGTTCACATTGCTTCGCAGAATCGCTTTTGTGCAGAAAACAGTAACACTTGTTCAGAACGAAAGAAAGCACAGAGCCCCAGATTTTATGTTGTCCTGGAGAGCTTGCAGAGCACTGGGGAAAGGCAGGCAGAGAATTCCCTGATAGCACCTTCTCTGTGCCTGTTCACATTGCTTCGCAGAATCGCTTTTGTGCAGAAAACAGTAACACTTGTTCAGAACGAAAGAAAGCACAGAGCCCCAGATTCTATGTTGTCCTGGAGAGCTTGCAGAGCACTGGGGAAAGGCAGGCAGAGAATTCCTTGCTAGCACCTTCTCTGTGCCTGGGAAGCAGAAGTGTTCACATTGCTTCGCAGAATCGCTTTTGTGCAGAAAACAGTAACACTTGTTCAGAAGGAAAGATAGCACAGAGCCCCAGATTTTATGTTGTCCTGGAGAGCTTGCAGAGCACTGGGGAAAGGCAGGCAGAGAATTCCTTCCTAGCATCTTCTCTGTGCCTGGGAAGCAGAAGTGTTCACATTGCTTCGCAGAATCGCTTTTGTGCAGAAAACAGTAACACTTGTTCAGAAGGAAAGAAAGCACAGAGCCCCAGATTCTATGTTGTCCTGGAGAGCTTGCAGAGCACTGGGGAAAGGCAGGCAGAGAATTCCCTGCTAGCACGTTCTCTGTGCCTGGGAAGCAGAAGTGTTCACATTACTTCGCAGAATCGCTTTTGTGCAGAAAACACTAACACTTGTTCAGAACGAAAGAAAGCACAGAGCCCCAGATTTGCTGTTGTCCTGGAGAGCTTGCAGAGCACTGGGGAAAGGCAGGCAGAGAATTCCCTGCTAGCACCTTCTCTGTGCCTGGGAAGCAGAAGTGTTCACATTGCTTCGCAAGAATCGCTTTTGTGCAGAAAACAGTAACACTTGTTCAGAACGAAAGAAAGCACAGAGCCCCAGATTCTATCTTGTCCTGGAGAGCTTGCAGAGCACTGGGGAAAGGCAGGCAGAGAATTCCCTGATAGCACCTTCTCTGTGCCTGGGAAGCAGAAGTGTTCACATTGCTACGCAAGAATCGCTTTTGTGCAGAAAACAGTAACACTTGTTCAGAAGGAAAGAAAGCACAGAGCCCCAGATTTTATGTTGTCCTGGAGAGCTTGCAGAGCACTGGGGAAAGGCAGGCAGAGAATTCCCTGCTAGCACCTTCTCTGTGCCTGTTCACATTGCTTCGCAGAATCGCTTTTGTGCAGAAAACAGTAACACTTGTTCAGAATGAAAGAAAGCACAGAGCCCCAGATTCTATGTTGTCCTGGAGAGCTTGCAGAGCACTGGGGAAAGGCAGGCAGAGAATTCCTTGCTAGCACCTTCTCTGTGCCTGGGAAGCAGAAGTGTTCACATTGCTTCGCAGAATCGCTTTTGTGCAGAAAACAGTAACACTTGTTCAGAAGGAAAGATAGCACAGAGCCCAGATTTTATGTTGTCCTGGAGAGCTTGCAGAGCACTGGGGAAAGGCAGGCAGAGAATTCCCTGCTAGCACCTTCTCTGTGCCTGGGAAGCAGAAGTGTTCACATTGCTTCGCAGAATCGCTTTTGTGCAGAAAACACTAACACTTGTTCAGAACGAAAGAAAGCACAGAGCCCCAGATTTGCTGTTGTCCTGGAGAGCTTGCAGAGCACTTCGGAAAGGCAGGCAGAGAATTCCCTGCTAGCACCTTCTCTGTGCCTGGGAAGCAGAAGTGTTCACATTGCTTCGCAAGAATCGCTTTTGTGCAGAAAACAGTAACACTTGTTCAGAAGGAAAGAAAGCACAGAGCCCCAGATTCTATGTTGTCCTGGAGAGCTTGCAGAGCACTGGGGAAAGGCAGGCAGAGAATTCCCTGATAGCACCTTCTCTGTGCCTGTTCACATTGCTTCGCAGAATCGCTTTTGTGCAGAAAACAGTAACACTTGTTCAGAACGAAAGAAAGCACAGAGCCCCAGATTCTATGTTGTCCTGGAGAGCTTGCAGAGCACTGGGGAAAGGCAGGCAGAGAATTCCTTGCTAGCACCTTCTCTGTGCCTGGGAAGCAGAAGTGTTCACATTGCTTCGCAGAATCGCTTTTGTGCAGAAAACAGTAACACTTGTTCAGAAGGAAAGAAAGCACAGAGCGCCAGATTTTATGTTGTCCTGGAGAGCTTGCAGAGCACTGGGGAAAGGCAGGCAGAGAATTCCTTGCTAGCACCTTCTCTGTGCCTGGGAAGCAGAAGTGTTCACATTGCTTCGCAGAATCGCTTTTGTGCAGAAAACAGTAACACTTGTTCAGAAGGAAAGAAAGCACAGAGCCCCAGATTCTATGTTGTCCTGGAGAGCTTGCAGAGCACTGGGGAAAGGCAGGCAGAGAATTCCCTGATAGCACCTTCTCTGTGCCTGGGAAGCAGAAGTGTTCACATTGCTTCGCAGAATCGCTTTTGTGCAGAAAACACTAACACTTGTTCAGAAGGAAAGAAAGCACAGATCCCCAGATTTTATGTTGTCCTGGAGAGCTTGCAGAGCACTGGGGAAAGGCAGGCAGAGAATTCCCTGCTAGCACCTTCTCTGTGCCTGTTCACATTGCTTCGCAGAATCGCTTTTGTGCAGAAAACAGTAACACTTGTTCAGAATGAAAGAAAGCAGAGAGCCCCAGATTCTATGTTGTCCTGGAGAGCTTGCAGAGCACTGGGGAAAGGCAGGCAGAGAATTCCTTGCTAGCACCTTCTCTGTGCCTGGGAAGCAGAAGTGTTCACATTGCTTCGCAGAATCGCTTTTGTGCAGAAAACAGTAACACTTGTTCAGAAGGAAAGATAGCACAGAGCCCCAGATTTTATGTTGTCCTGGAGAGCTTGCAGAGCACTGGGGAAAGGCAGGCAGAGAATTCCTTGCTAGCATCTTCTCTGTGCCTGGGAAGCAGAAGTGTTCACATTGCTTCGCAGAATCGCTTTTGTGCAGAAAACAGTAACACTTGTTCAGAAGGAAAGAAAGCACAGAGCCCCAGATTCTATGTTGTCCTGGAGAGCTTGCAGAGCACTGGGGAAAGGCAGGCAGAGAATTCCCTGCTAGCACGTTCTCTGTGCCTGGGAAGCAGAAGTGTTCACATTACTTCGCAGAATCGCTTTTGTGCAGAAAACACTAACACTTGTTCAGAACGAAAGAAAGCACAGAGCCCCAGATTTGCTGTTGTCCTGGAGAGCTTGCAGAGCACTGGGGAAAGGCAGGCAGAGAATTCCCTGCTAGCACCTTCTCTGTGCCTGGGAAGCAGAAGTGTTCACATTGCTTCGCAAGAATCGCTTTTGTGCAGAAAACAGTAACACTTGTTCAGAAGGAAAGAAAGCACAGAGCCCCAGATTCTATCTTGTCCTGGAGAGCTTGCAGAGCACTGGGGAAAGGCAGGCAGAGAATTCCCTGATAGCACCTTCTCTGTGCCTGGGAAGCAGAAGTGTTCACATTGCTACGCAAGAATCGCTTTTGTGCAGAAAACAGTAACACTTGTTCAGAAGGAAAGAAAGCACAGAGCCCCAGATTTTATGTTGTCCTGGAGAGCTTGCAGAGCACTGGGGAAAGGCAGGCAGAGAATTCCCTGCTAGCACCTTCTCTGTGCCTGTTCACATTGCTTCGCAGAATCGCTTTTGTGCAGAAAACAGTAACACTTGTTCAGAATGAAAGAAAGCACAGAGCCCCAGATTCTATGTTGTCCTGGAGAGCTTGCAGAGCACTGGGGAAAGGCAGGCAGAGAATTCCTTGCTAGCACCTTCTCTGTGCCTGGGAAGCAGAAGTGTTCACATTGCTTCGCAGAATCGCTTTTGTGCAGAAAACAGTAACACTTGTTCAGAAGGAAAGATAGCACAGAGCCCAGATTTTATGTTGTCCTGGAGAGCTTGCAGAGCACTGGGGAAAGGCAGGCAGAGAATTCCCTGCTAGCACCTTCTCTGTGCCTGGGAAGCAGAAGTGTTCACATTGCTTCGCAGAATCGCTTTTGTGCAGAAAACACTAACACTTGTTCAGAACGAAAGAAAGCACAGAGCCCCAGATTTGCTGTTGTCCTGGAGAGCTTGCAGAGCACTTCGGAAAGGCAGGCAGAGAATTCCCTGCTAGCACCTTCTCTGTGCCTGGGAAGCAGAAGTGTTCACATTGCTTCGCAAGAATCGCTTTTGTGCAGAAAACAGTAACACTTGTTCAGAAGGAAAGAAAGCACAGAGCCCCAGATTCTATGTTGTCCTGGAGAGCTTGCAGAGCACTGGGGAAAGGCAGGCAGAGAATTCCCTGATAGCACCTTCTCTGTGCCTGTTCACATTGCTTCGCAGAATCGCTTTTGTGCAGAAAACAGTAACACTTGTTCAGAACGAAAGAAAGCACAGAGCCCCAGATTCTATGTTGTCCTGGAGAGCTTGCAGAGCACTGGGGAAATGCAGGCAGAGAATTCCTTGCTAGCACCTTCTCTGTGCCTGGGAAGCAGAAGTGTTCACATTGCTTCGCAGAATCGCTTTTGTGCAGAAAACAGTAACACTTGTTCAGAAGGAAAGAAAGCACAGAGCGCCAGATTTTATGTTGTCCTGGAGAGCTTGCAGAGCACTGGGGAAAGGCAGGCAGAGAATTCCTTGCTAGCACCTTCTCTGTGCCTGGGAAGCAGAAGTGTTCACATTGCTTCGCAGAATCGCTTTTGTGCAGAAAACAGTAACACTTGTTCAGAAGGAAAGAAAGCACAGAGCCCCAGATTCTATGTTGTCCTGGAGAGCTTGCAGAGCACTGGGGAAAGGCAGGCAGAGAATTCCCTGATAGCACCTTCTCTGTGCCTGGGAAGCAGAAGTGTTCACATTGCTTCGCAGAATCGCTTTTGTGCAGAAAACACTAACACTTGTTCAGAAGGAAAGAAAGCACAGAGCCCCAGATTTTATGTTGTCCTGGAGAGCTTGCAGAGCACTGGGGAAAGGCAGGCAGAGAATTCCCTGCTAGCACCTTCTCTGTGCCTGTTCACATTGCTTCGCAGAATCGCTTTTGTGCAGAAAACAGTAACACTTGTTCAGAATGAAAGAAAGCACAGAGCCCCAGATTCTATGTTGTCCTGGAGAGCTTGCAGAGCACTGGGGAAAGGCAGGCAGAGAATTCCTTGCTAGCACCTTCTCTGTGCCTGGGAAGCAGAAGTGTTCACATTGCTTCGCAGAATCGCTTTTGTGCAGAAAACAGTAACACTTGTTCAGAACGAAAGAAAGCACAGAGCCCCAGATTTGCTGTTGTCCTGGAGAGCTTGCAGAGCACTGGGGAAAGGCAGGCAGAGAATTCCTTGCTAGCATCTTCTCTGTGCCTGGGAAGCAGAAGTGTTCACATTGCTTCGCAGAATCGCTTTGGTGCAGAAAACAGTAACACTTGTTCAGAAGGAAAGAAAGCACAGAGCCCCAGATTCTATGTTGTCCTGGAGAGCTTGCAGAGCACTGGGGAAAGGCAGGCAGAGAATTCCCTGCTAGCACCTTCTCTGTGCCTGGGAAGCAGAAGTGTTCACATTGCTTCGCAGAATCGCTTTTGTGCAGAAAACACTAACACTTGTTCAGAAGGAAAGAAAGCACAGAGCCCCAGATTTGCTGTTGTCCTGGAGAGCTTGCAGAGCACTGGGGAAAGGCAGGCAGAGAATTCCCTGATAGCACCTTCTCTGTGCCTGGGAAGCAGAAGTGTTCACATTGCTTCGCAAGAATCGCTTTTGTGCAGAAAACAGTAACACTTGTTCAGAAGGAAAGAAAGCACAGAGCCCCAGATTCTATGTTGTCCTGGAGAGCTTGCAGAGCACTGGGGAAAGGCAGGCAGAGAATTCCCTGATAGCACCTTCTCTGTGCCTGTTCACATTGCTTCGCAGAATCGCTTTTGTGCAGAAAACAGTAACACTTGTTCAGAACGAAAGAAAGCACAGAGCCCCAGATTTTATGTTGTCCTGGAGAGCTTGCAGAGCACTGGGGAAAGGCAGGCAGAGAATTCCCTCCTAGCATCTTCTCTGTGCCTGGGAAGCAGAAGTGTTCACATTGCTTCGCAGAATCGCTTTTGTGCAGAAAACAGTAACACTTGTTCAGAAGGAAAGAAAGCACAGAGCCCCAGATTTTATGTTGTCCTGGAGAGCTTGCAGAGCACTGGGGAAAGGCAGGCAGAGAATTCCCTGATAGCACCTTCTCTGTGCCTGGGAAGCAGAAGTGTTCACATTGCTTCGCAGAATCGCTTTTGTGCAGAAAACAGTAACACTTGTTCAGAACGAAAGAAAGCACAGAGCCCCAGATTTTATGTTGTCCTGGAGAGCTTGCAGAGCACTGGGGAAAGGCAGGCAGAGAATTCCTTCCTAGCATCTTCTCTGTGCCTGGGAAGCAGAAGTGTTCACATTGCTTCGCAGAATCGCTTTTGTGCAGAAAACAGTAACACTTGTTCAGAAGGAAAGATAGCACAGAGCCCCAGATTTTATGTTGTCCTGGAGAGCTTGCAGAGCACTGGGGAAAGGCAGGCAGAGAATTCCTTCCTAGCATCTTCTCTGTGCCTGGGAAGCAGAAGTGTTCACATTGCTTCGCAGAATCGCTTTTGTGCAGAAAACAGTAACACTTGTTCAGAAGGAAAGAAAGCACAGAGCCCCAGATTCTATGTTGTTCTGGAGAGCTTGCAGAGCACTGGGGAAAGGCAGGCAGAGAATTCCCTGCTAGTACGTTCCCTGTGCCTGGGAAGCAGAAGTGTTCACATTGCTTCGCAGAATCGCTTTTGTGCAGAAAACACTAACACTTGTTCAGAACGAAAGAAAGCACAGAGCCCCAGATTTGGTCTTGTCCTGGAGAGCTTGCAGAGCACTGGGGAAAGGCAGGCAGAGAATTCCCTGCTAGCACCTTCTCTGTGCCTGGGAAGCAGAAGTGTTCACATTGCTTCGCAAGAATCGCTTTTGTGCAGAAAACAGTAACACTTGTTCAGAAGGAAAGAAAGCACAGAGCCCCAGATTCTATGTTGTCCTGGAGAGCTTGCAGAGCACTGGGGAAAGGCAGGCAGAGAATTCCCTGATAGCACCTTCTCTGTGCCTGTTCACATTGCTTCGCAGAATCGCTTTTGTGCAGAAAACAGTAACACTTGTTCAGAACGAAAGAAAGCACAGAGCCCCAGATTTGCTGTTGTCCTGGAGAGCTTGCAGAGCACTGGGGAAAGGCAGGCAGAGAATTCCTTCCTAGCATCTTCTCTGTGCCTGGGAAGCAGAAGTGTTCACATTGCTTCGCAGAATCGCTTTTGTGCAGAAAACACTAACACTTGTTCAGAAGGAAAGAAAGCACAGAGCCCCAGATTTTATGTTGTCCTGGAGAGCTTGCAGAGCACTGGGGAAAGGCAGGCAGAGAATTCACTGCTAGGACCTTCTCTGTGCCTGTTCAGATTGCTTCGCAGAACCGTTTTGTGCAGAAAACAGTAACACTTGTTCAGAAGGAAATAAAGCACAGAGCCCCAGATTCTATGTAGTCCTGGAAAGCTTGCAGAGCACTGGGGAAAGGCAGGCAGAGAATTCACTGCTAGGACCTTCTCTGTGCCTGGGAAGCAGAAGTGTTCACATTGCTTCGCAGAATCGCTTTTGTGCAGAAAACACTAACACTTGTTCAGAACGAAAGAAAGCACAGAGCCCCAGATTTGCTGTTGTCCTGGAGAGCTTGCAGAGCACTGGGGAAAGGCAGGCAGAGAATTCCCTGCTAGCACCTTCTCTGTGCCTGGGAAGCAGAAGTGTTCACATTGCTTCGCAAGAATCGCTTTTGTGCAGAAAACAGTAACACTTGTTCAGAAGGAAAGAAAGCACAGAGCCCCAGATTCTATGTTGTCCTGGAGAGCTTGCAGAGCACTGGGGAAAGGCAGGCAGAGAATTCCCTGATAGCACCTTCTCTGTGCCTGTTCACATTGCTTCGCAGAATCGCTTTTGTGCAGAAAACAGTAACACTTGTTCAGAAGGAAAGAAAGCACAGAGCCCCAGATTTTATGTTGTCCTGGAGAGCTTGCAGAGCACTGGGGAAAGGCAGGCAGAGAATTCCTTGCTAGCACCTTCTCTGTGCCTGGGAAGCAGAAGTGTTCACATTGCTTCGCAGAATCGCTTTTGTGCAGAAAACACTAACACTTGTTCAGAAGGAAAGAAAGCACAGAGCCCCAGATTTTATGTTGTCCTGGAGAGCTTGCAGAGCACTGGGGAAAGGCAAGCAGAGAATTCCCTGCTAGCACCTTCTCTGTGCCTGTTCAGATTGCTTCGCAGAACCGTTTTGTGCAGAAAACAGTAACACTTGTTCAGAAGGAAATAAAGCACAGAGCCCCAGATTCTATGTAGTCCTGGAAAGCTTGCAGAGCACTGGGGAAAGGCAGGCAGAGAATTCACTGCTAGGACCTTCTCTGTGCCTGGGAAGCAGAAGTGTTCACATTGCTTCGCAGAATCGCTTTTGTGCAGAAAACACTAACACTTGTTCAGAACGAAAGAAAGCACAGAGCCCCAGATTTGCTGTTGTCCTGGAGAGCTTGCAGAGCACTGGGGAAAGGCAGGCAGAGAATTCCCTGCTAGCACCTTCTCTGTGCCTGGGAAGCAGAAGTGTTCACATTGCTTCGCAAGAATCGCTTTTGTGCAGAAAACAGTAACACTTGTTCAGAACGAAAGAAAGCACAGAGCCCCAGATTCTATGTTGTCCTGGAGAGCTTGCAGAGCACTGGGGAAAGGCAGGCAGAGAATTCCCTGATAGCACCTTCTCTGTGCCTGTTCACATTGCTTCGCAGAATCGCTTTTGTGCAGAAAACAGTAACACTTGTTCAGAAGGAAAGAAAGCACAGAGCCCCAGATTTTATGTTGTCCTGGAGAGCTTGCAGAGCACTGGGGAAAGGCAGGCAGAGAATTCCCTGTTAGCAGCTTCTCTGTGCCTGGGAAGCAGAAGTGTTCACATTGCTTCGCAGATTCGCTTTTCTGCAGAAAACACTAACACTTGTTCAGAACAAAAGAAAGCACAGAGCCCCAGATTTGCTGTTGTTCTGGAGAGCTTGCAGAGCACTGGGGAAAGGCAGGCAGAGAATTCCCTGCTAGCACCTTCTCTGTGCCTGGGAAGCAGAAGTGTTCACATTGCTTCGCAGAATCGCTTTTGTGCAGAAAACAGTAACACTTGTTCAGAACGAAAGAAAGCACAGAGCCCCAGATTTGCTGTTGTCCTGGAGAGCTTGCAGAGCACTGGGGAAAGGCAGGCAGAGAATTCCCTGTTAGCACCTTCTCTGTGCCTGGGAAGCAGAAGTGTTCACATTCTATGTTGTCCTGGAGAGCTTGCAGAGCACTGGGGAAAGGCAGGCAGAGAATTCCCTGATAGCACCTTCTCTGTGCCTGGTCACATTGCTTCGCAGAATCGCTTTTGTGCAGAAAACATTAACACTTGTTCAGAACGAAAGAAAGCACAGAGCCCCAGATTTGCTGTTGTCCTGGAGAGCTTGCAGAGCACTGGGGAAATGCAGGCAGAGAATTCCTTGCTAGCACCTTCTCTGTGCCTGGGAAGCAGAAGTGTTCACATTGCTTCGCAGAATCGCTTTTGTGCAGAAAACAGTAACACTTGTTCAGAACGAAAGAAAGCACAGAGCCCCAGATTCTATGTTGTCCTGGAGAGCTTGCAGAGCACTGGGGAAAGGCACGCAGAGAATTCCCTGCTAGCACCTTCTCTGTGCCTGGGAAGCAGAAGTGTTCACATTGCTTCGCAAGAATCGCTTTTGTGCAGAAAACAGTAACACTTGTTCAGAAGGAAAGAAAGCACAGAGCCCCAGATTCTATGTTGTCCTGGAGAGCTTGCAGAGCACTGGGGAAAGGCAGGCAGAGAATTCCCTGATAGCACCTTCTCTGTGCCTGTTCACATTGCTTCGCAGAATCTCTTTTGTGCAGAAAACAGTAACACTTGTTCAGAAGGAAAGAAAGCACAGAGCCCCAGATTTTATGTTGTCCTGGAGAGCTTGCAGAGCACTGGGGAAAGGCAGGCAGAGAATTCCCTGATAGCACCTTCTCTGTGCCTGGGAAGCAGAAGTGTTCACATTGCTTCGCAGAATCGCTTTTGTGCAGAAAACAGTAACACTTGTTCAGAACGAAAGAAAGCACAGAGCCCCAGATTTTATGTTGTCCTGGAGAGCTTGCAGAGCACTGGGGAAAGGCAGGCAGAGAATTCCCTGATAGCACCTTCTCTGTGCCTGTTCACATTGCTTCGCAGAATCGCTTTTGTGCAGAAAACAGTAACACTTGTTCAGAACGAAAGAAAGCACAGAGCCCCAGATTCTATGTTGTCCTGGAGAGCTTGCAGAGCACTGGGGAAAGGCAGGCAGAGAATTCCTTGCTAGCACCTTCTCTGTGCCTGGGAAGCAGAAGTGTTCACATTGCTTCGCAGAATCGCTTTTGTGCAGAAAACAGTAACACTTGTTCAGAAGGAAAGATAGCACAGAGCCCCAGATTTTATGTTGTCCTGGAGAGCTTGCAGAGCACTGGGGAAAGGCAGGCAGAGAATTCCTTCCTAGCATCTTCTCTGTGCCTGGGAAGCAGAAGTGTTCACATTGCTTCGCAGAATCGCTTTTGTGCAGAAAACAGTAACACTTGTTCAGAAGGAAAGAAAGCACAGAGCCCCAGATTCTATGTTGTCCTGGAGAGCTTGCAGAGCACTGGGGAAAGGCAGGCAAAGAATTCCCTGCTAGCACCTTCTCTGTGTCTGGGAAGCAGAAGTGTTCACATTGCTTCGCAAGAATCGCTTTTGTGCAGAAAACAGTAACACTTGTTCAGAAGGAAAGAAAGCACAGAGCCCCAGATTCTATGTTGTCCTGGAGAGCTTTCAGAGCACTGGGGAAAGGCAGGCAGAGAATTCCCTGATAGCACCTTCTCTGTGCCTGTTCACATTGCTTCGCAGAATCTCTTTTGTGCAGAAAACAGTAACACTTGTTCAGAAGGAAAGAAAGCACAGAGCCCCAGATTTTATGTTGTCCTGGAGAGCTTGCAGAGCACTGGGGAAAGGCAGGCAGAGAATTCCCTGCTAGCACCTTCTCTGTGCCTGGGAAGCAGAAGTGTTCACATTGCTTCGCAAGAATCGCTTTTGTGCAGAAAACAGTAACACTTGTTCAGAAGGAAAGAAAGCACAGAGCCCCAGATTCTATGTTGTCCTGGAGAGCTTGCAGAGCACTGGGGAAAGGCAGGCAGAGAATTCCCTGATAGCACCTTCTCTGTGCCTGTTCACATTGCTTCGCAGAATCGCTTTTGTGCAGAAAACAGTAACACTTGTTCAGAACGAAAGAAAGCACAGAGCCCCAGATTTGCTGTTGTCCTGGAGAGCTTGCAGAGCACTGGGGAAAGGCAGGCAGAGAATTCCTTCCTAGCATCTTCTCTGTGCCTGGGAAGCAGAAGTGTTCACATTGCTTCGCAGAATCGCTTTTGTGCAGAAAACACTAACACTTGTTCAGAAGGAAAGAAAGCACAGAGCCCCAGATTTTATGTTGTCCTGGAGAGCTTGCAGAGCACTGGGGAAAGGCAAGCAGAGAATTCCCTGCTAGCACCTTCTCTGTGCCTGTTCAGATTGCTTCGCAGAACCGTTTTGTGCAGAAAACAGTAACACTTGTTCAGAAGGAAATAAAGCACAGAGCCCCAGATTCTATGTAGTCCTGGAAAGCTTGCAGAGCACTGGGGAAAGGCAGGCAGAGAATTCACTGCTAGGACCTTCTCTGTGCCTGGGAAGCAGAAGTGTTCACATTGCTTCGCAGAATCGCTTTTGTGCAGAAAACACTAACACTTGTTCAGAACGAAAGAAAGCACAGAGCCCCAGATTTGCTGTTGTCCTGGAGAGCTTGCAGAGCACTGGGGAAAGGCAGGCAGAGAATTCCCTGCTAGCACCTTCTCTGTGCCTGGGAAGCAGAAGTGTTCACATTGCTTCGCAAGAATCGCTTTTGTGCAGAAAACAGTAACACTTGTTCAGAACGAAAGAAAGCACAGAGCCCCAGATTCTATGTTGTCCTGGAGAGCTTGCAGAGCACTGGGGAAAGGCAGGCAGAGAATTCCCTGATAGCACCTTCTCTGTGCCTGTTCACATTGCTTCGCAGAATCGCTTTTGTGCAGAAAACAGTAACACTTGTTCAGAAGGAAAGAAAGCACAGAGCCCCAGATTTTATGTTGTCCTGGAGAGCTTGCAGAGCACTGGGGAAAGGCAGGCAGAGAATTCCCTGCTAGCACCTTCTCTGTGCCTGGGAAGCAGAAGTGTTCACATTGCTTCGCAAGAATCGCTTTTGTGCAGAAAACAGTAACACTTGTTCAGAAGGAAAGAAAGCACAGAGCCCCAGATTCTATGTTGTCCTGGAGAGCTTGCAGAGCACTGGGGAAAGGCAGGCAGAGAATTCCCTGATAGCACCTTCTCTGTGCCTGTTCACATTGCTTCGCAGAATCGCTTTTGTGCAGAAAACAGTAACACTTGTTCAGAACGAAAGAAAGCACAGAGCCCCAGATTTGCTGTTGTCCTGGAGAGCTTGCAGAGCACTGGGGAAAGGCAGGCAGAGAATTCCTTCCTAGCATCTTCTCTGTGCCTGGGAAGCAGAAGTGTTCACATTGCTTCGCAGAATCGCTTTTGTGCAGAAAACACTAACACTTGTTCAGAAGGAAAGAAAGCACAGAGCCCCAGATTTTATGTTGTCCTGGAGAGCTTGCAGAGCACTGGGGAAAGGCAAGCAGAGAATTCCCTGCTAGCACCTTCTCTGTGCCTGTTCAGATTGCTTCGCAGAACCGTTTTGTGCAGAAAACAGTAACACTTGTTCAGAAGGAAATAAAGCACAGAGCCCCAGATTCTATGTAGTCCTGGAAAGCTTGCAGAGCACTGGGGAAAGGCAGGCAGAGAATTCACTGCTAGGACCTTCTCTGTGCCTGGGAAGCAGAAGTGTTCACATTGCTTCGCAGAATCGCTTTTGTGCAGAAAACACTAACACTTGTTCAGAACGAAAGAAAGCACAGAGCCCCAGATTTGCTGTTGTCCTGGAGAGCTTGCAGAGCACTGGGGAAAGGCAGGCAGAGAATTCCCTGCTAGCACCTTCTCTGTGCCTGGGAAGCAGAAGTGTTCACATTGCTTCGCAAGAATCGCTTTTGTGCAGAAAACAGTAACACTTGTTCAGAACGAAAGAAAGCACAGAGCCCCAGATTCTATGTTGTCCTGGAGAGCTTGCAGAGCACTGGGGAAAGGCAGGCAGAGAATTCCCTGATAGCACCTTCTCTGTGCCTGTTCACATTGCTTCGCAGAATCGCTTTTGTGCAGAAAACAGTAACACTTGTTCAGAAGGAAAGAAAGCACAGAGCCCCAGATTTTATGTTGTCCTGGAGAGCTTGCAGAGCACTGGGGAAAGGCAGGCAGAGAATTCCCTGTTAGCAGCTTCTCTGTGCCTGGGAAGCAGAAGTGTTCACATTGCTTCGCAGATTCGCTTTTCTGCAGAAAACACTAACACTTGTTCAGAACAAAAGAAAGCACAGAGCCCCAGATTTGCTGTTGTTCTGGAGAGCTTGCAGAGCACTGGGGAAAGGGAGGCAGAGAATTCCCTGCTAGCACCTTCTCTGTGCCTGGGAAGCAGAAGTGTTCACATTGCTTCGCAGAATCGCTTTTGTGCAGAAAACAGTAACACTTGTTCAGAACGAAAGAAAGCACAGAGCCCCAGATTTGCTGTTGTCCTGGAGAGCTTGCAGAGCACTGGGGAAAGGCAGGCAGAGAATTCCCTGTTAGCACCTTCTCTGTGCCTGGGAAGCAGAAGTGTTCACATTCTATGTTGTCCTGGAGAGCTTGCAGAGCACTGGGGAAAGGCAGGCAGAGAATTCCCTGATAGCACCTTCTCTGTGCCTGGTCACATTGCTTCGCAGAATCGCTTTTGTGCAGAAAACATTAACACTTGTTCAGAACGAAAGAAAGCACAGAGCCCCAGATTTGCTGTTGTCCTGGAGAGCTTGCAGAGCACTGGGGAAATGCAGGCAGAGAATTCCTTGCTAGCACCTTCTCTGTGCCTGGGAAGCAGAAGTGTTCACATTGCTTCGCAGAATCGCTTTTGTGCAGAAAACAGTAACACTTGTTCAGAACGAAAGAAAGCACAGAGCCCCAGATTCTATGTTGTCCTGGAGAGCTTGCAGAGCACTGGGGAAAGGCACGCAGAGAATTCCCTGCTAGCACCTTCTCTGTGCCTGGGAAGCAGAAGTGTTCACATTGCTTCGCAAGAATCGCTTTTGTGCAGAAAACAGTAACACTTGTTCAGAACGAAAGAAAGCACAGAGCCCCAGATTCTATGTTGTCCTGGAGAGCTTGCAGAGCACTGGGGAAAGGCAGGCAGAGAATTCCCTGATAGCACCTTCTCTGTGCCTGTTCACATTGCTTCGCAGAATCTCTTTTGTGCAGAAAACAGTAACACTTGTTCAGAAGGAAAGAAAGCACAGAGCCCCAGATTTTATGTTGTCCTGGAGAGCTTGCAGAGCACTGGGGAAAGGCAGGCAGAGAATTCCCTGATAGCACCTTCTCTGTGCCTGGGAAGCAGAAGTGTTCACATTGCTTCGCAGAATCGCTTTTGTGCAGAAAACAGTAACACTAGTTCAGAACGAAAGAAAGCACAGAGCCCCAGATTTTATGTTGTCCTGGAGAGCTTGCAGAGCACTGGGGAAAGGCAGGCAGAGAATTCCCTGATAGCACCTTCTCTGTGCCTGTTCACATTGCTTCGCAGAATCGCTTTTGTGCAGAAAACAGTAACACTTGTTCAGAACGAAAGAAAGCACAGAGCCCCAGATTTGCTGTTGTCCTGGAGAGCTTGCAGAGCACTGGGGAAAGGCAGGCAGAGAATTCCTTGCTAGCACCTTCTCTGTGCCTGGGAAGCAGAAGTGTTCACATTGCTTCGCAGAATCGCTTTTGTGCAGAAAACAGTAACACTTGTTCAGAAGGAAAGATAGCACAGAGCCCCAGATTTTATGTTGTCCTGGAGAGCTTGCAGAGCACTGGGGAAAGGCAGGCAGAGAATTCCTTCCTAGCATCTTCTCTGTGCCTGGGAAGCAGAAGTGTTCACATTGCTTCGCAGAATCGCTTTTGTGCAGAAAACAGTAACACTTGTTCAGAAGGAAAGAAAGCACAGAGCCCCAGATTCTATGTTGTCCTGGAGAGCTTGCAGAGCACTGGGGAAAGGCAGGCAGAGAATTCCCTGCTAGCACGTTCTCTGTGCCTGGGAAGCAGAAGTGTTCACATTGCTTCGCAGAATCGCTTTTGTGCAGAAAACACTAACACTTGTTCAGAACGAAAGAAAGCACAGAGCCCCAGATTTGCTGTTGTCCTGGAGAGCTTGCAGAGCACTGGGGAAAGGCAGGCAGAGAATTCCCTGATAGCACCTTCTCTGTGCCTGTTCACATTGCTTCGCAGAATCGCTTTTGTGCAGAAAACAGTAACACTTGTTCAGAACGAAAGAAAGCACAGAGCCCCAGATTTGCTGTTGTCCTGGAGAGCTTGCAGAGCACTGGGGAAAGGCAGGCAGAGAATTCCCTGCTAGCACCTTCTCTGTGCCTGGGAAGCAGAAGTGTTCACATTGCTTCGCAGAATCGCTTTTGTGCAGAAAACACTAACACTTGTTCAGAACGAAAGAAAGCACAGAGCCCCAGATTCTATGTTGTCCTGGAGAGCTTGCAGAGCACTGGGGAAAGGCAGGCAGAGAATTCCCTGATAGCACCTTCTCTGTGCCTGTTCACATTGTTTCGCAGAATCGCTTTTGTGCAGAAAACAGTAACACTTGTTCAGAACGAAAGAAAGCACAGAGCCCCAGATTTTATGTTGTCCTGGAGAGCTTGCAGAGCACTGGGGAAAGGCAGGCAGAGAATTCCCTGCTAGCACCTTCTCTGTGCCTGGGAAGCAGAAGTGTTCACATTGCTTCGCAGAATCGCTTTTGTGCAGAAAACAGTAACACTTGTTCAGAAGGAAAGAAAGCACAGAGCCCCAGATTCTATGTTGTCCTGGAGAGCTTGCAGAGCACTGGGGAAAGGCAGGCAGAGAATTCCCTGATAGCACCTTCTCTGTGCCTGTTCACATTGTTTCGCAGAATCGCTTTTGTGCAGAAAACAGTAACACTTGTTCAGAACGAAAGAAAGCACAGAGCCCCAGATTTGCTGTTGTCCTGGAGAGCTTGCAGAGCACTGGGGAAAGGCAGGCAGAGAATTCCTTCCTAGCATCTTCTCTGTGCCTGGGAAGCAGAAGTGTTCACATTGCTTCGCAGAATCGCTTTTGTGCAGAAAACACTAACACTTGTTCAGAAGGAAAGAAAGCACAGAGCCCCAGATTTTATGTTGTCCTGGAGAGCTTGCAGAGCACTGGGGAAAGGCAAGCAGAGAATTCCCTGCTAGCACCTTCTCTGTGCCTGTTCAGATTGCTTCGCAGAACCGTTTTGTGCAGAAAACAGTAACACTTGTTCAGAAGGAAATAAAGCACAGAGCCCCAGATTCTATGTAGTCCTGGAGAGCTTGCAGAGCACTGGGGAAAGGCAGGCAGAGAATTCACTGCTAGGACCTTCTCTGTGCCTGGGAAGCAGAAGTGTTCACATTGCTTCGCAGAATCGCTTTTGTGCAGAAAACACTAACACTTGTTCAGAACGAAAGAAAGCACAGAGCCCCAGATTTGCTGTTGTCCTGGAGAGCTTGCAGAGCACTGGGGAAAGGCAGGCAGAGAATTCCTTCCTAGCATCTTCTCTGTGCCTGGGAAGCAGAAGTGTTCACATTGCTTCGCAGAATCGCTTTTGTGCAGAAAACAGTAACACTTGTTCAGAAGGAAAGAAAGCACAGAGCCCCAGATTCTATGTTGTTCTGGAGAGCTTGCAGAGCACTGGGGAAAGGCAGGCAGAGAATTCCCTGCTAGTACGTTCCCTGTGCCTGGGAAGCAGAAGTGTTCACATTGCTTCGCAGAATCGCTTTTGTGCAGAAAACACTAACACTTGTTCAGAACGAAAGAAAGCACAGAGCCCCAGATTTGGTCTTGTCCTGGAGAGCTTGCAGAGCACTGGGGAAAGGCAGGCAGAGAATTCCCTGCTAGCACCTTCTCTGTGCCTGGGAAGCAGAAGTGTTCACATTGCTTCGCAAGAATCGCTTTTGTGCAGAAAACAGTAACACTTGTTCAGAAGGAAAGAAAGCACAGAGCCCCAGATTCTATGTTGTCCTGGAGAGCTTGCAGAGCACTGGGGAAAGGCAGGCAGAGAATTCCCTGATAGCACCTTCTCTGTGCCTGTTCACATTGCTTCGCAGAATCGCTTTTGTGCAGAAAACAGTAACACTTGTTCAGAACGAAAGAAAGCACAGAGCCCCAGATTTGCTGTTGTCCTGGAGAGCTTGCAGAGCACTGGGGAAAGGCAGGCAGAGAATTCCTTCCTAGCATCTTCTCTGTGCCTGGGAAGCAGAAGTGTTCACATTGCTTCGCAGAATCGCTTTTGTGCAGAAAACACTAACACTTGTTCAGAAGGAAAGAAAGCACAGAGCCCCAGATTTTATGTTGTCCTGGAGAGCTTGCAGAGCACTGGGGAAAGGCAGGCAGAGAATTCACTGCTAGGACCTTCTCTGTGCCTGTTCAGATTGCTTCGCAGAACCGTTTTGTGCAGAAAACAGTAACACTTGTTCAGAAGGAAATAAAGCACAGAGCCCCAGATTCTATGTAGTCCTGGAAAGCTTGCAGAGCACTGGGGAAAGGCAGGCAGAGAATTCACTGCTAGGACCTTCTCTGTGCCTGGGAAGCAGAAGTGTTCACATTGCTTCGCAGAATCGCTTTTGTGCAGAAAACACTAACACTTGTTCAGAACGAAAGAAAGCACAGAGCCCCAGATTTGCTGTTGTCCTGGAGAGCTTGCAGAGCACTGGGGAAAGGCAGGCAGAGAATTCCCTGCTAGCACCTTCTCTGTGCCTGGGAAGCAGAAGTGTTCACATTGCTTCGCAAGAATCGCTTTTGTGCAGAAAACAGTAACACTTGTTCAGAAGGAAAGAAAGCACAGAGCCCCAGATTCTATGTTGTCCTGGAGAGCTTGCAGAGCACTGGGGAAAGGCAGGCAGAGAATTCCCTGATAGCACCTTCTCTGTGCCTGTTCACATTGCTTCGCAGAATCGCTTTTGTGCAGAAAACAGTAACACTTGTTCAGAAGGAAAGAAAGCACAGAGCCCCAGATTTTATGTTGTCCTGGAGAGCTTGCAGAGCACTGGGGAAAGGCAGGCAGAGAATTCCTTGCTAGCACCTTCTCTGTGCCTGGGAAGCAGAAGTGTTCACATTGCTTCGCAGAATCGCTTTTGTGCAGAAAACACTAACACTTGTTCAGAAGGAAAGAAAGCACAGAGCCCCAGATTTTATGTTGTCCTGGAGAGCTTGCAGAGCACTGGGGAAAGGCAAGCAGAGAATTCCCTGCTAGCACCTTCTCTGTGCCTGTTCAGATTGCTTCGCAGAACCGTTTTGTGCAGAAAACAGTAACACTTGTTCAGAAGGAAATAAAGCACAGAGCCCCAGATTCTATGTAGTCCTGGAAAGCTTGCAGAGCACTGGGGAAAGGCAGGCAGAGAATTCACTGCTAGGACCTTCTCTGTGCCTGGGAAGCAGAAGTGTTCACATTGCTTCGCAGAATCGCTTTTGTGCAGAAAACACTAACACTTGTTCAGAACGAAAGAAAGCACAGAGCCCCAGATTTGCTGTTGTCCTGGAGAGCTTGCAGAGCACTGGGGAAAGGCAGGCAGAGAATTCCCTGCTAGCACCTTCTCTGTGCCTGGGAAGCAGAAGTGTTCACATTGCTTCGCAAGAATCGCTTTTGTGCAGAAAACAGTAACACTTGTTCAGAACGAAAGAAAGCACAGAGCCCCAGATTCTATGTTGTCCTGGAGAGCTTGCAGAGCACTGGGGAAAGGCAGGCAGAGAATTCCCTGATAGCACCTTCTCTGTGCCTGTTCACATTGCTTCGCAGAATCGCTTTTGTGCAGAAAACAGTAACACTTGTTCAGAAGGAAAGAAAGCACAGAGCCCCAGATTTTATGTTGTCCTGGAGAGCTTGCAGAGCACTGGGGAAAGGCAGGCAGAGAATTCCCTGTTAGCAGCTTCTCTGTGCCTGGGAAGCAGAAGTGTTCACATTGCTTCGCAGATTCGCTTTTCTGCAGAAAACACTAACACTTGTTCAGAACAAAAGAAAGCACAGAGCCCCAGATTTGCTGTTGTTCTGGAGAGCTTGCAGAGCACTGGGGAAAGGCAGGCAGAGAATTCCCTGCTAGCACCTTCTCTGTGCCTGGGAAGCAGAAGTGTTCACATTGCTTCGCAGAATCGCTTTTGTGCAGAAAACAGTAACACTTGTTCAGAACGAAAGAAAGCACAGAGCCCCAGATTTGCTGTTGTCCTGGAGAGCTTGCAGAGCACTGGGGAAAGGCAGGCAGAGAATTCCCTGTTAGCACCTTCTCTGTGCCTGGGAAGCAGAAGTGTTCACATTCTATGTTGTCCTGGAGAGCTTGCAGAGCACTGGGGAAAGGCAGGCAGAGAATTCCCTGATAGCACCTTCTCTGTGCCTGGTCACATTGCTTCGCAGAATCGCTTTTGTGCAGAAAACATTAACACTTGTTCAGAACGAAAGAAAGCACAGAGCCCCAGATTTGCTGTTGTCCTGGAGAGCTTGCAGAGCACTGGGGAAATGCAGGCAGAGAATTCCTTGCTAGCACCTTCTCTGTGCCTGGGAAGCAGAAGTGTTCACATTGCTTCGCAGAATCGCTTTTGTGCAGAAAACAGTAACACTTGTTCAGAACGAAAGAAAGCACAGAGCCCCAGATTCTATGTTGTCCTGGAGAGCTTGCAGAGCACTGGGGAAAGGCACGCAGAGAATTCCCTGCTAGCACCTTCTCTGTGCCTGGGAAGCAGAAGTGTTCACATTGCTTCGCAAGAATCGCTTTTGTGCAGAAAACAGTAACACTTGTTCAGAAGGAAAGAAAGCACAGAGCCCCAGATTCTATGTTGTCCTGGAGAGCTTGCAGAGCACTGGGGAAAGGCAGGCAGAGAATTCCCTGATAGCACCTTCTCTGTGCCTGTTCACATTGCTTCGCAGAATCTCTTTTGTGCAGAAAACAGTAACACTTGTTCAGAAGGAAAGAAAGCACAGAGCCCCAGATTTTATGTTGTCCTGGAGAGCTTGCAGAGCACTGGGGAAAGGCAGGCAGAGAATTCCCTGATAGCACCTTCTCTGTGCCTGGGAAGCAGAAGTGTTCACATTGCTTCGCAGAATCGCTTTTGTGCAGAAAACAGTAACACTTGTTCAGAACGAAAGAAAGCACAGAGCCCCAGATTTTATGTTGTCCTGGAGAGCTTGCAGAGCACTGGGGAAAGGCAGGCAGAGAATTCCCTGATAGCACCTTCTCTGTGCCTGTTCACATTGCTTCGCAGAATCGCTTTTGTGCAGAAAACAGTAACACTTGTTCAGAACGAAAGAAAGCACAGAGCCCCAGATTCTATGTTGTCCTGGAGAGCTTGCAGAGCACTGGGGAAAGGCAGGCAGAGAATTCCTTGCTAGCACCTTCTCTGTGCCTGGGAAGCAGAAGTGTTCACATTGCTTCGCAGAATCGCTTTTGTGCAGAAAACAGTAACACTTGTTCAGAAGGAAAGATAGCACAGAGCCCCAGATTTTATGTTGTCCTGGAGAGCTTGCAGAGCACTGGGGAAAGGCAGGCAGAGAATTCCTTCCTAGCATCTTCTCTGTGCCTGGGAAGCAGAAGTGTTCACATTGCTTCGCAGAATCGCTTTTGTGCAGAAAACAGTAACACTTGTTCAGAAGGAAAGAAAGCACAGAGCCCCAGATTCTATGTTGTCCTGGAGAGCTTGCAGAGCACTGGGGAAAGGCAGGCAAAGAATTCCCTGCTAGCACCTTCTCTGTGTCTGGGAAGCAGAAGTGTTCACATTGCTTCGCAAGAATCGCTTTTGTGCAGAAAACAGTAACACTTGTTCAGAAGGAAAGAAAGCACAGAGCCCCAGATTCTATGTTGTCCTGGAGAGCTTTCAGAGCACTGGGGAAAGGCAGGCAGAGAATTCCCTGATAGCACCTTCTCTGTGCCTGTTCACATTGCTTCGCAGAATCTCTTTTGTGCAGAAAACAGTAACACTTGTTCAGAAGGAAAGAAAGCACAGAGCCCCAGATTTTATGTTGTCCTGGAGAGCTTGCAGAGCACTGGGGAAAGGCAGGCAGAGAATTCCCTGCTAGCACCTTCTCTGTGCCTGGGAAGCAGAAGTGTTCACATTGCTTCGCAAGAATCGCTTTTGTGCAGAAAACAGTAACACTTGTTCAGAAGGAAAGAAAGCACAGAGCCCCAGATTCTATGTTGTCCTGGAGAGCTTGCAGAGCACTGGGGAAAGGCAGGCAGAGAATTCCCTGATAGCACCTTCTCTGTGCCTGTTCACATTGCTTCGCAGAATCGCTTTTGTGCAGAAAACAGTAACACTTGTTCAGAACGAAAGAAAGCACAGAGCCCCAGATTTGCTGTTGTCCTGGAGAGCTTGCAGAGCACTGGGGAAAGGCAGGCAGAGAATTCCTTCCTAGCATCTTCTCTGTGCCTGGGAAGCAGAAGTGTTCACATTGCTTCGCAGAATCGCTTTTGTGCAGAAAACACTAACACTTGTTCAGAAGGAAAGAAAGCACAGAGCCCCAGATTTTATGTTGTCCTGGAGAGCTTGCAGAGCACTGGGGAAAGGCAAGCAGAGAATTCCCTGCTAGCACCTTCTCTGTGCCTGTTCAGATTGCTTCGCAGAACCGTTTTGTGCAGAAAACAGTAACACTTGTTCAGAAGGAAATAAAGCACAGAGCCCCAGATTCTATGTAGTCCTGGAAAGCTTGCAGAGCACTGGGGAAAGGCAGGCAGAGAATTCACTGCTAGGACCTTCTCTGTGCCTGGGAAGCAGAAGTGTTCACATTGCTTCGCAGAATCGCTTTTGTGCAGAAAACACTAACACTTGTTCAGAACGAAAGAAAGCACAGAGCCCCAGATTTGCTGTTGTCCTGGAGAGCTTGCAGAGCACTGGGGAAAGGCAGGCAGAGAATTCCCTGCTAGCACCTTCTCTGTGCCTGGGAAGCAGAAGTGTTCACATTGCTTCGCAAGAATCGCTTTTGTGCAGAAAACAGTAACACTTGTTCAGAACGAAAGAAAGCACAGAGCCCCAGATTCTATGTTGTCCTGGAGAGCTTGCAGAGCACTGGGGAAAGGCAGGCAGAGAATTCCCTGATAGCACCTTCTCTGTGCCTGTTCACATTGCTTCGCAGAATCGCTTTTGTGCAGAAAACAGTAACACTTGTTCAGAAGGAAAGAAAGCACAGAGCCCCAGATTTTATGTTGTCCTGGAGAGCTTGCAGAGCACTGGGGAAAGGCAGGCAGAGAATTCCCTGCTAGCACCTTCTCTGTGCCTGGGAAGCAGAAGTGTTCACATTGCTTCGCAAGAATCGCTTTTGTGCAGAAAACAGTAACACTTGTTCAGAAGGAAAGAAAGCACAGAGCCCCAGATTCTATGTTGTCCTGGAGAGCTTGCAGAGCACTGGGGAAAGGCAGGCAGAGAATTCCCTGATAGCACCTTCTCTGTGCCTGTTCACATTGCTTCGCAGAATCGCTTTTGTGCAGAAAACAGTAACACTTGTTCAGAACGAAAGAAAGCACAGAGCCCCAGATTTGCTGTTGTCCTGGAGAGCTTGCAGAGCACTGGGGAAAGGCAGGCAGAGAATTCCTTCCTAGCATCTTCTCTGTGCCTGGGAAGCAGAAGTGTTCACATTGCTTCGCAGAATCGCTTTTGTGCAGAAAACACTAACACTTGTTCAGAAGGAAAGAAAGCACAGAGCCCCAGATTTTATGTTGTCCTGGAGAGCTTGCAGAGCACTGGGGAAAGGCAAGCAGAGAATTCCCTGCTAGCACCTTCTCTGTGCCTGTTCAGATTGCTTCGCAGAACCGTTTTGTGCAGAAAACAGTAACACTTGTTCAGAAGGAAATAAAGCACAGAGCCCCAGATTCTATGTAGTCCTGGAAAGCTTGCAGAGCACTGGGGAAAGGCAGGCAGAGAATTCACTGCTAGGACCTTCTCTGTGCCTGGGAAGCAGAAGTGTTCACATTGCTTCGCAGAATCGCTTTTGTGCAGAAAACACTAACACTTGTTCAGAACGAAAGAAAGCACAGAGCCCCAGATTTGCTGTTGTCCTGGAGAGCTTGCAGAGCACTGGGGAAAGGCAGGCAGAGAATTCCCTGCTAGCACCTTCTCTGTGCCTGGGAAGCAGAAGTGTTCACATTGCTTCGCAAGAATCGCTTTTGTGCAGAAAACAGTAACACTTGTTCAGAACGAAAGAAAGCACAGAGCCCCAGATTCTATGTTGTCCTGGAGAGCTTGCAGAGCACTGGGGAAAGGCAGGCAGAGAATTCCCTGATAGCACCTTCTCTGTGCCTGTTCACATTGCTTCGCAGAATCGCTTTTGTGCAGAAAACAGTAACACTTGTTCAGAAGGAAAGAAAGCACAGAGCCCCAGATTTTATGTTGTCCTGGAGAGCTTGCAGAGCACTGGGGAAAGGCAGGCAGAGAATTCCCTGTTAGCAGCTTCTCTGTGCCTGGGAAGCAGAAGTGTTCACATTGCTTCGCAGATTCGCTTTTCTGCAGAAAACACTAACACTTGTTCAGAACAAAAGAAAGCACAGAGCCCCAGATTTGCTGTTGTTCTGGAGAGCTTGCAGAGCACTGGGGAAAGGGAGGCAGAGAATTCCCTGCTAGCACCTTCTCTGTGCCTGGGAAGCAGAAGTGTTCACATTGCTTCGCAGAATCGCTTTTGTGCAGAAAACAGTAACACTTGTTCAGAACGAAAGAAAGCACAGAGCCCCAGATTTGCTGTTGTCCTGGAGAGCTTGCAGAGCACTGGGGAAAGGCAGGCAGAGAATTCCCTGTTAGCACCTTCTCTGTGCCTGGGAAGCAGAAGTGTTCACATTCTATGTTGTCCTGGAGAGCTTGCAGAGCACTGGGGAAAGGCAGGCAGAGAATTCCCTGATAGCACCTTCTCTGTGCCTGGTCACATTGCTTCGCAGAATCGCTTTTGTGCAGAAAACATTAACACTTGTTCAGAACGAAAGAAAGCACAGAGCCCCAGATTTGCTGTTGTCCTGGAGAGCTTGCAGAGCACTGGGGAAATGCAGGCAGAGAATTCCTTGCTAGCACCTTCTCTGTGCCTGGGAAGCAGAAGTGTTCACATTGCTTCGCAGAATCGCTTTTGTGCAGAAAACAGTAACACTTGTTCAGAACGAAAGAAAGCACAGAGCCCCAGATTCTATGTTGTCCTGGAGAGCTTGCAGAGCACTGGGGAAAGGCACGCAGAGAATTCCCTGCTAGCACCTTCTCTGTGCCTGGGAAGCAGAAGTGTTCACATTGCTTCGCAAGAATCGCTTTTGTGCAGAAAACAGTAACACTTGTTCAGAACGAAAGAAAGCACAGAGCCCCAGATTCTATGTTGTCCTGGAGAGCTTGCAGAGCACTGGGGAAAGGCAGGCAGAGAATTCCCTGATAGCACCTTCTCTGTGCCTGTTCACATTGCTTCGCAGAATCTCTTTTGTGCAGAAAACAGTAACACTTGTTCAGAAGGAAAGAAAGCACAGAGCCCCAGATTTTATGTTGTCCTGGAGAGCTTGCAGAGCACTGGGGAAAGGCAGGCAGAGAATTCCCTGATAGCACCTTCTCTGTGCCTGGGAAGCAGAAGTGTTCACATTGCTTCGCAGAATCGCTTTTGTGCAGAAAACAGTAACACTAGTTCAGAACGAAAGAAAGCACAGAGCCCCAGATTTTATGTTGTCCTGGAGAGCTTGCAGAGCACTGGGGAAAGGCAGGCAGAGAATTCCCTGATAGCACCTTCTCTGTGCCTGTTCACATTGCTTCGCAGAATCGCTTTTGTGCAGAAAACAGTAACACTTGTTCAGAACGAAAGAAAGCACAGAGCCCCAGATTTGCTGTTGTCCTGGAGAGCTTGCAGAGCACTGGGGAAAGGCAGGCAGAGAATTCCTTGCTAGCACCTTCTCTGTGCCTGGGAAGCAGAAGTGTTCACATTGCTTCGCAGAATCGCTTTTGTGCAGAAAACAGTAACACTTGTTCAGAAGGAAAGATAGCACAGAGCCCCAGATTTTATGTTGTCCTGGAGAGCTTGCAGAGCACTGGGGAAAGGCAGGCAGAGAATTCCTTCCTAGCATCTTCTCTGTGCCTGGGAAGCAGAAGTGTTCACATTGCTTCGCAGAATCGCTTTTGTGCAGAAAACAGTAACACTTGTTCAGAAGGAAAGAAAGCACAGAGCCCCAGATTCTATGTTGTCCTGGAGAGCTTGCAGAGCACTGGGGAAAGGCAGGCAGAGAATTCCCTGCTAGCACGTTCTCTGTGCCTGGGAAGCAGAAGTGTTCACATTGCTTCGCAGAATCGCTTTTGTGCAGAAAACACTAACACTTGTTCAGAACGAAAGAAAGCACAGAGCCCCAGATTTGCTGTTGTCCTGGAGAGCTTGCAGAGCACTGGGGAAAGGCAGGCAGAGAATTCCCTGATAGCACCTTCTCTGTGCCTGTTCACATTGCTTCGCAGAATCGCTTTTGTGCAGAAAACAGTAACACTTGTTCAGAACGAAAGAAAGCACAGAGCCCCAGATTTGCTGTTGTCCTGGAGAGCTTGCAGAGCACTGGGGAAAGGCAGGCAGAGAATTCCCTGCTAGCACCTTCTCTGTGCCTGGGAAGCAGAAGTGTTCACATTGCTTCGCAGAATCGCTTTTGTGCAGAAAACACTAACACTTGTTCAGAACGAAAGAAAGCACAGAGCCCCAGATTCTATGTTGTCCTGGAGAGCTTGCAGAGCACTGGGGAAAGGCAGGCAGAGAATTCCCTGATAGCACCTTCTCTGTGCCTGTTCACATTGTTTCGCAGAATCGCTTTTGTGCAGAAAACAGTAACACTTGTTCAGAACGAAAGAAAGCACAGAGCCCCAGATTTTATGTTGTCCTGGAGAGCTTGCAGAGCACTGGGGAAAGGCAGGCAGAGAATTCCCTGCTAGCACCTTCTCTGTGCCTGGGAAGCAGAAGTGTTCACATTGCTTCGCAGAATCGCTTTTGTGCAGAAAACAGTAACACTTGTTCAGAAGGAAAGAAAGCACAGAGCCCCAGATTCTATGTTGTCCTGGAGAGCTTGCAGAGCAGTGGGGAAAGGCAGGCAGAGAATTCCCTGATAGCACCTTCTCTGTGCCTGTTCACATTGTTTCGCAGAATCGCTTTTGTGCAGAAAACAGTAACACTTGTTCAGAACGAAAGAAAGCACAGAGCCCCAGATTTGCTGTTGTCCTGGAGAGCTTGCAGAGCACTGGGGAAAGGCAGGCAGAGAATTCCTTCCTAGCATCTTCTCTGTGCCTGGGAAGCAGAAGTGTTCACATTGCTTCGCAGAATCGCTTTTGTGCAGAAAACACTAACACTTGTTCAGAAGGAAAGAAAGCACAGAGCCCCAGATTTTATGTTGTCCTGGAGAGCTTGCAGAGCACTGGGGAAAGGCAAGCAGAGAATTCCCTGCTAGCACCTTCTCTGTGCCTGTTCAGATTGCTTCGCAGAACCGTTTTGTGCAGAAAACAGTAACACTTGTTCAGAAGGAAATAAAGCACAGAGCCCCAGATTCTATGTAGTCCTGGAGAGCTTGCAGAGCACTGGGGAAAGGCAGGCAGAGAATTCACTGCTAGGACCTTCTCTGTGCCTGGGAAGCAGAAGTGTTCACATTGCTTCGCAGAATCGCTTTTGTGCAGAAAACACTAACACTTGTTCAGAACGAAAGAAAGCACAGAGCCCCAGATTTGCTGTTGTCCTGGAGAGCTTGCAGAGCACTGGGGAAAGGCAGGCAGAGAATTCCCTGCTAGCACCTTCTCTGTGCCTGGGAAGCAGAAGTGTTCACATTGCTTCGCAAGAATCGCTTTTGTGCAGAAAACAGTAACAGTTGTTCAGAACGAAAGAAAGCACAGAGCCCCAGATTCTATGTTGTCCTGGAGAGCTTGCAGAGCACTGGGGAAAGGCAGGCAGAGAATTCCCTGATAGCACCTTCTCTGTGCCTGTTCACATTGCTTCGCAGAATCGCTTTTGTGCAGAAAACACTAACACTTGTTCAGAACGAAAGAAAGCACAGAGCCCCAGATTTGCTGTTGTCCTGGAGAGCTTGCAGAGCACTGGGGAAAGGCAGGCAGAGAATTCCCTGCTAGCACCTTCTCTGTGCCTGGGAAGCAGAAGTGTTCACATTGCTTCGCAAGAATCGCTTTTGTGCAGAAAACAGTAACAGTTGTTCAGAACGAAAGAAAGCACAGAGCCCCAGATTTTATGTTGTCCTGGAGAGCTTGCAGAGCACTGGGGAAAGGCAGGCAGAGAATTCCCTGATAGCACCTTCTCTGTGCCTGTTCACATTGCTTCGCAGAATCGCTTTTGTGCAGAAAACAGTAACACTTGTTTAGAAGGAAAGAAAGCACAGAGCCCCAGATTTTATGTTGTCCTGGAGAGCTTGCAGAGCACTGGGGAAAGGCAGGCAGAGAATTCCTTGCTAGCACCTTCTCTGTGCCTGGGAAGCAGAAGTGTTCACATTGCTTCACAGAATCGCTTTTGTGCAGAAAACAGTAACACTTGTTCAGAAGGAAAGAAAGCACAGAGCCCCAGATTCTATGTTGTCCTGGAGAGCTTGCAGAGCACTGGGGAAAGGCAGGCAAAGAATTCCCTGCTAGCACCTTCTCTGTGTCTGGGAAGCAGAAGTGTTCACATTGCTTCGCAAGAATCGCTTTTGTGCAGAAAACAGTAACACTTGTTCAGAAGGAAAGAAAGCACAGAGCCCCAGATTCTATGTTGTCCTGGAGAGCTTTCAGAGCACTGGGGAAAGGCAGGCAGAGAATTCCCTGATAGCACCTTCTCTGTGCCTGTTCACATTGCTTCGCAGAATCTCTTTTGTGCAGAAAACAGTAACACTTGTTCAGAAGGAAAGAAAGCACAGAGCCCCAGATTTTATGTTGTCCTGGAGAGCTTGCAGAGCACTGGGGAAAGGCAGGCAGAGAATTCCCTGATAGCACCTTCTCTGTGCCTGGGAAGCAGAAGTGTTCACATTGCTTCGCAGAATCGCTTTTGTGCAGAAAACAGTAACACTTGTTCAGAACGAAAGAAAGCACAGAGCCCCAGATTTTATGTTGTCCTGGAGAGCTTGCAGAGCACTGGGGAAAGGCAGGCAGAGAATTCCCTGATAGCATCTTCTCTGTGCCTGTTCACATTGCTTCGCAGAATCGCTTTTGTGCAGAAAACAGTAACACTTGTTCAGAACGAAAGAAAGCACAGAGCCCCAGATTTTATGTTGTCCTGGAGAGCTTGCAGAGCACTGGGGAAAGGCAGGCAGAGAATTCCTTCCTAGCATCTTCTCTGTGCCTGGGAAGCAGAAGTGTTCACATTGCTTCGCAGAATCGCTTTTGTGCAGAAAACACTAACACTTGTTCAGAAGGAAAGAAAGCACAGAGCCCCAGATTTGATGTTGTCCTGGAGAGCTTGCAGAGCACTGGGGAAAGGCAAGCAGAGAATTCCCTGCTAGCACCTTCTCTGTGCCTGTTCAGATTGCTTCGCAGAACCGTTTTGTGCAGAAAACAGTAACACTTGTTCAGAAGGAAATAAAGCACAGAGCCCCAGATTCTATGTTGTCCTGGAGAGCTTGCAGAGCACTGGGGAAAGGCAGGCAGAGAATTCACTGCTAGGACCTTCTCTGTGCCTGGGAAGCAGAAGTGTTCACATTGCTTCGCAAGAATCGCTTTTGTGCAGAAAACAGTAACACTTGTTCAGAAGGAAAGAAAGCACAGAGCCCCAGATTCTATGTTGTCCTGGAGAGCTTTCAGAGCACTGGGGAAAGGCAGGCAGAGAATTCCCTGATAGCACCTTCTCTGTGCCTGTTCACATTGCTTCGCAGAATCGCCTTTGTGCAGAAAACACTAACACTTGTTCAGAAGGAAAGAAAGCACAGAGCCCCAGATTTTATGTTGTCCTGGAGAGCTTGCAGAGCACTGGGGAAAGGCAGGCAGAGAATTCCTTGCTAGCACCTTCTCTGTGCCTGGGAAGCAGAAGTGTTCACATTGCTTCGCAAGAATCGCTTTTGTGCAGAAAACAGTAACAGTTGTTCAGAACGAAAGAAAGCACAGAGCCCCAGATTCTATGTTGTCCTGGAGAGCTTGCAGAGCACTGGGGAAAGGCAGGCAGAGAATTCCCTGATAGCACCTTCTCTGTGCCTGTTGACATTGTTTCGCAGAATCGCTTTTGTGCAGAAAACAGTAACACTTGTTCAGAAGGAAAGAAAGCACAGAGCCCCAGATTTTATGTTGTCCTGGAGAGCTTGCAGAGCACTGGGGAAAGGCAGGCAGAGAATTCCTTGCTAGCACCTTCTCTGTGCCTGGGAAGCAGAAGTGTTCACATTGCTTCACAGAATCGCTTTTGTGCAGAAAACAGTAACACTTGTTCAGAAGGAAAGAAAGCACAGAGCCCCAGATTCTATGTTGTCCTGGAGAGCTTGCAGAGCACTGGGGAAAGGCAGGCAGAGAATTCCTTGCTAGCACCTTCTCTGTGCCTGGGAAGCAGAAGTGTTCACATTGCTTCGCAGAATCGCTTTTGTGCAGAAAACAGTAACAGTTGTTCAGAACGAAAGAAAGCACAGAGCCCCAGATTCTATGTTGTCCTGGAGAGCTTGCAGAGCACTGGGGAAAGGCAGGCAGAGAATTCCCTGATAGCACCTTCTCTGTGCCTGTTGATATTGTTTCGCAGAATCGCTTTTGTGCAGAAAACAGTAACACTTGTTCAGAACGAAAGAAAGCACAGAGCCCCAGATTTTATGTTGTCCTGGAGAGCTTGCAGAGCACTGGGGAAAGGCAGGCAGAGAATTCCTTGCTAGCACCTTCTCTGTGCCTGGGAAGCAGAAGTGTTCACATTGCTTCGCAGAATCGCTTTTGTGCAGAAAACAGTAACACTTGTTCAGAAGGAAAGAAAGCACAGAGCCCCAGATTTTATGTTGTCCTGGAGAGCTTGCAGAGCACTGGGGAAAGGCAGGCAGAGAATTCCCTGCTAGCACCTTCTCTGTGCCTGTTCACATTGCTTCGCAGAATCGCTTTTGTGCAGAAAACAGTAACACTTGTTCAGAACGAAAGAAAGCACAGAGCCCCAGATTCTATGTTGTCCTGGAGAGCTTGCAGAGCACTGGGGAAAGGCAGGCAGAGAATTCCCTGCTAGCACCTTCTCTGTGCCTGGGAAGCAGAAGTGTTCACATTGCTTCGCAAAATCGCTTTTGTGCAGAAAACAGTAACACTTGTTCAGAAAGAAAGAAAGCATGAGCCCCAGATTTTATGTTGTCCTGGAGAGCTTGCAGAGCACTGGGGAAAGGCAGGCAGAGAATTCCCTGATAGCAGCTTCTCTGTGCCTGTTCACATTGCTTCGCAGAATCGCTTTTGTGCAGAAAACAGTAACACTTGTTCAGAACGAAAGAAAGCACAGAGCCCCAGATTTTATGTTGTCCTGGAGAGCTTGCAGAGCACTGGGGAAAGGCAGGCAGAGAATTCCTTCCTAGCATCTTCTCTGTGCCTGGGAAGCAGAAGTGTTCACATTGCTTCGCAGAATCGCTTTTGTGCAGAAAACACTAACACTTGTTCAGAAGGAAAGAAAGCACAGAGCCCCAGATTTTATGTTGTCCTGGAGAGCTTGCAGAGCACTGGGGAAAGGCAAGCAGAGAATTCCCTGCTAGCACCTTCTCTGTGCCTGTTCAGATTGCTTCGCAGAACCGTTTTGTGCAGAAAACAGTAACACTTGTTCAGAAGGAAATAAAGCACAGAGCCCCAGATTCTATGTAGTCCTGGAGAGCTTGCAGAGCACTGGGGAAAGGCAGGCAGAGAATTCACTGCTAGGACCTTCTCTGTGCCTGGGAAGCAGAAGTGTTCACATTGCTTCGCAAGAATCGCTTTTGTGCAGAAAACAGTAACAGTTGTTCAGAACGAAAGAAAGCACAGAGCCCCAGATTCTATGTTGTCCTGGAGAGCTTGCAGAGCACTGGGGAAAGGCAGGCAGAGAATTCCCTGATAGCACCTTCTCTGTGCCTGTTCACATTGCTTCGCAGAATCGCTTTTGTGCAGAAAACAGTAACACTTGTTCAGAACGAAAGAAAGCACAGAGCCCCAGATTTTATGTTGTCCTGGAGAGCTTGCAGAGCACTGGGGAAAGGCAGGCAGAGAATTCCTTGCTAGCACCTTCTCTGTGCCTGGGAAGCAGAAGTGTTCACATTGCTTCGCAAGAATCGCTTTTGTGCAGAAAACAGTAACACTTGTTCAGAAGGAAAGAAAGCACAGAGCCCCAGATTCTATGTTGTCCTGGAGAGCTTGCAGAGCACTGGGGAAAGGCAGGCAAAGAATTCCCTGCTAGCACCTTCTCTGTGTCTGGGAAGCAGAAGTGTTCACATTGCTTCGCAAGAATCGCTTTTGTGCAGAAAACAGTAACACTTGTTCAGAAGGAAAGAAAGCACAGAGCCCCAGATTCTATGTTGTCCTGGAGAGCTTTCAGAGCACTGGGGAAAGGCAGGCAGAGAATTCCCTGATAGCACCTTCTCTGTGCCTGTTCACATTGCTTCGCAGAATCTCTTTTGTGCAGAAAACAGTAACACTTGTTCAGAAGGAAAGAAAGCACAGAGCCCCAGATTTTATGTTCTCCTGGAGAGCTTGCAGAGCACTGGGGAAAGGCAGGCAGAGAATTCCCTGATAGCACCTTCTCTGTGCCTGGGAAGCAGAAGTGTTCACATTGCTTCGCAGAATCGCTTTTGTGCAGAAAACACTAACACTTGTTCAGAACGAAAGAAAGCACAGAGCCCCAGATTTTATGTTGTCCTGGAGAGCTTGCAGAGCACTGGGGAAAGGCAGGCAGAGAATTCCCTGATAGCAGCTTCTCTGTGCCTGTTCACATTGCTTCGAAGAATCGCTTTTGTGCAGAAAACAGTAACACTTGTTCAGAATGAAAGAAAGCACAGAGCCCCAGATTCTATGTTGTCCTGGAGAGCTTGCAGAGCACTGGGGAAAGGCAGGCAGAGAATTCCTTGCTAGCACCTTCTCTGTGCCTGGGAAGCAGAAGTGTTCACATTGCTTCGCAGAATCGCTTTTGTGCAGAAAACATTAACACTTGTTCAGAAGGAAAGATAGCACAGAGCCCCAGATTTTATGTTGTCCTGGAGAGCTTGCAGAGCACTGGGGAAAGGCAGGCAGAGAATTCCTTCCTAGCATCTTCTCTGTGCCTGGGAAGCAGAAGTGTTCACATTGCTTCGCAGAATCGCTTTTGTGCAGAAAACACTAACACTTGTTCAGAAGGAAATAAAGCACAGAGCCCCAGATTCTATGTTGTCCTGGAGAGCTTGCAGAGCACTGGGGAAAGGCAGGCAGAGAATTCCCTGATAGCACCTTCTCTGTGCCTGTTCACATTGCTTCGCAGAATCGCTTTTGTGCAGAAAACAGTAACACTTGTTCAGAACGAAAGAAAGCACAGAGCCCCAGATTTGCTGTTGTCCTGGAGAGCTTGCAGAGCACTGGGGAAAGGCAGGCAGAGAATTCCTTCCTAGCATCTTCTCTGTGCCTGGGAAGCAGAAGTGTTCACATTGCTTCGCAGAATCGCTTTTGTGCAGAAAACACTAACACTTGTTCAGAAGGAAAGAAAGCACAGAGCCCCAGATTTTATGTTGTCCTGGAGAGCTTGCAGAGCAGTGGGGAAAGGCAGGCAGAGAATTCCCTGCTAGCACCTTCTCTGTGCCTGTTCAGATTGCTTCGCAGAACCGTTTTGTGCAGAAAACAGTAACACTTGTTCAGAAGGAAATAAAGCACAGAGCCCCAGATTCTATGTAGTCCTGGAGAGCTTGCAGAGCACTGGGGAAAGGCAGGCAGAGAATTCACTGCTAGGACCTTCTCTGTGCCTGGGAAGCAGAAGTGTTGACATTGCTTCGCAGAATCGCTTTTGTGCAGAAAACACTAACACTTGTTCAGAACGAAAGAAAGCACAGAGCCCCAGATTTGCTGTTGTCCTGGAGAGCTTGCAGAGCACTGGGGAAAGGCAGGCAGAGAATTCCCTGCTAGCACCTTCTCTGTGCCTGGGAAGCAGAAGTGTTCACATTGCTTCGCAAGAATCGCTTTTGTGCAGAAAACAGTAACAGTTGTTCAGAACGAAAGAAAGCACAGAGCCCCAGATTCTATGTTGTCCTGGAGAGCTTGCAGAGCACTGGGGAAAGGCAGGCAGAGAATTCCCTGATAGCACCTTCTCTGTGCCTGTTGACATTGTTTCGCAGAATCGCTTTTGTGCAGAAAACAGTAACACTTGTTCAGAAGGAAAGAAAGCACAGAGCCCCAGATTTTATGTTCTCCTGGAGAGCTTGCAGAGCACTGGGGAAAGGCAGGCAGAGAATTCCTTGCTAGCACCTTCTCTGTGCCTGGGAAGCAGAAGTGTTCACATTGCTTCACAGAATCGCTTTTGTGCAGAAAACAGTAACACTTGTTCAGAAGGAAAGAAAGCACAGAGCCCCAGATTCTATGTTGTCCTGGAGATCTTGCAGAGCACTGGGGAAAGGCAGGCAGAGAATTCCCTGCTAGCACCTTCTCTGTGTCTGGGAAGCAGAAGTGTTCACATTGCTTCGCAAGAATCGCTTTTGTGCAGAAAACAGTAACACTTGTTCAGAAGGAAAGAAAGCACAGAGCCCCAGATTCTATGTTGTCCTGGAGAGCTTTCAGAGCACTGGGGAAAGGCAGGCAGAGAATTCCCTGATAGCACCTTCTCTGTGCCTGTTCACGTTGCTTCGCAGAATCGCTTTTGTGCAGAAAACAGTAACACTTGTTCAGAAGGAAAGAAAGCACAGAGCCCCAGATTTTATGTTGTCCTGGAGAGCTTGCAGAGCACTGGGGAAAGGCAGGCAGAGAATTCCCTGATAGCACCTTCTCTGTGCCTGGGAAGCAGAAGTGTTCACATTGCTTCGCAGAATCGCTTTTGTGCAGAAAACAGTAACACTTGTTCAGAACGAAAGAAAGCACAGAGCCCCAGATTTTATGTTGTCCTGGAGAGCTTGCAGAGCACTGGGGAAAGGCAGGCAGAGAATTCCCTGATAGCAGCTTCTCTGTGCCTGTTCACATTGCTTCGCAGAATCGCTTTTGTGCAGAAAACAGTAACACTTGTTCAGAATGAAAGAAAGCACAGAGCCCCAGATTCTATGTTGTCCTGGAGAGCTTGCAGAGCACTGGGGAAAGGCAGGCAGAGAATTCCTTGCTAGCACCTTCTCTGTGCCTGGGAAGCAGAAGTGTTCACATTGCTTCGCAGAATCGCTTTTGTGCAGAAAACAGTAACACTTGTTCAGAAGGAAAGATAGCACAGAGCCCCAGATTTTATGTTGTCCTGGAGAGCTTGCAGAGCACTGGGGAAAGGCAGGCAGAGAATTCCTTCCTAGCATCTTCTCTGTGCCTGGGAAGCAGAAGTGTTCACATTGCTTCGCAGAATCGCTTTTGTGCAGAAAACAGTAACACTTGTTCAGAACGAAAGAAAGCACAGAGCCCCAGATTCTATGTTGTCCTGGAGAGCTTGCAGAGCACTGGGGAAAGGCAGGCAGAGAATTCCCTGCTAGCACGTTCTCTGTGCCTGGGAAGCAGAAGTGTTCACATTGCTTCGCAGAATCGCATTTGTGGAGAAAACACTAACACTTGTTCAGAACGAAAGAAAGCACAGAGCCCCAGATTTGCTGTTGTCCTGGAGAGCTTGCAGAGCAGTGGGGAAAGGCAGGCAGAGAATTCCCTGCTAGCACCTTCTCTGTGCCTGGGAAGCAGAAGTGTTCACATTGCTTCGCAAGAATCGCTTTTGTGCAGAAAACAGTAACACTTGTTCAGAAGGAAAGAAAGCACAGAGCCCCAGATTCTATGTTGTCCTGGAGAGCTTGCAGAGCACTGGGGAAAGGCAGGCAGAGAATTCCCTGATAGCACCTTCTCTGTGCCTGTTCACATTGCTTCGCAGAATCGCTTTTGTGCAGAAAACAGTAACACTTGTTCAGAAGGAAAGAAAGCACAGAGCCCCAGATTTTATGTTGTCCTGGAGAGCTTGCAGAGCACTGGGGAAAGGCAGGCAGAGAATTCCTTCCTAGCATCTTCTCTGTGCCTGGGAAGCAGAAGTGTTCACATTGCTTCGCAGAATCGCTTTTGTGCAGAAAACACTAACACTTGTTCAGAAGGAAAGAAAGCACAGAGCCCCAGATTTTATGTTGTCCTGGAGAGCTTGCAGAGCAGTGGGGAAAGGCAAGCAGAGAATTCCCTGCTAGCACCTTCTCTGTGCCTGTTCAGATTGCTTCGCAGAACCGTTTTGTGCAGAAAACAGTAACACTTGTTCAGAAGGAAATAAAGCACAGAGCCCCAGATTCTATGTAGTCCTGGAGAGCTTGCAGAGCACTGGGGAAAGGCAGGCAGAGAATTCACTGCTAGGACCTTCTCTGTGCCTGGGAAGCAGAAGTGTTCACATTGCTTCGCAGAATCGCTTTTGTGCAGAAAACACTAACACTTGTTCAGAACGAAAGAAAGCACAGAGCCCCAGATTTGCTGTTGTCCTGGAGAGCTTGCAGAGCACTGGGGAAAGGCAGGCAGAGAATTCCCTGCTAGCACCTTCTCTGTGCCTGGGAAGCAGAAGTGTTCACATTGCTTCGCAAGAATCGCTTTTGTGCAGAAAACAGTAACAGTTGTTCAGAACGAAAGAAAGCACAGAGCCCCAGATTCTATGTTGTCCTGGAGAGCTTGCAGAGCACTGGGGAAAGGCAGGCAGAGAATTCCCTGATAGCACCTTCTCTGTGCCTGTTGACATTGTTTCGCAGAATCGCTTTTGTGCAGAAAACAGTAACACTTGTTCAGAAGGAAAGAAAGCACAGAGCCCCAGATTTTATGTTGTCCTGGAGAGCTTGCAGAGCACTGGGGAAAGGCAGGCAGAGAATTCCCTGATAGCACCTTCTCTGTGCCTGGTCACATTGCTTCACAGAATCGCTTTTGTGCAGAAAACAGTAACACTTGTTCAGAACGAAAGAAAGCACAGAGCCCCAGATTTGCTGTTGTCCTGGAGAGCTTGCAGAGCACTGGGGAAAGGCAGGCAGAGAATTCCTTGCTAGCACCTTCTCTGTGCCTGGGAAGCAGAAGTGTTCACATTGCTTCGCAGAATCGCTTTTGTGCAGAAAACAGTAACACTTGTTCAGAACGAAAGAAAGCACAGAGCCCCAGATTTTATGTTGTCCTGGAGAGCTTGCAGAGCACTGGGGAAAGGCAGGCAGAGAATTCCTTGCTAGCACCTTCTCTGTCCCTGGGAAGCAGAAGTGTTCACACTGCTTCGCAAGAATCGCTTTTGTGCAGAAAACAGTAACACTTGTTCAGAAGGAAAGAAAGCACAGAGCCCCAGATTCTATGTTGTCCTGGAGAGCTTGCAGAGCACTGGGGAAAGGCAGGCAGAGAATTCCCTGATAGCACCTTCTCTGTGCCTGGTCACATTGCTTCGCAGAATCGCTTTTGTGCAGAAAACATTAACACTTGTTCAGAACGAAAGAAAGCACAGAGCCCCAGATTTGCTGTTGTCCTGGAGAGCTTGCAGAGCACTGGGGAAAGGCAGGCAGAGAATTCCTTGCTAGCACCTTCTCTGTGCCTGGGAAGCAGAAGTGTTCACATTGCTTCGCAGAATCGCTTTTGTGCAGAAAACAGTAACACTTGTTCAGAAGGAAAGATAGCACAGAGCCCCAGATTTGCTGTTGTCCTGGAGAGCTTGCAGAGCACTGGGGAAAGGCAGGCAGACAATTCCCTGATAGCACCTTCTCTGTGCCTGTTCACATTGCTTCGCAGAATCTCTTTTGTGCAGAAAACAGTAACACTTGTTCAGAAGGAAAGAAAGCACAGAGCCCCAGATTTTATGTTGTCCTGGAGAGCTTGCAGAGCACTGGGGAAAGGCAGGCAGAGAATTCCCTGATAGCACCTTCTCTGTGCCTGGGAAGCAGAAGTGTTCACATTGCTTCGCAGAATCGCTTTTGTGCAGAAAACAGTAACACTTGTTCAGAACGAAAGAAAGCACAGAGCCCCAGATTTTATGTTGTCCTGGAGAGCTTGCAGAGCACTGGGGAAAGGCAGGCAGAGAATTCCCTGATAGCACCTTCTCTGTGCCTGTTCACATTGCTTCGCAGAATCGCTTTTGTGCAGAAAACAGTAACACTTGTTCAGAACGAAAGAAAGCACAGAGCCCCAGATTCTATGTTGTCCTGGAGAGCTTGCAGAGCACTGGGGAAAGGCAGGCAGAGAATTCCCTGATAGCACCTTCTCTGTGCCTGGGAAGCAGAAGTGTTCACATTGCTTCGCAGAATCGCTTTTGTGCAGAAAACACTAACACTTGTTCAGAAGGAAAGAAAGCACAGAGCCCCAGATTTTATGTTGTCCTGGAGAGCTTGCAGAGCACTGGGGAAAGGCAGGCAGAGAATTCCCTGCTAGCACCTTCTCTGTGCCTGGGAAGCAGAAGTGTTCACATTGCTTCGCAAGAATCGCTTTTGTGCAGAAAACAGTAACACTTGTTCAGAAGGAAAGAAAGCACAGAGCCCCAGATTCTATGTTGTCCTGGAGAGCTTGCAGAGCACTGGGGAAAGGCAGGCAGAGAATTCCCTGATAGCACCTTCTCTGTGCCTGTTCACATTGCTTCGCAGAATCGCTTTTGTGCAGAAAACAGTAACACTTGTTCAGAACGAAAGAAAGCACAGAGCCCCAGATTTTATGTTGCCCTGGAGAGCTTGCAGAGCACTGGGGAAAGGCAGGCAGAGAATTCCTTCCTAGCATCTTCTCTGTGCCTGGGAAGCAGAAGTGTTCACATTGCTTCGCAGAATCGCTTTTGTGCAGAAAACACTAACATTTGTTCAGAAGGAAAGAAAGCACAGAGCCCCAGATTTTATGTTGTCCTGGAGAGCTTGCAGAGCAGTGGGGAAAGGCAGGCAGAGAATTCCCTGCTAGCACCTTCTCTGTGCCTGTTCACATTGCTTCGCAGAACCGTTTTGTGCAGAAAACAGTAACACTTGTTCAGAAGGAAATAAAGCACAGAGCCCCAGATTCTATGTAGTCCTGGAGAGCTTGCAGAGCACTGGGGAAAGGCAGGCAGAGAATTCACTGCTAGGACCTTCTCTGTGCCTGGGAAGCAGAAGTGTTCACATTGCTTCGCAGAATCGCTTTTGTGCAGAAAACACTAACACTTGTTCAGAACGAAAGAAAGCACAGAGCCCCAGATTTGCTGTTGTCCTGGAGAGCTTGCAGAGCACTGGGGAAAGGCAGGCAGAGAATTCCCTGATAGCACCTTCTCTGTGCCTGTTGACATTGTTTCGCAGAATCGCTTTTGTGCAGAAAACAGTAACACTTGTTCAGAAGGAAAGAAAGCACAGAGCCCCAGATTTTATGTTGTCCTGGAGAGCTTGCAGAGCACTGGGGAAAGGCAGGCAGAGAATTCCCTGCTAGCACCTTCTCTGTGCCTGGTCACATTGCTTCGCAGAATCGCTTTTGTGCAGAAAACAGTAACACTTGTTCAGAACGAAAGAAAGCACAGAGCCCCAGATTTGCTGTTGTCCTGGAGAGCTTGCAGAGCACTGGGGAAAGGCAGGCAGAGAATTCCTTGCTAGCACCTTCTCTGTGCCTGGGAAGCAGAAGTGTTCACATTGCTTCGCAGAATCGCTTTTGTGCAGAAAACAGTAACACTTGTTCAGAAGTAAAGAAAGCACAGAGCCCCAGATTTTATGTTGTCCTGGAGAGCTTGCAGAGCACTGGGGAAAGGCACGCAGAGAATTCCCTGATAGCACCTTCTCTGTGCCTGGGAAGCAGAAGTGTTCACATCGCTTCGCAAGAATCGCTTTTGTGCAGAAAACACTAACACTTGTTCAGAAGGAAAGAAAGCACAGAGCCCCAGATTCTATGTTGTCCTGGAGAGCTTGCAGAGCACTGGGGAAAGGCAGGCAGAGAATTCCCTGATAGCACCTTCTCTGTGCCTGTTGACATTGTTTCGCAGAATCGCTTTTGTGCAGAAAACAGTAACACTTGTTCAGAACGAAAGAAAGCACAGAGCCCCAGATTTTATGTTGTCCTGGAGAGCTTGCAGAGCACTGGGGAAAGGCAGGAAGAGAATTCCTTGCTAGCACCTTCTCTGTGCCTGGGAAGCAGAAGTGTTCACATTGCTTCGCAGAATCGCTTTTGTGCAGAAAACAGTAACACTTGTTCAGAACGAAAGAAAGCACAGAGCCCCAGATTTTATGTTGTCCTGGAGAGCTTGCAGAGCACTGGGGAAAGGCAGGCAGAGAATTCCCTGATAGCACCTTCTCTGTGCCTGGTCACATTGCTTCGCAGAATCGCTTTTGTGCAGAAAACAGTAACACTTGTTCAGAACGAAAGAAAGCACAGAGCCCCAGATTTGCTGTTGTCCTGGAGAGCTTGCAGAGCACTGGGGAAAGGCAGGCAGAGAATTCCTTGCTAGCACCTTCTCTGTGCCTGGGAAGCAGAAGTGTTCACATTGCTTCGCAGAATCGCTTTTGTGCAGAAAACAGTAACACTTGTTCAGAAGGAAAGAAAGCACAGAGCCCCAGATTTTATGTTGTCCTGGAGAGCTTGCAGAGCACTGGGGAAAGGCACGCAGAGAATTCCCTGATAGCACCTTCTCTGTGCCTGGGAAGCAGAAGTGTTCACATCGCTTCGCAAGAATCGCTTTTGTGCAGAAAACACTAACACTTGTTCAGAAGGAAAGAAAGCACAGAGCCCCAGATTTTATGTTGTCCTGGAGAGCTTGCAGAGCACTGGGGAAAGGCAGGCAGAGAATTCCTTGCTAGCACCTTCTCTGTCCCTGGGAAGCAGAAGTGTTCACACTGCTTCGCAAGAATCGCTTTTGTGCAGAAAACAGTAACAGTTGTTCAGAACGAAAGAAAGCACAGAGCCCCAGATTCTATGTTGTCCTGGAGAGCTTGCAGAGCACTGGGGAAAGGCAGGCAGAGAATTCCCTGATAGCACCTTCTCTGTGCCTGTTGATATTGTTTCGCAGAATCGCTTTTGTGCTGAAAACAGTAACACTTGTTCAGAACGAAAGAAAGCACAGAGCCCCAGATTTTATGTTGTCCTGGAGAGCTTGCAGAGCACTGGGGAAACTCAGGCAGAGAATTCCTTGCTAGCACCTTCTCTGTGCCTGGGAAGCAGAAGTGTTCACATTGCTTCGCAGAATCGCTTTTGTGCAGAAAACAGTAACACTTGTTCAGAAGGAAAGAAAGCACAGAGCCCCAGATTTTATGTTGTCCTGGAGAGCTTGCAGAGCACTGGGGAAAGGCAGGCAGAGAATTCCTTGCTAGCACCTTCTCTGTGCCTGTTCACATTGCTTCGCAGAATCGCTTTTGTGCAGAAAACAGTAACACTTGTTCAGAAGGAAAGAAAGCACAGAGCCCCAGATTCTATGTTGTCCTGGAGAGCTTGCAGAGCACTGGGGAAAGGCAGGCAGAGAATTCCCTGATAGCACCTTCTCTGTGCCTGGTCACATTGCTTCGCAGAATCGCTTTTGTGCAGAAAACATTAACACTTGTTCAGAACGAAAGAAAGCACAGAGCCCCAGATTTGCTGTTGTCCTGGAGAGCTTGCAGAGCACTGGGGAAAGGCAGGCAGAGAATTCCTTGCTAGCACCTTCTCTGTGCCTGGGAAGCAGAAGTGTTCACATTGCTTCGCAGAATCGCTTTTGTGCAGAAAACAGTAACACTTGTTCAGAAGGAAAGATAGCACAGAGCCCCAGATTTGCTGTTGTCCTGGAGAGCTTGCAGAGCACTGGGGAAAGGCAGGCAGAGAATTCCCTGATAGCACCTTCTCTGTGCCTGTTCACATTGCTTCGCAGAATCTCTTTTGTGCAGAAAACAGTAACACTTGTTCAGAAGGAAAGAAAGCACAGAGCCCCAGATTTTATGTTGTCCTGGAGAGCTTGCAGAGCACTGGGGAAAGGCAGGCAGAGAATTCCCTGATAGCACCTTCTCTGTGCCTGGGAAGCAGAAGTGTTCACATTGCTTCGCAGAATCGCTTTTGTGCAGAAAACAGTAACACTTGTTCAGAACGAAAGAAAGCACAGAGCCCCAGATTCTATGTAGTCCTGGAGAGCTTGCAGAGCACTGGGGAAAGGCAGGCAGAGAATTCACTGCTAGGACCTTCTCTGTGCCTGGGAAGCAGAAGTGTTCACATTGCTTCGCAGAATCGCTTTTGTGCAGAAAACACTAACACTTGTTCAGAACGAATGAAAGCACAGAGCCCCAGATTCTATGTTGTCCTGGAGAGCTTGCAGAGCACTGGGGAAAGGCAGGCAGAGAATTCCCTGATAGCACCTTCTCTGTGCCTGTTGACATTGTTTCGCAGAATCGCTTTTGTGCAGAAAACAGTAACACTTGTTCAGAAGGAAAGAAAGCACAGAGCCCCAGATTTTATGTTGTCCTGGAGAGCTTGCAGAGCACTGGGGAAAGGCAGGCAGAGAATTCCTTGCTAGCACCTTCTCTGTGCCTGGGAAGCAGAAGTGTTCACATTGCTTCGCAGAATCGCTTTTGTGCAGAAAACAGTAACACTTGTTCAGAAGGAAAGAAAGCACAGAGCCCCAGATTTGCTGTTGTCCTGGAGAGCTTGCAGAGCACTGGGGAAAGGCAGGCAGAGAATTCCCTGATAGCACCTTCTCTGTGCCTGGTCACATTGCTTCGCAGAATCGCTTTTGTGCAGAAAACAGTAACACTTGTTCAGAAGGAAAGAAAGCACAGAGCCCCAGATTTTATGTTGTCCTGGAGAGCTTGCAGAGCACTGGGGAAAGGCACGCAGAGAATTCCCTGATAGCACCTTCTCTGTGCCTGGGAAGCAGAAGTGTTCACATCGCTTCGCAAGAATCGCTTTTGTGCAGAAAACACTAACACTTGTTCAGAAGGAAAGAAAGCACAGAGCCCCAGATTTTATGTTGTCCTGGAGAGCTTGCAGAGCACTGGGGAAAGGCAGGCAGAGAATTCCTTGCTAGCACCTTCTCTGTCCCTGGGAAGCAGAAGTGTTCACACTGCTTCGCAAGAATCGCTTTTGTGCAGAAAACAGTAACAGTTGTTCAGAACGAAAGAAAGCACAGAGCCCCAGATTCTATGTTGTCCTGGAGAGCTTGCAGAGCACTGGGGAAAGGCAGGCAGAGAATTCCCTGATAGCACCTTCTCTGTGCCTGTTGATATTGTTTCGCAGAATCGCTTTTGTGCAGAAAACAGTAACACTTGTTCAGAACGAAAGAAAGCACAGAGCCCCAGATTTTATGTTGTCCTGGAGAGCTTGCAGAGCACTGGGGAAAGGCAGGCAGAGAATTCCTTGCTAGCACCTTCTCTGTGCCTGGGAAGCAGAAGTGTTCACATTGCTTCGCAGAATCGCTTTTGTGCAGAAAACAGTAACACTTGTTCAGAAGGAAAGAAAGCACAGAGCCCCAGATTCTATGTTGTCCTGGAGAGCTTGCAGAGCACTGGGGAAAGGCAGGCAGAGAATTCCCTGCTAGCACCTTCTCTGTGCCTGTTCACATTGCTTCGCAGAATCGCTTTTGTGCAGAAAACAGTAACACTTGTTCAGAAGGAAAGAAAGCACAGAGCCCCAGATTCTATGTTGTCCTGGAGAGCTTGCAGAGCACTGGGGAAAGGCAGGCAGAGAATTCCCTGATAGCACCTTCTCTGTGCCTGGTCACATTGCTTCGCAGAATCGCTTTTGTGCAGAAAACATTAACACTTGTTCAGAACGAAAGAAAGCACAGAGCCCCAGATTTGCTGTTGTCCTGGAGAGCTTGCAGAGCACTGGGGAAAGGCAGGCAGAGAATTCCTTGCTAGCACCTTCTCTGTGCCTGGGAAGCAGAAGTGTTCACATTGCTTCGCAGAATCGCTTTTGTGCAGAAAACAGTAACACTTGTTCAGAAGGAAAGATAGCACAGAGCCCCAGATTTGCTGTTGTCCTGGAGAGCTTGCAGAGCACTGGGGAAAGGCAGGCAGAGAATTCCCTGCTAGCACCTTCTCTGTGCCTGTTCACATTGCTTCGCAGAATCTCTTTTGTGCAGAAAACTGTAACACTTGTTCAGAAGGAAAGAAAGCACAGAGCCCCAGATTTTATGTTGTCCTGGAGAGCTTGCAGAGCACTGGGGAAAGGCAGGCAGAGAATTCCCTGATAGCACCTTCTCTGTGCCTGTTCACATTGCTTCGCAGAATCGCTTTTGTGCAGAAAACAGTAACACTTGTTCAGAACGAAAGAAAGCACAGAGCCCCAGATTCTATGTTGTCCTGGAGAGCTTGCAGAGCACTGGGGAAAGGCAGGCAGAGAATTCCCTGCTAGCACCTTCTCTGTGCCTGGGAAGCAGAAGTGTTCACATTGCTTCGCAGAATCGCTTTTGTGCAGAAAACAGTAACACTTGTTCAGAAAGAAAGAAAGCATGAGCCCCAGATTTTATGTTGTCCTGGAGAGCTAGCAGAGCACCGGGGAAAGGCAGGCAGAGAATTCCCTGCTAGCACCTTCTCTGTGCCTGTTCACATTGCTTCGCAAGAATCGCTTTTGTGCAGAAAACAGTAACACTTGTTCAGAACGACAGAAAGCACAGAGCCCCAGATTCTATGTTGTCCTGGAGAGCTTGCAGAGCACTGGGGAAAGGCAGGCAGAGAATTCCTTGCTAGCACCTTCTCTGTGCCTGGGAAGCAGAAGTGTTCACATTGCTTGGCAGCATCGCTTTTGTGCAGAAAACACTAACACTTGTTCAGAACGAAACAAAGCACAGAGCCCCAGATTCTATGTTGTCCTGGAGAGCTTGCAGAGCACTGGGGAAAGGCAGGCAGAGAATTCCCTGCTAGCACCTTCTCTGTGCCTGTTCACATTGCTTCGCAGAATCGCTTTTGTGCAGAAAACAGTAACACTTGTTCAGAACGAAAGAAAGCACAGAGCCCCAGATTCTATGTTGTCGTGGAGAGCTTGCACAGCACTGGGGAAAGGCAGGCAGAGAATTCCCTGCTAGCACCTTCTCTGTGCCTGGGAAGCAGAAGTGTTCACATTGCTTCGCAGAATCGCTTTTGTGCAGAAAACAGTAACACTTGCTCATTACGAAAGAAAGCACAGAGCCCCAGATTTTATGTTGTCCTGGAGAGCTTGCAGAGCACTGGGGAAAGGCAGGCAGAGAATTCCCTGCTAGCACCTTCTCTGTGCCTGGGAAGCAGAAGTGTTCACATTGCTTCGCAGAATCGCTTTTGTGCAGAAAACAGTAAAACTTGTTCAGAACGAAAGAAAGCACAGAGCCCCAGATTTGATGTTGTCCTGGAGAGCTTGCAGAGCACCGGGGAAAGGCAGGCAGAGAATTCCCTGCTAGCACCTTCTCTGTGCCTGTTCACATTGCTTCGCAGAATCGCTTTTGTGCAGAAAACAGTAACACTTGTTCAGAACGAAAGAAAGCACAGAGCCCCGGATTCTATGTTGCCCTGGAGAGCTTGCAGAGCACTGGGGAAAGGCAGGCAGAGAATTCCTTGCTAGCACCTTCTCTGTGCCTGTTCACATTGCTTCGCAGAATCGCTTTTGTGCAGAAAACAGTAACACTTGTTCAGAACGAAAGAAAGCATGAGCCCCAGATTTTATGTTGTCCTGGAGAGCTTGCAGAGCACTGGGGAAAGGCAGGCAGAGAATTCCCTGCTAGCACCTTCTCTGTGCCTGTTCACATTGCTTCGCAGAATCGCTTTTGTGCAGAAAACACTAACACTTGTTCAGAACGAAAGAAAGCACAGAGCCCCAGATTTTATGTTGTCCTGGAGAGCTTGCAGAGCACTGGGGAAAGGCAGGCAGAGAATTCCCTGCTAGCACCTTCTCTGTGCCTGGGAAGCAGAAGTGTTCACATTGCTTGGCAGCATCGCTTTTGTGCAGAAAACACTAACACTTGTTCAGAAGGAAAGAAAGCACAGAGCCCCAGAATCTATGTTGTCCTGGAGAGCTTGCAGAGTACTGGGGAAAGGTAGGCAGAGAATTCCTTGCTAGCACCTTCTCTGTGCCTGGGAAGCAGAAGTGTTCACATTGCTTCGCAGAATCGCTTTTGTGCAGAAAACAGTAACACTTGTTCAGAAGGAAAGAAAGCACAGAGCCCCAGATTTGATGTTGTCCTGGAGAGCTTGCAGAGCACTGGGGAAAGGCAGGCAGAGAATTCCCTGCTAGCACCTTCTCTGTGCCTGGGAAGCAGAAGTGTTCACATTGCTTCGCAGAATCGCTTTTGTGCAGAAAACAGTAACACTTCTTCAGAAGGAAAGAAAGCACAGAGCCCCAGATTTTATGTTGTCCTGGAGAGCTTGCAGAGCACTGGGGAAAGGCAGGCAGAGAATTCCCTGCTAGCACCTTCTCTGTGCCTGTTCACATTGCTTCGCAGAATTGCTTTTGTGCAGAAAACAGTAACACTTGTTCAGAACGAAAGAAAGCACAGAGCCCCAGATTCTATGTTGTCCTGGAGAGCTTGCAGAGCACTGGGGAAAGGCAGGCAGAGAATTCCCTGCTAGCACCTTCTCTGTGCCTGGGAAGCAGAAGTGTTCACATTGCTTCGCAGAATCGCTTTTGTGCAGAAAACAGTAACACTTGTTCAGAAGGAAAGAAAGCACAGAGCCCCAGATTTGCTGTTGTCTTGGAGAGCTTGCAGAGCACTGGGGAAAGGCAGGCAGAGAATTCCCTGCTAGCACCTTCTCTGTGCCTGTTCACATTGCTTCGCAGAATCGCTTTTGTGCAGAAAACAGTAACACTTGTTCAGAAAGAAAGAAAGCATGAGCCCCAGATTTTATGTTGTCCTGGAGAGCTTGCAGAGCACCGGGGAACGGCAGGCAGAGAATTCCCTGCTAGCACCTTCTCTGTGCCTGTTCACATTGCTTCGCAGAATCGCTTTTGTGCAGAAAACAGTAACACTTGTTCAGAACGAAAGAAAGCACAGAGCCCCGGATTCTATGTTGCCCTGGAGAGCTTGCACAGCACTGGGGAAAGGCAGGCAGAGAATTCCTTGCTAGCACCTTCTCTGTGCCTGGGAAGCAGAAGTGTTCACATTGCTTCGCAGAATCGCTTTTGTGCAGAAAACAGTAACACTTGTTCAGAACGAAAGAAAGCACAGAGCCCCAGATTCTATGTTGTCCTGGAGAGCTTGCAGAGCACTGGGGAAAGGCAGGCAGAGAATTCCTTGCTAGCACCTTCTCTGTGCCTGGGAAGCAGAAGTGTTCACATTGCTTGGCAGCATCGCTTTTGTGCAGAAAACACTAACACTTGTTCAGAACGAAAGAAAGCACAGAGCCCCAGATTTGATGTTGTCCTGGAGAGCTTGCAGAGCACTGGGGAAAGGCAGGCAGAGAATTCCCTGATAGCACCTTCTCTGTGCCTGTTCACATTGCTTCGCAGAATCGCTTTTGTGCAGAAAAGAGTAACACTTGTTCAGAAGGAAAGAAAGCACAGAGCCCCAGATTTTATGTTGTCCTGGAGAGCTTGCACAGCACTGGGGAAAGGCAGGCAGAGAATTCCTTGCTAGCACCTTCTCTGTGCCTGGGAAGCAGATGTGTTCACATTGCTTCGCAGAATCGCTTTTGTGCAGAAAACAGTAACACTTGTTCAGAATGAAAGAAAGCACAGAGCCCCAAATTTTATGTTGTCCTGGAGAGCTTGCAGAGCACTGGGGAAAGGCAGGCAGAGAATTCCCTGCTAGCACCTTCTCTGTGCCTGTTCACATTGCTTCGCAGAATCGCTTTTGTGCAGAAAACACTAACACTTGTTCAGAACGAAAGAAAGCACAGAGCCCCAGATTTGCTGTTGTCCTGGAGAGCTTGCAGAGCACTGGGGAAAGGCAGGCAGAGAATTCCCTGCTAGCACCTTCTCTGTGCCTGTTCACATTGCTTCGCAGAATCGCTTTTGTGCAGAAAACACTAACACTTGTTCAGAACGAAAGAAAGCATGAGCCCCAGATTTTATGTTGTCCTGGGGAGCTTGCAGAGCACTGGGGAAAGGCAGGCAGAGAATTCCCTGCTAGCACCTTCTCTGTGCCTGTTCACATTGCTTGGCAGAATCGCTTTTGTGCAGAAAACAGTAACACTTGTTCAGAAGGAAAGAAAGCACAGAGCCCCAGATTTTATGTTGTCCTGGAGAGCTTGCAGAGCACTGGGGAAAGGCAGGCAGAGAATTCCCTGCTAGCACCTTCTCTGTGCCTGGGAAGCAGAAGTGTTCACATTGCTTCGCAGAATCGCTTTTGTGCAGAAAACACTAACACTTGTTCAGAAAGAAAGAAAGCACAGAGCCCCAGATTTGCTGTTGTCCTGGAGAGCTTGCAGAGCACTGGGGAAAGGCAGGCAGAGAATTCCCTGATAGCACCTTCTCTGTGCCTGTTCACATTGCTTCGCAGAATCGCTTTTGTGCAGAAAACAGTAACACTTGTTCAGAAAGAAAGAAAGCATGAGCCCCGGATTTTATGTTGTCCTGGAGAGCTTGCAGAGCACCGGGGAAAGGCAGGCAGAGAATTCCCTGCTAGCACCTTCTCTGTGCCTGTTCACATTGCTTCGCAAGAATCGCTTTTGTGCAGAAAACAGTAACACTTGTTCAGAACGACAGAAAGCACAGAGCCCCAGATTCTATGTTGTCCTGGAGAGCTTGCAGAGCACTGGGGAAAGGCAGGCAGAGAATTCCTTGCTAGCACCTTCTCTGTGCCTGGGAAGCAGAAGTGTTCACATTGCTTGGCAGCATCGCTTTTGTGCAGAAAACACTAACACTTGTTCAGAACGAAACAAAGCACAGAGCCCCAGATTCTATGTTGTCCTGGAGAGCTTGCAGAGCACTGGGGAAAGGCAGGCAGAGAATTCCCTGCTAGCACCTTCTCTGTGCCTGTTCACATTGCTTCGCAGAATCGCTTTTGTGCAGAAAACAGTAACACTTGTTCAGAACGAAAGAAAGCACAGAGCCCCAGATTCTATGTTGTCGTGGAGAGCTTGCACAGCACTGGGGAAAGGCAGGCAGAGAATTCCCTGCTAGCACCTTCTCTGTGCCTGGGAAGCAGAAGTGTTCACATTGCTTCGCAGAATCGCTTTTGTGCAGAAAACAGTAACACTTGCTCATTACGAAAGAAAGCACAGAGCCCCAGATTTTATGTTGTCCTGGAGAGCTTGCAGAGCACTGGGGAAAGGCAGGCAGAGAATTCCCTGCTAGCACCTTCTCTGTGCCTGGGAAGCAGAAGTGTTCACATTGCTTCGCAGAATCGCTTTTGTGCAGAAAACACTAACACTTGTTCAGAACGAAAGAAAGCACAGAGCCCCAGATTTGATGTTGTCCTGGAGAGCTTGCAGAGCACTGGGGAAAGGCAGGCAGAGAATTCCCTGCTAGCACCTTCTCTGTGCCTGTTCACATTGCTTCGCAGAATCGCTTTTGTGCAGAAAACAGTAACACTTGTTCAGAATGAAAGAAAGCACAGAGCCCCAGATTCTATGTTGTCCTGGAGAGCTTGCAGAGCACTGGGGAAAGGCAGGCAGAGAATTCCCTGCTAGCACCTTCTCTGTGCCTGGGAAGCAGAAGTGTTCACATTGCTTCGCAGAATCGCTTTTGTGCAGAAAACAGTAACACTTGTTCAGAAAGAAAGAAAGCATGAGCCCCAGATTTTATGTTGTCCTGGAGAGCTTGCAGAGCACTGGGGAAAGGCAGGCAGAGAATTCCCTGCTAGCACCTTCTCTGTGCCTGGGAAGCAGAAGTGTTCACATTGCTTCGCAGAATCGCTTTTGTGCAGAAAACAGTAACACTTGTTCAGAAGGAAAGAAAGCACAGAGCCCCAGATTTGATGTTGTCCTGGAGAGCTTGCAGAGCACTGGGGAAAGGCAGGCAGAGAATTCCCTGCTAGCACCTTCTCTGTGCCTGTTCACATTGCTTCGCAGAATCGCTTTTGTGCAGAAAACACTAACACTTGTTCAGAAGGAAAGAAAGCACAGAGCCCCAGATTCTATGTTGTCCTGGAGAGCTTGCAGAGCACTGGGGAAAGGCAGGCAGAGAATTCCTTGCTAGCACCTTCTCTGTGCCTGTTCACATTGCTTCGCAGAATCGCTTTTGTGCAGAAAACAGTAACACTTGTTCAGAAAGAAAGAAAGCATGAGCCCCAGATTTTATGTTGTCCTGTAGAGCTTGCAGAGCACCGGGGAAAGGCAGGCAGAGAATTCCCTGCTAGCACCTTCTCTGTGCCTGTTCACATTGCTTCGCAAGAATCGCTTTTGTGCAGAAAACAGTAACACTTGTTCAGAACGACAGAAAGCACAGAGCCCCAGATTCTATGTTGTCCTGGAGAGCTTGCAGAGCACTGGGGAAAGGCAGGCAGAGAATTCCTTGCTAGCACCTTCTCTGTGCCTGGGAAGCAGAAGTGTTCACATTGCTTGGCAGCATCGCTTTTGTGCAGAAAACACTAACACTTGTTCAGAACGAAAGAAAGCACAGAGCCCCAGATTCTATGTTGTCCTGGAGAGCTTGCAGAGCACTGGGGAAAGGCAGGCAGAGAATTCCCTGCTAGCACCTTCTCTGTGCCTGTTCACATTGCTTCGCAGAATCGCTTTTGTGCAGAAAACACTAACACTTGTTCAGAACGAAAGAAAGCACAGAGCCCCAGATTCTATGTTGTCCTGGAGAGCTTGCACAGCACTGGGGAAAGGCAGGCAGAGAATTCCCTGCTAGCACCTTCTCTGTGCCTGGGAAGCAGAAGTGTTCACATTGCTTCGCAGAATCGCTTTTGTGCAGAAAACAGTAACACTTGCTCATTACGAAAGAAAGCACAGAGCCCCAGATTTGCTGTTGTCCTGGAGAGCTTGCAGAGCACTGGGGAAAGGCAGGCAGAGAATTCCCTGCTAGCACCTTCTCTGTGCCTGTTCACATTGCTTCGCAGAATCGCTTTTGTGCAGAAAACAGTAACACTTGTTCAGAAAGAAAGAAAGCATGAGCCCCAGATTTTATGTTGTCCTGGAGAGCTTGCAGAGCACCGGGGAAAGGCAGGCAGAGAATTCCCTGCTAGCACCTTCTCTGTGCCTGTTCACATTGCTTCGCAAGAATCGCTTTTGTGCAGAAAACAGTAACACTTGTTCAGAACGACAGAAAGCACAGAGCCCCAGATTCTATGTTGTCCTGGAGAGCTTGCAGAGCACTGGGGAAAGGCAGGCAGAGAATTCCTTGCTAGCACCTTCTCTGTGCCTGGGAAGCAGAAGTGTTCACATTGCTTGGCAGCATCGCTTTTGTGCAGAAAACAATAACACTTGTTCAGAACGAAACAAAGCACAGAGCCCCAGATTCTATGTTGTCCTGGAGAGCTTGCAGAGCACTGGGGAAAGGCAGGCAGAGAATTCCCTGCTAGCACCTTCTCTGTGCCTGTTCACATTGCTTCGCAGAATCGCTTTTGTGCAGAAAACAGTAACACTTGTTCAGAACGAAAGAAAGCACAGAGCCCCAGATTCTATGTTGTCCTGGAGAGCTTGCAGAGCACTGGGGAAAGGCAGGCAGAGAATTCCCTGCTAGCACCTTCTCTGTGCCTGTTCACATTGCTTCGCAGAATCGCTTTTGTGCAGAAAACACTAACACTTGTTCAGAAGGAAAGAAAGCACAGAGCCCCAGAATCTATGTTGTCCTGGAGAGCTTGCAGAGCACTGGGGAAAGGCAGGCAGAGAATTCCTTGCTAGCACCTTCTCTGTGCCTGTTCACATTGCTTCGCAGAATCGCTTTTGTGCAGAAAACAGTAACACTTGTTCAGAACGAAAGAAAGCATGAGCCCCAGATTTTATGTTGTCCTGGAGAGCTTGCAGAGCACTGGGGAAAGGCAGGCAGAGAATTCCCTGCTAGCACCTTCTCTGTGCCTGTTCACATTGCTTCGCAGAATCGCTTTTGTGCAGAAAACACTAACACTTGTTCAGAACGAAAGAAAGCACAGAGCCCCAGATTTGCTGTTGTCCTGGAGAGCTTGCAGAGCACTGGGGAAAGGCAGGCAGAGAATTCCCTGCTAGCACCTTCTCTGTGCCTGGGAAGCAGAAGTGTTCACATTGCTTCGCAGAATCGCTTTTGTGCAGAAAACAGTAACACTTGTTCAGAACGAAAGAAAGCACAGAGCCCCAGATTTTATGTTGTCCTGGAGAGCTTGCAGAGCACTGGGGAAAGGCAGGCAGAGAATTCCCTGCTAGCACCTTCTCTGTGCCTGTTCACATTGCTTCGCAGAATCGCTTTTGTGCAGAAAACAGTAACACTTGTTCAGAACGAAAGAAAGCACAGAGCCCCAGATTCTATGTTGTCCTGGAGAGCTTGCAGAGCACTGGGGAAAGGCAGGCAGAGAATTCCTTGCTAGCACCTTCTCTGCGCCTGGGAAGCAGAAGTGTTCACATTGCTTCGCAGAATCGCTTTTCTGCAGAAAACAGTAACACTTGTTCAGAAGGAAAGAAAGCACAGAGCCCCAGATTTGATGTTGTCCTGGAGAGCTTGCAGAGCACTGGGGAAAGGCAGGCAGAGAATTCCCTGCTAGCACCTTCTCTGTGCCTGTTCACATTGCTTCGCAGAATCGCTTTTGTGCAGAAAACAGTAACACTTGTTCAGAAAGAAAGAAAGCATGAGCCCCAGATTTTATGTTGTCCTGGAGAGCTTGCAGAGCACCGGGGAAAGGCAGGCAGAGAATTCCCTGCTAGCACCTTCTCTGTGCCTGTTCACATTGCTTCGCAGAATCGCTTTTGTTCAGAAAACAGTAACACTTGTTCAGAACGAAAGAAAGCACAGAGCCCCGGATTCTATGTTGCCCTGGAGAGCTTGCACAGCACTGGGGAAAGGCAGGCAGAGAATTCCTTGCTAGCACCTTCTCTGTGCCTGGGAAGCAGAAGTGTTCACATTGCTTCGCAGAATCGCTTTTGTGCAGAAAACAGTAACACTTGTTCAGAACGAAAGAAAGCACAGAGCCCCAGATTTTATGTTGTCCTGGAGAGCTTGCAGAGCACTGGGGAAAGGTAGGCAGAGAATTCCTTGCTAGCACCTTCTCTGTGCCTGGGAAGCAGAAGTGTTCACATTGCTTCGCAGAATCGCTTTTGTGCAGAAAACAGTAACACTTGTTCAGAAGGAAAGAAAGCACAGACCCCCAGATTTTATGTTGTCCTGGAGAGCTTGCAGAGCACTGGGGAAAGGCAGGCAGAGAATTCCCTGCTAGCACCTTCTCTGTGCCTGGGAAGCAGAAGTGTTCACATTGCTTCGCAGAATCGCTTTTGTGCAGAAAACAGTAACACTTGTTCAGAACGAAAGAAAGCACAGAGCCCCAGATTCTATGTTGTCCTGGAGAGCTTGCAGAGCACTGGGGAAAGGCAGGCAGAGAATTCCCTGCTAGCACCTTCTCTGTGCCTGTTCACATTGCTTCGCAGAATCGCTTTTGTGCAGAAAACAGTAACACTTGTTCAGAACGAAAGAAAGCACAGAGCCCCAGATTCTATGTTGTCCTGGAGAGCTTGCAGAGCACTGGGGAAAGGCAGGCAGAGAATTCCCTGCTAGCACCTTCTCTGTGCCTGGGAAGCAGAAGTGTTCACATTGCTTCGCAGAATCGCTTTTGTGCAGAAAACAGTAACACTTGTTCAGAAAGAAAGAAAGCATGAGCCCCAGATTTTATGTTGTCCTGGAGAGCTTGCAGAGCACTGGGGAAAGGCAGGCAGAGAATTCCCTGCTAGCACCTTCTCTGTGCCTGGGAAGCAGAAGTGTTCACATTGCTTCGCAGAATCGCTTTTGTGCAGAAAACAGTAACACTTGTTCAGAAGGAAAGAAAGCACAGAGCCCCAGATTTGATGTTGTCCTGGAGAGCTTGCAGAGCACTGGGGAAAGGCAGGCAGAGAATTCCCTGCTAGCACCTTCTCTGTGCCTGTTCACATTGCTTCGCAGAATCGCTTTTGTGCAGAAAACACTAACACTTGTTCAGAAGGAAAGAAAGCACAGAGCCCCAGATTCTATGTTGTCCTGGAGAGCTTGCAGAGCACTGGGGAAAGGCAGGCAGAGAATTCCTTGCTAGCACCTTCTCTGTGCCTGTTCACATTGCTTGGCAGAATCGCTTTTGTGCAGAAAACACTAACACTTGTTCAGAACGAAAGAAAGCACAGAGCCCCAGATTTGCTGTTTTCCTGGAGAGCTTGCAGAGCACTGGGGAAAGGCAGGCAGAGAATTCCCTGCTAGCACCTTCTCTGTGCCTGGGAAGCAGAAGTGTTCACATTGCTTCGCAGAATCGCTTTTGTGCAGAAAACAGTAACACTTGCTCATTACGAAAGAAAGCACAGAGCCCCAGATTTGCTGTTGTCCTGGAGAGCTTGCAGAGCACTGGGGAAAGGCAGGCAGAGAATTCCCTGCTAGCACCTTCTCTGTGCCTGTTCACATTGCTTCGCAGAATCGCTTTTGTGCAGAAAACAGTAACACTTGTTCAGAAAGAAAGAAAGCATGAGCCCCAGATTTTATGTTGTCCTGGAGAGCTTGCAGAGCACCGGGGAAAGGCAGGCAGAGAATTCCCTGCTAGCACCTTCTCTGTGCCTGTTCACATTGCTTCGCAAGAATCGCTTTTGTGCAGAAAACAGTAACACTTGTTCAGAACGACAGAAAGCACAGAGCCCCAGATTCTATGTTGTCCTGGAGAGCTTGCAGAGCACTGGGGAAAGGCAGGCAGAGAATTCCTTGCTAGCACCTTCTCTGTGCCTGGGAAGCAGAAGTGTTCACATTGCTTGGCAGCATCGCTTTTGTGCAGAAAACAATAACACTTGTTCAGAACGAAACAAAGCACAGAGCCCCAGATTCTATGTTGTCCTGGAGAGCTTGCAGAGCACTGGGGAAAGGCAGGCAGAGAATTCCCTGCTAGCACCTTCTCTGTGCCTGTTCACATTGCTTCGCAGAATCGCTTTTGTGCAGAAAACAGTAACACTTGTTCAGAACGAAAGAAAGCACAGAGCCCCAGATTCTATGTTGTCCTGGAGAGCTTGCAGAGCACTGGGGAAAGGCAGGCAGAGAATTCCCTGCTAGCACCTTCTCTGTGCCTGTTCACATTGCTTCGCAGAATCGCTTTTGTGCAGAAAACACTAACACTTGTTCAGAAGGAAAGAAAGCACAGAGCCCCAGAATCTATGTTGTCCTGGAGAGCTTGCAGAGCACTGGGGAAAGGCAGGCAGAGAATTCCTTGCTAGCACCTTCTCTGCGCCTGTTCACATTGCTTCGCAGAATCGCTTTTGTGCAGAAAACAGTAACACTTGTTCAGAACGAAAGAAAGCATGAGCCCCAGATTTTATGTTGTCCTGGAGAGCTTGCAGAGCACTGGGGAAAGGCAGGCAGAGAATTCCCTGCTAGCACCTTCTCTGTTCCTGTTCACATTGCTTCGCAGAATCGCTTTTGTGCAGAAAACACTAACACTTGTTCAGAACGAAAGAAAGCACAGAGCCCCAGATTTTATGTTGTCCTGGAGAGCTTGCAGAGCACTGGGGAAAGGCAGGCAGAGAATTCCCTGCTAGCACCTTCTCTGTGCCTGGGAAGCAGAAGTGTTCACATTGCTTCGCAGAATCGCTTTTGTGCAGAAAACAGTAACACTTGTTCAGAACGAAAGAAAGCACAGAGCCCCAGATTTTATGTTGTCCTGGAGAGCTTGCAGAGCACTGGGGAAAGGCAGGCAGAGAATTCCCTGCTAGCACCTTCTCTGTGCCTGTTCACATTGCTTCGCAGAATCGCTTTTGTGCAGAAAACAGTAACACTTGTTCAGAACGAAAGAAAGCACAGAGCCCCAGATTCTATGTTGTCCTGGAGAGCTTGCAGAGCACTGGGGAAAGGCAGGCAGAGAATTCCTTGCTAGCACCTTCTCTGCGCCTGGGAAGCAGAAGTGTTCACATTGCTTCGCAGAATCGCTTTTCTGCAGAAAACAGTAACACTTGTTCAGAAGGAAAGAAAGCACAGAGCCCCAGATTTGATGTTGTCCTGGAGAGCTTGCAGAGCACTGGGGAAAGGCAGGCAGAGAATTCCCTGCTAGCACCTTCTCTGTGCCTGTTCACATTGCTTCGCAGAATCGCTTTTGTGCAGAAAACAGTAACACTTGTTCAGAAAGAAAGAAAGCATGAGCCCCAGATTTTATGTTGTCCTGGAGAGCTTGCAGAGCACCGGGGAAAGGCAGGCAGAGAATTCCCTGCTAGCACCTTCTCTGTGCCTGTTCACATTGCTTCGCAGAATCGCTTTTGTTCAGAAAACAGTAACACTTGTTCAGAACGAAAGAAAGCACAGAGCCCCGGATTCTATGTTGCCCTGGAGAGCTTGCACAGCACTGGGGAAAGGCAGGCAGAGAATTCCTTGCTAGCACCTTCTCTGTGCCTGGGAAGCAGAAGTGTTCACATTGCTTCGCAGAATCGCTTTTGTGCAGAAAACAGTAACACTTGTTCAGAACGAAAGAAAGCACAGAGCCCCAGATTTTATGTTGTCCTGGAGAGCTTGCAGAGCACTGGGGAAAGGTAGGCAGAGAATTCCTTGCTAGCACCTTCTCTGTGCCTGGGAAGCAGAAGTGTTCACATTGCTTCGCAGAATCGCTTTTGTGCAGAAAACAGTAACACTTGTTCAGAAGGAAAGAAAGCACAGAGCCCCAGATTTTATGTTGTCCTGGAGAGCTTGCAGAGCACTGGGGAAAGGCAGGCAGAGAATTCCCTGCTAGCACCTTCTCTGTGCCTGGGAAGCAGAAGTGTTCACATTGCTTCGCAGAATCGCTTTTGTGCAGAAAACAGTAACACTTGTTCAGAAGGAAAGAAAGCACAGAGCCCCAGATTTTATGTTGTCCTGGAGAGCTTGCAGAGCACTGGGGAAAGGCAGGCAGAGAATTCCCTGCTAGCACCTTCTCTGTGCCTGTTCACATTGCTTCGCAGAATTGCTTTTGTGCAGAAAACAGTAACACTTGTTCAGAACGAAAGAAAGCACAGAGCCCCAGATTCTATGTTGTCCTGGAGAGCTTGCAGAGCACTGGGGAAAGGCAGGCAGAGAATTCCCTGCTAGCACCTTCTCTGTGCCTGGGAAGCAGAAGTGTTCACATTGCTTCGCAGAATCGCTTTTGTGCAGAAAACAGTAACACTTGTTCAGAAGGAAAGAAAGCACAGAGCCCCAGATTTGATGTTGTCCTGGAGAGCTTGCAGAGCACTGGGGAAAGGCAGGCAGAGAATTCCTTGCTAGCACCTTCTCTGTGCCTGGGAAGCAGAAGTGTTCACATTGCTTGGCAGCATCGCTTTTGTGCAGAAAACACTAACACTTGTTCAGAACGAAAGAAAGCACAGAGCCCCAGATTTTATGTTGTCCTGGAGAGCTTGCAGAGCACTGGGGAAAGGCAGGCAGAGAATTCCCTGCTAGCACCTTCTCTGTGCCTGTTCACATTGCTTCGCAGAATCGCTTTTGTGCAGAAAACAGTAACACTTGTTCAGAAGGAAAGAAAGCACAGAGCCCCAGATTTGATGTTGTCCTGGAGAGCTTGCAGAGCACTGGGGAAAGGCAGGCAGAGAATTCCCTGCTAGCACCTTCTCTGTGCCTGTTCACATTGCTTCGCAGAATCGCTTTTGTGCAGAAAACACTAACACTTGATCAGAACGAAAGAAAGCATGAGCCCCAGATTTGCTGTTGTCCTGGAGAGCTTGCAGAGCACTGGGGAAAGGTAGGCAGAGAATTCCTTGCTAGCACCTTCTCTGTGCCTGGGAAGCAGAAGTGTTCACATTGCTTCGCAGAATCGCTTTTGTGCAGAAAACAGTAACACTTGTTCAGAAGGAAAGAAAGCACAGACCCCCAGATTTTATGTTGTCCTGGAGAGCTTGCAGAGCACTGGGGAAAGGCAGGCAGAGAATTCCCTGCTAGCACCTTCTCTGTGCCTGGGAAGCAGAAGTGTTCACATTGCTTCGCAGAATCGCTTTTGTGCAGAAAACAGTAACACTTGTTCAGAAGGAAAGAAAGCACAGAGCCCCAGATTTTATGTTGTCCTGGAGAGCTTGCAGAGCACTGGGGAAAGGCAGGCAGAGAATTCCCTGCTAGCACCTTCTCTGTGCCTGTTCACATTGCTTCGCAGAATTGCTTTTGTGCAGAAAACAGTAACACTTGTTCAGAACGAAAGAAAGCACAGAGCCCCAGATTCTATGTTGTCCTGGAGAGCTTGCAGAGCACTGGGGAAAGGCAGGCAGAGAATTCCCTGCTAGCACCTTCTCTGTGCCTGGGAAGCAGAAGTGTTCACATTGCTTCGCAGAATCGCTTTTGTGCAGAAAACAGTAACACTTGTTCAGAAGGAAAGAAAGCACAGAGCCCCAGATTTGATGTTGTCCTGGAGAGCTTGCAGAGCACTGGGGAAAGGCAGGCAGAGAATTCCTTGCTAGCACCTTCTCTGTGCCTGGGAAGCAGAAGTGTTCACATTGCTTGGCAGCATCGCTTTTGTGCAGAAAACACTAACACTTGTTCAGAACGAAAGAAAGCACAGAGCCCCAGATTTTATGTTGTCCTGGAGAGCTTGCAGAGCACTGGGGAAAGGCAGGCAGAGAATTCCCTGCTAGCACCTTCTCTGTGCCTGTTCACATTGCTTCGCAGAATCGCTTTTGTGCAGAAAACAGTAACACTTGTTCAGAAGGAAAGAAAGCACAGAGCCCCAGATTTGATGTTGTCCTGGAGAGCTTGCAGAGCACTGGGGAAAGGCAGGCAGAGAATTCCCTGCTAGCACCTTCTCTGTGCCTGTTCACATTGCTTCGCAGAATCGCTTTTGTGCAGAAAACACTAACACTTGATCAGAACGAAAGAAAGCATGAGCCCCAGATTTGCTGTTGTCCTGGAGAGCTTGCAGAGCACTGGGGAAAGGCAGGCAGAGAATTCCCTGCTAGCACCTTCTCTGTGCCTGTTCACATTTCTTGGCAGAATCGCTTTTGTGCAGAAAACAGTAACACTTGTTCAGAACGAAAGAAAGCACAGAGCCCCAGATTTTATGTTGTCCTGGAGAGCTTGCAGAGCACTGGGGAAAGGCAGGCAGAGAATTCCCTGATAGCACCTTCTCTGTGCCTGGGAAGCAGAAGTGTTCACATTGCTTCGCAGAATCGCTTTTGTGCAGAAAACAGTAACACTTGTTCAGAACGAAAGAAAGCACAGAGCCCCAGATTCTATGTTGTCCTGGAGAGCTTGCAGAGCACTGGGGAAAGGCAGGCAGAGAATTCCCTGCTAGCACCTTCTCTGTGCCTGTTCACATTGCTTCGCAGAATCGCTTTTGTGCAGAAAACAGTAACACTTGTTCAGAACGAAAGAAAGCACAGAGCCCCAGATTCTATGTTGTCGTGGAGAGCTTGCACAGCACTGGGGAAAGGCAGGCAGAGAATTCCCTGCTAGCACCTTCTCTGTGCCTGGGAAGCAGAAGTGTTCACATTGCTTCGCAGAATCGCTTTTGTGCAGAAAACAGTAACACTTGCTCATTACGAAAGAAAGCACAGAGCCCCAGATTTTATGTTGTCCTGGAGAGCTTGCAGAGCACTGGGGAAAGGCAGGCAGAGAATTCCCTGCTAGCACCTTCTCTGTGCCTGGGAAGCAGAAGTGTTCACATTGCTTCGCAGAATCGCTTTTGTGCAGAAAACAGTAACACTTGTTCAGAAGGAAAGAAAGCACAGAGCCCCAGACTTGATATTGTCCTGGAGAGCTTGCAGAGCACTGGGGAAAGGCAGGCAGAGAATTCCCTGCTAGCACCTTCTCTGTGCCTGTTCACATTGCTTCGCAGAATCGCTTTTGTGCAGAAAACAGTAACACTTGTTCAGAAGGAAAGAAAGCACAGAGCCCCAGATTCTATGTTGTCCTGGAGAGCTTGCACAGCACTGGGGAAAGGCAGGCAGAGAATTCCTTGCTAGCACCTTCTCTGTGCCTGTTCACATTGCTTGGCAGAATCGCTTTTGTGCAGAAAACAGTAACACTTGTTCAGAAAGAAAGAAAGCACAGAGCCCCAGATTTGCTGTTGTCCTGGAGAGCTTGCAGAGCACTGGGGAAAGGCAGGCAGAGAATTCCCTGCTAGCACCTTCTCTGTGCCTGTTCACATTGCTTCGCAGAATCGCTTTTGTGCAGAAAACAGTAACACTTGTTCAGAACGAAAGAAAGCACAGAGCCCCAGATTCTATGTTGTCGTGGAGAGCTTGCACAGCACTGGGGAAAGGCAGGCAGAGAATTCCCTGCTAGCACCTTCTCTGTGCCTGGGAAGCAGAAGTGTTCACATTGCTTCGCAGAATCGCTTTTGTGCAGAAAACAGTAACACTTGCTCATTACGAAAGAAAGCACAGAGCCCCAGATTTTATGTTGTCCTGGAGAGCTTGCAGAGCACTGGGGAAAGGCAGGCAGAGAATTCCCTGCTAGCACCTTCTCTGTGCCTGGGAAGCAGAAGTGTTCACATTGCTTCGCAGAATCGCTTTTGTGCAGAAAACACTAACACTTGTTCAGAACGAAAGAAAGCACAGAGCCCCAGATTTGATGTTGTCCTGGAGAGCTTGCAGAGCACTGGGGAAAGGCAGGCAGAGAATTCCCTGCTAGCACCTTCTCTGTGCCTGTTCACATTGCTTCGCAGAATCGCTTTTGTGCAGAAAACAGTAACACTTGTTCAGAATGAAAGAAAGCACAGAGCCCCAGATTCTATGTTGTCCTGGAGAGCTTGCAGAGCACTGGGGAAAGGCAGGCAGAGAATTCCCTGCTAGCACCTTCTCTGTGCCTGGGAAGCAGAAGTGTTCACATTGCTTCGCAGAATCGCTTTTGTGCAGAAAACAGTAACACTTGTTCAGAAAGAAAGAAAGCATGAGCCCCAGATTTTATGTTGTCCTGGAGAGCTTGCAGAGCACTGGGGAAAGGCAGGCAGAGAATTCCCTGCTAGCACCTTCTCTGTGCCTGGGAAGCAGAAGTGTTCACATTGCTTCGCAGAATCGCTTTTGTGCAGAAAACAGTAACACTTGTTCAGAAGGAAAGAAAGCACAGAGCCCCAGATTTGATGTTGTCCTGGAGAGCTTGCAGAGCACTGGGGAAAGGCAGTCAGAGAATTCCCTGCTAGCACCTTCTCTGTGCCTGTTCACATTGCTTCGCAGAATCGCTTTTGTGCAGAAAACACTAACACTTGTTCAGAAGGAAAGAAAGCACAGAGCCCCAGATTCTATGTTGTCCTGGAGAGCTTGCAGAGCACTGGGGAAAGGCAGGCAGAGAATTCCTTGCTAGCACCTTCTCTGTGCCTGTTCACATTGCTTGGCAGAATCGCTTTTGTGCAGAAAACAGTAACACTTGTTCAGAAAGAAAGAAAGCACAGAGCCCCAGATTTGCTGTTGTCCTGGAGAGCTTGCAGAGCACTGGGGAAAGGCAGGCAGAGAATTCCCTGCTAGCACCTTCTCTGTGCCTGTTCACATTGCTTCGCAGAATCGCTTTTGTGCAGAAAACAGTAACACTTGTTCAGAAAGAAAGAAAGCATGAGCCCCAGATTTTATGTTGTCCTGGAGAGCTTGCAGAGCACCGGGGAAAGGCAGGCAGAGAATTCCCTGCTAGCACCTTCTCTGTGCCTGTTCACATTGCTTCGCAAGAATCGCTTTTGTGCAGAAAACAGTAACACTTGTTCAGAACGACAGAAAGCACAGAGCCCCAGATTCTATGTTGTCCTGGAGAGCTTGCAGAGCACTGGGGAAAGGCAGGCAGAGAATTCCTTGCTAGCACCTTCTCTGTGCCTGGGAAGCAGAAGTGTTCACATTGCTTGGCAGCATCGCTTTTGTGCAGAAAACACTAACACTTGTTCAGAACGAAAGAAAGCACAGAGCCCCAGATTCTATGTTGTCCTGGAGAGCTTGCAGAGCACTGGGGAAAGGCAGGCAGAGAATTCCCTGCTAGCACCTTCTCTGTGCCTGTTCACATTGCTTCGCAGAATCGCTTTTGTGCAGAAAACACTAACACTTGTTCAGAACGAAAGAAAGCACAGAGCCCCAGATTCTATGTTGTCCTGGAGAGCTTGCACAGCACTGGGGAAAGGCAGGCAGAGAATTCCCTGCTAGCACCTTCTCTGTGCCTGGGAAGCAGAAGTGTTCACATTGCTTCGCAGAATCGCTTTTGTGCAGAAAACAGTAACACTTGCTCATTACGAAAGAAAGCACAGAGCCCCAGATTTGCTGTTGTCCTGGAGAGCTTGCAGAGCACTGGGGAAAGGCAGGCAGAGAATTCCCTGCTAGCACCTTCTCTGTGCCTGTTCACATTGCTTCGCAGAATCGCTTTTGTGCAGAAAACAGTAACACTTGTTCAGAAAGAAAGAAAGCATGAGCCCCAGATTTTATGTTGTCCTGGAGAGCTTGCAGAGCACCGGGGAAAGGCAGGCAGAGAATTCCCTGCTAGCACCTTCTCTGTGCCTGTTCACATTGCTTCGCAAGAATCGCTTTTGTGCAGAAAACAGTAACACTTGTTCAGAACGACAGAAAGCACAGAGCCCCAGATTCTATGTTGTCCTGGAGAGCTTGCAGAGCACTGGGGAAAGGCAGGCAGAGAATTCCTTGCTAGCACCTTCTCTGTGCCTGGGAAGCAGAAGTGTTCACATTGCTTGGCAGCATCGCTTTTGTGCAGAAAACAATAACACTTGTTCAGAACGAAACAAAGCACAGAGCCCCAGATTCTATGTTGTCCTGGAGAGCTTGCAGAGCACTGGGGAAAGGCAGGCAGAGAATTCCCTGCTAGCACCTTCTCTGTGCCTGTTCACATTGCTTCGCAGAATCGCTTTTGTGCAGAAAACAGTAACACTTGTTCAGAACGAAAGAAAGCACAGAGCCCCAGATTCTATGTTGTCCTGGAGAGCTTGCAGAGCACTGGGGAAAGGCAGGCAGAGAATTCCCTGCTAGCACCTTCTCTGTGCCTGTTCACATTGCTTCGCAGAATCGCTTTTGTGCAGAAAACACTAACACTTGTTCAGAAGGAAAGAAAGCACAGAGCCCCAGAATCTATGTTGTCCTGGAGAGCTTGCAGAGCACTGGGGAAAGGCAGGCAGAGAATTCCTTGCTAGCACCTTCTCTGTGCCTGTTCACATTGCTTCGCAGAATCGCTTTTGTGCAGAAAACAGTAACACTTGTTCAGAACGAAAGAAAGCATGAGCCCCAGATTTTATGTTGTCCTGGAGAGCTTGCAGAGCACTGGGGAAAGGCAGGCAGAGAATTCCCTGCTAGCACCTTCTCTGTGCCTGTTCACATTGCTTCGCAGAATCGCTTTTGTGCAGAAAACACTAACACTTGTTCAGAACGAAAGAAAGCACAGAGCCCCAGATTTGCTGTTGTCCTGGAGAGCTTGCAGAGCACTGGGGAAAGGCAGGCAGAGAATTCCCTGCTAGCACCTTCTCTGTGCCTGGGAAGCAGAAGTGTTCACATTGCTTCGCAGAATCGCTTTTGTGCAGAAAACAGTAACACTTGTTCAGAACGAAAGAAAGCACAGAGCCCCAGATTTTATGTTGTCCTGGAGAGCTTGCAGAGCACTGGGGAAAGGCAGGCAGAGAATTCCCTGCTAGCACCTTCTCTGTGCCTGTTCACATTGCTTCGCAGAATCGCTTTTGTGCAGAAAACAGTAACACTTGTTCAGAACGAAAGAAAGCACAGAGCCCCAGATTCTATGTTGTCCTGGAGAGCTTGCAGAGCACTGGGGAAAGGCAGGCAGAGAATTCCTTGCTAGCACCTTCTCTGCGCCTGGGAAGCAGAAGTGTTCACATTGCTTCGCAGAATCGCTTTTCTGCAGAAAACAGTAACACTTGTTCAGAAGGAAAGAAAGCACAGAGCCCCAGATTTGATGTTGTCCTGGAGAGCTTGCAGAGCACTGGGGAAAGGCAGGCAGAGAATTCCCTGCTAGCACCTTCTCTGTGCCTGTTCACATTGCTTCGCAGAATCGCTTTTGTGCAGAAAACAGTAACACTTGTTCAGAAAGAAAGAAAGCATGAGCCCCAGATTTTATGTTGTCCTGGAGAGCTTGCAGAGCACCGGGGAAAGGCAGGCAGAGAATTCCCTGCTAGCACCTTCTCTGTGCCTGTTCACATTGCTTCGCAGAATCGCTTTTGTTCAGAAAACAGTAACACTTGTTCAGAACGAAAGAAAGCACAGAGCCCCGGATTCTATGTTGCCCTGGAGAGCTTGCACAGCACTGGGGAAAGGCAGGCAGAGAATTCCTTGCTAGCACCTTCTCTGTGCCTGGGAAGCAGAAGTGTTCACATTGCTTCGCAGAATCGCTTTTGTGCAGAAAACAGTAACACTTGTTCAGAACGAAAGAAAGCACAGAGCCCCAGATTTTATGTTGTCCTGGAGAGCTTGCAGAGCACTGGGGAAAGGTAGGCAGAGAATTCCTTGCTAGCACCTTCTCTGTGCCTGGGAAGCAGAAGTGTTCACATTGCTTCGCAGAATCGCTTTTGTGCAGAAAACAGTAACACTTGTTCAGAACGAAAGAAAGCACAGAGCCCCAGATTTGATGTTGTCCTGGAGAGCTTGCAGAGCACTGGGGAAAGGCAGGCAGAGAATTCCCTGCTAGCACCTTCTCTGTGCCTGTTCACATTGCTTCGCAGAATCGCTTTTGTGCAGAAAACAGTAACACTTGTTCAGAAGGAAAGAAAGCACAGAGCCCCAGATTCTATGTTGTCCTGGAGAGCTTGCAGAGCACCGGGGAAAGGCAGGCAGAGAATTCCCTGCTAGCACCTTCTCTGTGCCTGGGAAGCAGAAGTGTTCACATTGCTTCGCAGAATCGCTTTTGTGCAGAAAACAGTAACACTTGTTCAGAACGAAAGAAAGCACAGAGCCCCAGATTCTATGTTGTCGTGGAGAGCTTGCACAGCACTGGGGAAAGGCAGGCAGAGAATTCCCTGCTAGCACCTTCTCTGTGCCTGGGAAGCAGAAGTGTTCACATTGCTTCGCAGAATCGCTTTTGTGCAGAAAACAGTAACACTTGCTCATTACGAAAGAAAGCACAGAGCCCCAGATTTTATGTTGTCCTGGAGAGCTTGCAGAGCACTGGGGAAAGGCAGGCAGAGAATTCCCTGCTAGCACCTTCTCTGTGCCTGGGAAGCAGAAGTGTTCACATTGCTTCGCAGAATCGCTTTTGTGCAGAAAACAGTAACACTTGTTCAGAACGAAAGAAAGCACAGAGCCCCAGATTTGATGTTGTCCTGGAGAGCTTGCAGAGCACTGGGGAAAGGCAGGCAGAGAATTCCCTGCTAGCACCTTCTCTGTGCCTGTTCACATTGCTTCGCAGAATCGCTTTTGTGCAGAAAACAGTAACACTTGTTCAGAACGAAAGAAAGCACAGAGCCCCAGATTTGCTGTTGTCTTGGAGAGCTTGCAGAGCACTGGGGAAAGGCAGGCAGAGAATTCCCTGCTAGCACCTTCTCTGTGCCTGGGAAGCAGAAGTGTTCACATTGCTTCGCAGAATCGCTTTTGTGCAGAAAACAGTAACACTTGTTCAGAAAGAAAGAAAGCATGAGCCCCAGATTTTATGTTGTCCTGGAGAGCTTGCAGAGCACTGGGGAAAGGCAGGCAGAGAATTCCCTGCTAGCACCTTCTCTGTGCCTGGGAAGCAGAAGTGTTCACATTGCTTCGCAGAATCGCTTTTGTGCAGAAAACAGTAACACTTGTTCAGAAGGAAAGAAAGCACAGAGCCCCAGACTTGATATTGTCCTGGAGAGCTTGCAGAGCACTGGGGAAAGGCAGGCAGAGAATTCCCTGCTAGCACCTTCTCTGTGCCTGTTCACATTGCTTCGCAGAATCGCTTTTGTGCAGAAAACACTAACACTTGTTCAGAAGGAAAGAAAGCACAGAGCCCCAGATTCTATGTTGTCCTGGAGAGCTTGCAGAGCACTGGGGAAAGGCAGGCAGAGAATTCCTTGCTAGCACCTTCTCTGTGCCTGTTCACATTGCTTGGCAGAATCGCTTTTGTGCAGAAAACAGTAACACTTGTTCAGAAAGAAAGAAAGCACAGAGCCCCAGATTTGCTGTTGTCCTGGAGAGCTTGCAGAGCACTGGGGAAAGGCAGGCAGAGAATTCCCTGCTAGCACCTTCTCTGTGCCTGTTCACATTGCTTCGCAGAATCGCTTTTGTGCAGAAAACAGTAACACTTGTTCAGAACGAAAGAAAGCACAGAGCCCCAGATTCTATGTTGTCGTGGAGAGCTTGCACAGCACTGGGGAAAGGCAGGCAGAGAATTCCCTGCTAGCACCTTCTCTGTGCCTGGGAAGCAGAAGTGTTCACATTGCTTCGCAGAATCGCTTTTGTGCAGAAAACAGTAACACTTGCTCATTACGAAAGAAAGCACAGAGCCCCAGATTTTATGTTGTCCTGGAGAGCTTGCAGAGCACTGGGGAAAGGCAGGCAGAGAATTCCCTGCTAGCACCTTCTCTGTGCCTGTTCACATTGCTTCGCAGAATCGCTTTTGTGCAGAAAACAGTAACACTTGTTCAGAATGAAAGAAAGCACAGAGCCCCAGATTCTATGTTGTCCTGGAGAGCTTGCAGAGCACTGGGGAAAGGCAGGCAGAGAATTCCCTGCTAGCACCTTCTCTGTGCCTGGGAAGCAGAAGTGTTCACATTGCTTCGCAGAATCGCTTTTGTGCAGAAAACAGTAACACTTGTTCAGAAAGAAAGAAAGCATGAGCCCCAGATTTTATGTTGTCCTGGAGAGCTTGCAGAGCACTGGGGAAAGGCAGGCAGAGAATTCCCTGCTAGCACCTTCTCTGTGCCTGGGAAGCAGAAGTGTTCACATTGCTTCGCAGAATCGCTTTTGTGCAGAAAACAGTAACACTTGTTCAGAAGGAAAGAAAGCACAGAGCCCCAGATTTGATGTTGTCCTGGAGAGCTTGCAGAGCACTGGGGAAAGGCAGTCAGAGAATTCCCTGCTAGCACCTTCTCTGTGCCTGTTCACATTGCTTCGCAGAATCGCTTTTGTGCAGAAAACACTAACACTTGTTCAGAAGGAAAGAAAGCACAGAGCCCCAGATTCTATGTTGTCCTGGAGAGCTTGCAGAGCACTGGGGAAAGGCAGGCAGAGAATTCCTTGCTAGCACCTTCTCTGTGCCTGTTCACATTGCTTGGCAGAATCGCTTTTGTGCAGAAAACAGTAACACTTGTTCAGAAAGAAAGAAAGCACAGAGCCCCAGATTTGCTGTTGTCCTGGAGAGCTTGCAGAGCACTGGGGAAAGGCAGGCAGAGAATTCCCTGCTAGCACCTTCTCTGTGCCTGTTCACATTGCTTCGCAGAATCGCTTTTGTGCAGAAAACAGTAACACTTGTTCAGAAAGAAAGAAAGCATGAGCCCCAGATTTTATGTTGTCCTGGAGAGCTTGCAGAGCACCGGGGAAAGGCAGGCAGAGAATTCCCTGCTAGCACCTTCTCTGTGCCTGTTCACATTGCTTCGCAAGAATCGCTTTTGTGCAGAAAACAGTAACACTTGTTCAGAACGACAGAAAGCACAGAGCCCCAGATTCTATGTTGTCCTGGAGAGCTTGCAGAGCACTGGGGAAAGGCAGGCAGAGAATTCCTTGCTAGCACCTTCTCTGTGCCTGGGAAGCAGAAGTGTTCACATTGCTTGGCAGCATCGCTTTTGTGCAGAAAACAATAACACTTGTTCAGAACGAAACAAAGCACAGAGCCCCAGATTCTATGTTGTCCTGGAGAGCTTGCAGAGCACTGGGGAAAGGCAGGCAGAGAATTCCCTGCTAGCACCTTCTCTGTGCCTGTTCACATTGCTTCGCAGAATCGCTTTTGTGCAGAAAACACTAACACTTGTTCAGAACGAAAGAAAGCACAGAGCCCCAGATTCTATGTTGTCCTGGAGAGCTTGCACAGCACTGGGGAAAGGCAGGCAGAGAATTCCCTGCTAGCACCTTCTCTGTGCCTGGGAAGCAGAAGTGTTCACATTGCTTCGCAGAATCGCTTTTGTGCAGAAAACAGTAACACTTGCTCATTACGAAAGAAAGCACAGAGCCCCAGATTTGCTGTTGTCCTGGAGAGCTTGCAGAGCACTGGGGAAAGGCAGGCAGAGAATTCCCTGCTAGCACCTTCTCTGTGCCTGTTCACATTGCTTCGCAGAATCGCTTTTGTGCAGAAAACAGTAACACTTGTTCAGAAAGAAAGAAAGCATGAGCCCCAGATTTTATGTTGTCCTGGAGAGCTTGCAGAGCACCGGGGAAAGGCAGGCAGAGAATTCCCTGCTAGCACCTTCTCTGTGCCTGTTCACATTGCTTCGCAAGAATCGCTTTTGTGCAGAAAACAGTAACACTTGTTCAGAACGACAGAAAGCACAGAGCCCCAGATTCTATGTTGTCCTGGAGAGCTTGCAGAGCACTGGGGAAAGGCAGGCAGAGAATTCCTTGCTAGCACCTTCTCTGTGCCTGGGAAGCAGAAGTGTTCACATTGCTTGGCAGCATCGCTTTTGTGCAGAAAACAATAACACTTGTTCAGAACGAAACAAAGCACAGAGCCCCAGATTCTATGTTGTCCTGGAGAGCTTGCAGAGCACTGGGGAAAGGCAGGCAGAGAATTCCCTGCTAGCACCTTCTCTGTGCCTGTTCACATTGCTTCGCAGAATCGCTTTTGTGCAGAAAACAGTAACACTTGTTCAGAACGAAAGAAAGCACAGAGCCCCAGATTCTATGTTGTCCTGGAGAGCTTGCACAGCACTGGGGAAAGGCAGGCAGAGAATTCCCTGCTAGCACCTTCTCTGTGCCTGTTCACATTGCTTCGCAGAATCGCTTTTGTGCAGAAAACACTAACACTTGTTCAGAAGGAAAGAAAGCACAGAGCCCCAGAATCTATGTTGTCCTGGAGAGCTTGCAGAGCACTGGGGAAAGGCAGGCAGAGAATTCCTTGCTAGCACCTTCTCTGTGCCTGTTCACATTGCTTCGCAGAATCGCTTTTGTGCAGAAAACAGTAACACTTGTTCAGAACGAAAGAAAGCATGAGCCCCAGATTTTATGTTGTCCTGGAGAGCTTGCAGAGCACTGGGGAAAGGCAGGCAGAGAATTCCCTGCTAGCACCTTCTCTGTGCCTGTTCACATTGCTTCGCAGAATCGCTTTTGTGCAGAAAACACTAACACTTGTTCAGAACGAAAGAAAGCACAGAGCCCCAGATTTGCTGTTGTCCTGGAGAGCTTGCAGAGCACTGGGGAAAGGCAGGCAGAGAATTCCCTGCTAGCACCTTCTCTGTGCCTGGGAAGCAGAAGTGTTCACATTGCTTCGCAGAATCGCTTTTGTGCAGAAAACAGTAACACTTGTTCAGAACGAAAGAAAGCACAGAGCCCCAGATTTTATGTTGTCCTGGAGAGCTTGCAGAGCACTGGGGAAAGGCAGGCAGAGAATTCCCTGCTAGCACCTTCTCTGTGCCTGTTCACATTGCTTCGCAGAATCGCTTTTGTGCAGAAAACAGTAACACTTGTTCAGAACGAAAGAAAGCACAGAGCCCCAGATTCTATGTTGTCCTGGAGAGCTTGCAGAGCACTGGGGAAAGGCAGGCAGAGAATTCCTTGCTAGCACCTTCTCTGCGCCTGGGAAGCAGAAGTGTTCACATTGCTTCGCAGAATCGCTTTTCTGCAGAAAACAGTAACACTTGTTCAGAAGGAAAGAAAGCACAGAGCCCCAGATTTGATGTTGTCCTGGAGAGCTTGCAGAGCACTGGGGAAAGGCAGGCAGAGAATTCCCTGCTAGCACCTTCTCTGTGCCTGTTCACATTGCTTCGCAGAATCGCTTTTGTGCAGAAAACAGTAACACTTGTTCAGAAAGAAAGAAAGCATGAGCCCCAGATTTTATGTTGTCCTGGAGAGCTTGCAGAGCACCGGGGAAAGGCAGGCAGAGAATTCCCTGCTAGCACCTTCTCTGTGCCTGTTCACATTGCTTCGCAGAATCGCTTTTGTTCAGAAAACAGTAACACTTGTTCAGAACGAAAGAAAGCACAGAGCCCCGGATTCTATGTTGCCCTGGAGAGCTTGCACAGCACTGGGGAAAGGCAGGCAGAGAATTCCTTGCTAGCACCTTCTCTGTGCCTGGGAAGCAGAAGTGTTCACATTGCTTCGCAGAATCGCTTTTGTGCAGAAAACAGTAACACTTGTTCAGAACGAAAGAAAGCACAGAGCCCCAGATTTTATGTTGTCCTGGAGAGCTTGCAGAGCACTGGGGAAAGGTAGGCAGAGAATTCCTTGCTAGCACCTTCTCTGTGCCTGGGAAGCAGAAGTGTTCACATTGCTTCGCAGAATCGCTTTTGTGCAGAAAACAGTAACACTTGTTCAGAACGAAAGAAAGCACAGAGCCCCAGATTTGATGTTGTCCTGGAGAGCTTGCAGAGCACTGGGGAAAGGCAGGCAGAGAATTCCCTGCTAGCACCTTCTCTGTGCCTGTTCACATTGCTTCGCAGAATCGCTTTTGTGCAGAAAACAGTAACACTTGTTCAGAACGAAAGAAAGCACAGAGCCCCAGATTCTATGTTGTCCTGGAGAGCTTGCAGAGCACTGGGGAAAGGCAGGCAGAGAATTCCCTGCTAGCACCTTCTCTGTGCCTGGGAAGCAGAAGTGTTCACATTGCTTCGCAGAATCGCTTTTGTGCAGAAAACAGTAACACTTGTTCAGAAAGAAAGAAAGCATGAGCCCCAGATTTTATGTTGTCCTGGAGAGCTTGCAGAGCACTGGGGAAAGGCAGGCAGAGAATTCCCTGCTAGCACCTTCTCTGTGCCTGGGAAGCAGAAGTGTTCACATTGCTTCGCAGAATCGCTTTTGTGCAGAAAACAGTAACACTTGTTCAGAAGGAAAGAAAGCACAGAGCCCCAGATTTGATGTTGTCCTGGAGAGCTTGCAGAGCACTGGGGAAAGGCAGGCAGAGAATTCCCTGCTAGCACCTTCTCTGTGCCTGTTCACATTGCTTCGCAGAATCGCTTTTGTGCAGAAAACACTAACACTTGTTCAGAAGGAAAGAAAGCACAGAGCCCCAGATTCTATGTTGTCCTGGAGAGCTTGCAGAGCACTGGGGAAAGGCAGGCAGAGAATTCCTTGCTAGCACCTTCTCTGTGCCTGTTCACATTGCTTGGCAGAATCGCTTTTGTGCAGAAAACAGTAACACTTGTTCAGAAAGAAAGAAAGCACAGAGCCCCAGATTTGCTGTTGTCCTGGAGAGCTTGCAGAGCACTGGGGAAAGGCAGGCAGAGAATTCCCTGCTAGCACCTTCTCTGTGCCTGTTCACATTGCTTCGCAGAATCGCTTTTGTGCAGAAAACAGTAACACTTGTTCAGAAAGAAAGAAAGCATGAGCCCCAGATTTTATGTTGTCCTGGAGAGCTTGCAGAGCACCGGGGAAAGGCAGGCAGAGAATTCCCTGCTAGCACCTTCTCTGTGCCTGTTCACATTGCTTCGCAAGAATCGCTTTTGTGCAGAAAACAGTAACACTTGTTCAGAACGACAGAAAGCACAGAGCCCCAGATTCTATGTTGTCCTGGAGAGCTTGCAGAGCACTGGGGAAAGGCAGGCAGAGAATTCCTTGCTAGCACCTTCTCTGTGCCTGGGAAGCAGAAGTGTTCACATTGCTTGGCAGCATCGCTTTTGTGCAGAAAACACTAACACTTGTTCAGAACGAAACAAAGCACAGAGCCCCAGATTCTATGTTGTCCTGGAGAGCTTGCAGAGCACTGGGGAAAGGCAGGCAGAGAATTCCCTGCTAGCACCTTCTCTGTGCCTGTTCACATTGCTTCGCAGAATCGCTTTTGTGCAGAAAACACTAACACTTGTTCAGAACGAAAGAAAGCACAGAGCCCCAGATTTGCTGTTTTCCTGGAGAGCTTGCAGAGCACTGGGGAAAGGCAGGCAGAGAATTCCCTGCTAGCACCTTCTCTGTGCCTGGGAAGCAGAAGTGTTCACATTGCTTCGCAGAATCGCTTTTGTGCAGAAAACAGTAACACTTGCTCATTACGAAAGAAAGCACAGAGCCCCAGATTTGCTGTTGTCCTGGAGAGCTTGCAGAGCACTGGGGAAAGGCAGGCAGAGAATTCCCTGCTAGCACCTTCTCTGTGCCTGTTCACATTGCTTCGCAGAATCGCTTTTGTGCAGAAAACAGTAACACTTGTTCAGAAAGAAAGAAAGCATGAGCCCCAGATTTTATGTTGTCCTGGAGAGCTTGCAGAGCACCGGGGAAAGGCAGGCAGAGAATTCCCTGCTAGCACCTTCTCTGTGCCTGTTCACATTGCTTCGCAAGAATCGCTTTTGTGCAGAAAACAGTAACACTTGTTCAGAACGACAGAAAGCACAGAGCCCCAGATTCTATGTTGTCCTGGAGAGCTTGCAGAGCACTGGGGAAAGGCAGGCAGAGAATTCCTTGCTAGCACCTTCTCTGTGCCTGGGAAGCAGAAGTGTTCACATTGCTTGGCAGCATCGCTTTTGTGCAGAAAACAATAACACTTGTTCAGAACGAAACAAAGCACAGAGCCCCAGATTCTATGTTGTCCTGGAGAGCTTGCAGAGCACTGGGGAAAGGCAGGCAGAGAATTCCCTGCTAGCACCTTCTCTGTGCCTGTTCACATTGCTTCGCAGAATCGCTTTTGTGCAGAAAACACTAACACTTGTTCAGAAGGAAAGAAAGCACAGAGCCCCAGAATCTATGTTGTCCTGGAGAGCTTGCAGAGCACTGGGGAAAGGCAGGCAGAGAATTCCTTGCTAGCACCTTCTCTGCGCCTGTTCACATTGCTTCGCAGAATCGCTTTTGTGCAGAAAACAGTAACACTTGTTCAGAACGAAAGAAAGCATGAGCCCCAGATTTTATGTTGTCCTGGAGAGCTTGCAGAGCACTGGGGAAAGGCAGGCAGAGAATTCCCTGCTAGCACCTTCTCTGTTCCTGTTCACATTGCTTCGCAGAATCGCTTTTGTGCAGAAAACACTAACACTTGTTCAGAACGAAAGAAAGCACAGAGCCCCAGATTTTATGTTGTCCTGGAGAGCTTGCAGAGCACTGGGGAAAGGCAGGCAGAGAATTCCCTGCTAGCACCTTCTCTGTGCCTGGGAAGCAGAAGTGTTCACATTGCTTCGCAGAATCGCTTTTGTGCAGAAAACAGTAACACTTGTTCAGAACGAAAGAAAGCACAGAGCCCCAGATTTTATGTTGTCCTGGAGAGCTTGCAGAGCACTGGGGAAAGGCAGGCAGAGAATTCCCTGCTAGCACCTTCTCTGTGCCTGTTCACATTGCTTCGCAGAATCGCTTTTGTGCAGAAAACAGTAACACTTGTTCAGAACGAAAGAAAGCACAGAGCCCCAGATTCTATGTTGTCCTGGAGAGCTTGCAGAGCACTGGGGAAAGGCAGGCAGAGAATTCCTTGCTAGCACCTTCTCTGCGCCTGGGAAGCAGAAGTGTTCACATTGCTTCGCAGAATCGCTTTTCTGCAGAAAACAGTAACACTTGTTCAGAAGGAAAGAAAGCACAGAGCCCCAGATTTGATGTTGTCCTGGAGAGCTTGCAGAGCACTGGGGAAAGGCAGGCAGAGAATTCCCTGCTAGCACCTTCTCTGTGCCTGTTCACATTGCTTCGCAGAATCGCTTTTGTGCAGAAAACAGTAACACTTGTTCAGAAAGAAAGAAAGCATGAGCCCCAGATTTTATGTTGTCCTGGAGAGCTTGCAGAGCACCGGGGAAAGGCAGGCAGAGAATTCCCTGCTAGCACCTTCTCTGTGCCTGTTCACATTGCTTCGCAGAATCGCTTTTGTTCAGAAAACAGTAACACTTGTTCAGAACGAAAGAAAGCACAGAGCCCCGGATTCTATGTTGCCCTGGAGAGCTTGCACAGCACTGGGGAAAGGCAGGCAGAGAATTCCTTGCTAGCACCTTCTCTGTGCCTGGGAAGCAGAAGTGTTCACATTGCTTCGCAGAATCGCTTTTGTGCAGAAAACAGTAACACTTGTTCAGAACGAAAGAAAGCACAGAGCCCCAGATTTTATGTTGTCCTGGAGAGCTTGCAGAGCACTGGGGAAAGGTAGGCAGAGAATTCCTTGCTAGCACCTTCTCTGTGCCTGGGAAGCAGAAGTGTTCACATTGCTTCGCAGAATCGCTTTTGTGCAGAAAACAGTAACACTTGTTCAGAAGGAAAGAAAGCACAGACCCCCAGATTTTATGTTGTCCTGGAGAGCTTGCAGAGCACTGGGGAAAGGCAGGCAGAGAATTCCCTGCTAGCACCTTCTCTGTGCCTGGGAAGCAGAAGTGTTCACATTGCTTCGCAGAATCGCTTTTGTGCAGAAAACAGTAACACTTGTTCAGAAGGAAAGAAAGCACAGAGCCCCAGATTTTATGTTGTCCTGGAGAGCTTGCAGAGCACTGGGGAAAGGCAGGCAGAGAATTCCCTGCTAGCACCTTCTCTGTGCCTGTTCACATTGCTTCGCAGAATTGCTTTTGTGCAGAAAACAGTAACACTTGTTCAGAACGAAAGAAAGCACAGAGCCCCAGATTCTATGTTGTCCTGGAGAGCTTGCAGAGCACTGGGGAAAGGCAGGCAGAGAATTCCCTGCTAGCACCTTCTCTGTGCCTGTTCACATTGCTTCGCAGAATCGCTTTTGTGCAGAAAACACTAACACTTGATCAGAACGAAAGAAAGCATGAGCCCCAGATTTGCTGTTGTCCTGGAGAGCTTGCAGAGCACTGGGGAAAGGCAGGCAGAGAATTCCCTGCTAGCACCTTCTCTGTGCCTGGGAAGCAGAAGTGTGCACATTGCTTCGCAGAATCGCTTTTGTGCAGAAAACAGTAACACTTGTTCAGAACGAAAGAAAGCACAGAGCCCCAGATTTTATGTTGTCCTGGAGAGCTTGCAGAGTACTGGGGAAAGGCAGGCAGAGAATTCCCTGATAGCACCTTCTCTGTGCCTGTTCACATTGCTTCGCAGAATCGCTTTTGTGCAGAAAACAGTAACACTTGTTCAGAACGAAAGAAAGCATGAGCCCCAGATTTTATGTTGTCCTGGGGAGCTTGCAGAGCACTGGGGAAAGGCAGGCAGAGAATTCCCTGCTAGCACCTTCTCTGTGCCTGTTCACATTTCTTGGCAGAATCGCTTTTGTGCAGAAAACAGTAACACTTGTTCAGAACGAAAGAAAGCACAGAGCCCCAGATTTTATGTTGTCCTGGAGAGCTTGCAGAGCACTGGGGAAAGGCAGGCAGAGAATTCCCTGATAGCACCTTCTCTGTGCCTGGGAAGCAGAAGTGTTCACATTGCTTCGCAGAATCGCTTTTGTGCAGAAAACAGTAACACTTGTTCAGAACGAAAGAAAGCACAGAGCCCCAGATTCTATGTTGTCCTGGAGAGCTTGCAGAGCACTGGGGAAAGGCAGGCAGAGAATTCCCTGCTAGCACCTTCTCTGTGCCTGTTCACATTGCTTCGCAGAATCGCTTTTGTGCAGAAAACAGTAACACTTGTTCAGAACGAAAGAAAGCACAGAGCCCCAGATTCTATGTTGTCGTGGAGAGCTTGCACAGCACTGGGGAAAGGCAGGCAGAGAATTCCCTGCTAGCACCTTCTCTGTGCCTGGGAAGCAGAAGTGTTCACATTGCTTCGCAGAATCGCTTTTGTGCAGAAAACAGTAACACTTGCTCATTACGAAAGAAAGCACAGAGCCCCAGATTTTATGTTGTCCTGGAGAGCTTGCAGAGCACTGGGGAAAGGCAGGCAGAGAATTCCCTGCTAGCACCTTCTCTGTGCCTGTTCACATTGCTTCGCAGAATCGCTTTTGTGCAGAAAACAGTAACACTTGTTCAGAACGAAAGAAAGCACAGAGCCCCAGATTTGCTGTTGTCTTGGAGAGCTTGCAGAGCACTGGGGAAAGGCAGGCAGAGAATTCCCTGCTAGCACCTTCTCTGTGCCTGGGAAGCAGAAGTGTTCACATTGCTTCGCAGAATCGCTTTTGTGCAGAAAACAGTAACACTTGTTCAGAAAGAAAGAAAGCATGAGCCCCAGATTTTATGTTGTCCTGGAGAGCTTGCAGAGCACTGGGGAAAGGCAGGCAGAGAATTCCCTGCTAGCACCTTCTCTGTGCCTGGGAAGCAGAAGTGTTCACATTGCTTCGCAGAATCGCTTTTGTGCAGAAAACAGTAACACTTGTTCAGAAGGAAAGAAAGCACAGAGCCCCAGACTTGATATTGTCCTGGAGAGCTTGCAGAGCACTGGGGAAAGGCAGGCAGAGAATTCCCTGCTAGCACCTTCTCTGTGCCTGTTCACATTGCTTCGCAGAATCGCTTTTGTGCAGAAAACACTAACACTTGTTCAGAAGGAAAGAAAGCACAGAGCCCCAGATTCTATGTTGTCCTGGAGAGCTTGCAGAGCACTGGGGAAAGGCAGGCAGAGAATTCCTTGCTAGCACCTTCTCTGTGCCTGTTCACATTGCTTGGCAGAATCGCTTTTGTGCAGAAAACAGTAACACTTGTTCAGAAAGAAAGAAAGCACAGAGCCCCAGATTTGCTGTTGTCCTGGAGAGCTTGCAGAGCACTGGGGAAAGGCAGGCAGAGAATTCCCTGCTAGCACCTTCTCTGTGCCTGTTCACATTGCTTCGCAGAATCGCTTTTGTGCAGAAAACAGTAACACTTGTTCAGAACGAAAGAAAGCACAGAGCCCCAGATTCTATGTTGTCGTGGAGAGCTTGCACAGCACTGGGGAAAGGCAGGCAGAGAATTCCTTGCTAGCACCTTCTCTGTGCCTGGGAAGCAGAAGTGTTCACATTGCTTCGCAGAATCGCTTTTGTGCAGAAAACAGTAACACTTGCTCATTACGAAAGAAAGCACAGAGCCCCAGATTTTATGTTGTCCTGGAGAGCTTGCAGAGCACTGGGGAAAGGCAGGCAGAGAATTCCCTGCTAGCACCTTCTCTGTGCCTGGGAAGCAGAAGTGTTCACATTGCTTCGCAGAATCGCTTTTGTGCAGAAAACACTAACACTTGTTCAGAAGGAAAGAAAGCACAGAGCCCCAGATTTGATGTTGTCCTGGAGAGCTTGCAGAGCACTGGGGAAAGGCAGGCAGAGAATTCCCTGCTAGCACCTTCTCTGTGCCTGTTCACATTGCTTCGCAGAATCGCTTTTGTGCAGAAAACAGTAACACTTGTTCAGAATGAAAGAAAGCACAGAGCCCCAGATTCTATGTTGTCCTGGAGAGCTTGCAGAGCACTGGGGAAAGGCAGGCAGAGAATTCCCTGCTAGCACCTTCTCTGTGCCTGGGAAGCAGAAGTGTTCACATTGCTTCGCAGAATCGCTTTTGTGCAGAAAACAGTAACACTTGTTCAGAAAGAAAGAAAGCATGAGCCCCAGATTTTATGTTGTCCTGGAGAGCTTGCAGAGCACTGGGGAAAGGCAGGCAGAGAATTCCCTGCTAGCACCTTCTCTGTGCCTGGGAAGCAGAAGTGTTCACATTGCTTCGCAGAATCGCTTTTGTGCAGAAAACAGTAACACTTGTTCAGAAGGAAAGAAAGCACAGAGCCCCAGATTTGATGTTGTCCTGGAGAGCTTGCAGAGCACTGGGGAAAGGCAGGCAGAGAATTCCCTGCTAGCACCTTCTCTGTGCCTGTTCACATTGCTTCGCAGAATCGCTTTTGTGCAGAAAACACTAACACTTGTTCAGAAGGAAAGAAAGCACAGAGCCCCAGATTCTATGTTGTCCTGGAGAGCTTGCAGAGCACTGGGGAAAGGCAGGCAGAGAATTCCTTGCTAGCACCTTCTCTGTGCCTGTTCACATTGCTTGGCAGAATCGCTTTTGTGCAGAAAACAGTAACACTTGTTCAGAAAGAAAGAAAGCACAGAGCCCCAGATTTGCTGTTGTCCTGGAGAGCTTGCAGAGCACTGGGGAAAGGCAGGCAGAGAATTCCCTGCTAGCACCTTCTCTGTGCCTGTTCACATTGCTTCGCAGAATCGCTTTTGTGCAGAAAACAGTAACACTTGTTCAGAAAGAAAGAAAGCATGAGCCCCAGATTTTATGTTGTCCTGGAGAGCTTGCAGAGCACCGGGGAAAGGCAGGCAGAGAATTCCCTGCTAGCACCTTCTCTGTGCCTGTTCACATTGCTTCGCAGAATCGCTTTTGTGCAGAAAACACTAACACTTGTTCAGAACGAAAGAAAGCACAGAGCCCCAGATTCTATGTTGTCCTGGAGAGCTTGCACAGCACTGGGGAAAGGCAGGCAGAGAATTCCCTGCTAGCACCTTCTCTGTGCCTGGGAAGCAGAAGTGTTCACATTGCTTCGCAGAATCGCTTTTGTGCAGAAAACAGTAACACTTGCTCATTACGAAAGAAAGCACAGAGCCCCAGATTTGCTGTTGTCCTGGAGAGCTTGCAGAGCACTGGGGAAAGGCAGGCAGAGAATTCCCTGCTAGCACCTTCTCTGTGCCTGTTCACATTGCTTCGCAGAATCGCTTTTGTGCAGAAAACAGTAACACTTGTTCAGAAGGAAAGAAAGCACAGAGCCCCAGACTTGATATTGTCCTGGAGAGCTTGCAGAGCACTGGGGAAAGGCAGGCAGAGAATTCCCTGCTAGCACCTTCTCTGTGCCTGTTCACATTGCTTCGCAGAATCGCTTTTGTGCAGAAAACACTAACACTTGTTCAGAAGGAAAGAAAGCACAGAGCCCCAGATTCTATGTTGTCCTGGAGAGCTTGCAGAGCACTGGGGAAAGGCAGGCAGAGAATTCCTTGCTAGCACCTTCTCTGTGCCTGTTCACATTGCTTGGCAGAATCGCTTTTGTGCAGAAAACAGTAACACTTGTTCAGAAAGAAAGAAAGCACAGAGCCCCAGATTTGCTGTTGTCCTGGAGAGCTTGCAGAGCACTGGGGAAAGGCAGGCAGAGAATTCCCTGCTAGCACCTTCTCTGTGCCTGTTCACATTGCTTCGCAGAATCGCTTTTGTGCAGAAAACAGTAACACTTGTTCAGAACGAAAGAAAGCACAGAGCCCCAGATTCTATGTTGTCGTGGAGAGCTTGCACAGCACTGGGGAAAGGCAGGCAGAGAATTCCTTGCTAGCACCTTCTCTGTGCCTGGGAAGCAGAAGTGTTCACATTGCTTCGCAGAATCGCTTTTGTGCAGAAAACAGTAACACTTGCTCATTACGAAAGAAAGCACAGAGCCCCAGATTTTATGTTGTCCTGGAGAGCTTGCAGAGCACTGGGGAAAGGCAGGCAGAGAATTCCCTGCTAGCACCTTCTCTGTGCCTGGGAAGCAGAAGTGTTCACATTGCTTCGCAGAATCGCTTTTGTGCAGAAAACACTAACACTTGTTCAGAAGGAAAGAAAGCACAGAGCCCCAGATTTGATGTTGTCCTGGAGAGCTTGCAGAGCACTGGGGAAAGGCAGGCAGAGAATTCCCTGCTAGCACCTTCTCTGTGCCTGTTCACATTGCTTCGCAGAATCGCTTTTGTGCAGAAAACAGTAACACTTGTTCAGAATGAAAGAAAGCACAGAGCCCCAGATTCTATGTTGTCCTGGAGAGCTTGCAGAGCACTGGGGAAAGGCAGGCAGAGAATTCCCTGCTAGCACCTTCTCTGTGCCTGGGAAGCAGAAGTGTTCACATTGCTTCGCAGAATCGCTTTTGTGCAGAAAACAGTAACACTTGTTCAGAAAGAAAGAAAGCATGAGCCCCAGATTTTATGTTGTCCTGGAGAGCTTGCAGAGCACTGGGGAAAGGCAGGCAGAGAATTCCCTGCTAGCACCTTCTCTGTGCCTGGGAAGCAGAAGTGTTCACATTGCTTCGCAGAATCGCTTTTGTGCAGAAAACAGTAACACTTGTTCAGAAGGAAAGAAAGCACAGAGCCCCAGATTTGATGTTGTCCTGGAGAGCTTGCAGAGCACTGGGGAAAGGCAGGCAGAGAATTCCCTGCTAGCACCTTCTCTGTGCCTGTTCACATTGCTTCGCAGAATCGCTTTTGTGCAGAAAACACTAACACTTGTTCAGAAGGAAAGAAAGCACAGAGCCCCAGATTCTATGTTGTCCTGGAGAGCTTGCAGAGCACTGGGGAAAGGCAGGCAGAGAATTCCTTGCTAGCACCTTCTCTGTGCCTGTTCACATTGCTTGGCAGAATCGCTTTTGTGCAGAAAACAGTAACACTTGTTCAGAAAGAAAGAAAGCACAGAGCCCCAGATTTGCTGTTGTCCTGGAGAGCTTGCAGAGCACTGGGGAAAGGCAGGCAGAGAATTCCCTGCTAGCACCTTCTCTGTGCCTGTTCACATTGCTTCGCAGAATCGCTTTTGTGCAGAAAACAGTAACACTTGTTCAGAAAGAAAGAAAGCATGAGCCCCAGATTTTATGTTGTCCTGGAGAGCTTGCAGAGCACCGGGGAAAGGCAGGCAGAGAATTCCCTGCTAGCACCTTCTCTGTGCCTGTTCACATTGCTTCGCAGAATCGCTTTTGTGCAGAAAACACTAACACTTGTTCAGAACGAAAGAAAGCACAGAGCCCCAGATTCTATGTTGTCCTGGAGAGCTTGCACAGCACTGGGGAAAGGCAGGCAGAGAATTCCCTGCTAGCACCTTCTCTGTGCCTGGGAAGCAGAAGTGTTCACATTGCTTCGCAGAATCGCTTTTGTGCAGAAAACAGTAACACTTGCTCATTACGAAAGAAAGCACAGAGCCCCAGATTTGCTGTTGTCCTGGAGAGCTTGCAGAGCACTGGGGAAAGGCAGGCAGAGAATTCCCTGCTAGCACCTTCTCTGTGCCTGTTCACATTGCTTCGCAGAATCGCTTTTGTGCAGAAAACAGTAACACTTGTTCAGAAAGAAAGAAAGCATGAGCCCCAGATTTTATGTTGTCCTGGAGAGCTTGCAGAGCACCGGGGAAAGGCAGGCAGAGAATTCCCTGCTAGCACCTTCTCTGTGCCTGTTCACATTGCTTCGCAAGAATCGCTTTTGTGCAGAAAACAGTAACACTTGTTCAGAACGACAGAAAGCACAGAGCCCCAGATTCTATGTTGTCCTGGAGAGCTTGCAGAGCACTGGGGAAAGGCAGGCAGAGAATTCCTTGCTAGCACCTTCTCTGTGCCTGGGAAGCAGAAGTGTTCACATTGCTTCGCAGAATCGCTTTTGTGCAGAAAACACTAACACTTGTTCAGAACGAAAGAAAGCACAGAGCCCCAGATTCTATGTTGTCCTGGAGAGCTTGCAGAGCACTGGGGAAAGGCAGGCAGAGAATTCCCTGCTAGCACCTTCTCTGTGCCTGTTCACATTGCTTCGCAGAATCGCTTTTGTGCAGAAAACAGTAACACTTGTTCAGAACGAAAGAAAGCACAGAGCCCCAGATTCTATGTTGTCCTGGAGAGCTTGCAGAGCACTGGGGAAAGGCAGGCAGAGAATTCCCTGCTAGCACCTTCTCTGTGCCTGTTCACATTGCTTCGCAGAATCGCTTTTGTGCAGAAAACACTAACACTTGTTCAGAAGGAAAGAAAGCACAGAGCCCCAGAATCTATGTTGTCCTGGAGAGCTTGCAGAGCACTGGGGAAAGGCAGGCAGAGAATTCCTTGCTAGCACCTTCTCTGTGCCTGTTCACATTGCTTCGCAGAATCGCTTTTGTGCAGAAAACAGTAACACTTGTTCAGAACGAAAGAAAGCATGAGCCCCAGATTTTATGTTGTCCTGGAGAGCTTGCAGAGCACTGGGGAAAGGCAGGCAGAGAATTCCCTGCTAGCACCTTCTCTGTGCCTGGGAAGCAGAAGTGTTCACATTGCTTCGCAGAATCGCTTTTGTGCAGAAAACAGTAACACTTGTTCAGAACGAAAGAAAGCACAGAGCCCCAGATTTTATGTTGTCCTGGAGAGCTTGCAGAGCACTGGGGAAAGGCAGGCAGAGAATTCCCTGCTAGCACCTTCTCTGTGCCTGTTCACATTGCTTCGCAGAATCGCTTTTGTGCAGAAAACAGTAACACTTGTTCAGAACGAAAGAAAGCACAGAGCCCCAGATTCTATGTTGTCCTGGAGAGCTTGCAGAGCACTGGGGAAAGGCAGGCAGAGAATTCCTTGCTAGCACCTTCTCTGCGCCTGGGAAGCAGAAGTGTTCACATTGCTTCGCAGAATCGCTTTTCTGCAGAAAACAGTAACACTTGTTCAGAAGGAAAGAAAGCACAGAGCCCCAGATTTGATGTTGTCCTGGAGAGCTTGCAGAGCACTGGGGAAAGGCAGGCAGAGAATTCCCTGCTAGCACCTTCTCTGTGCCTGTTCACATTGCTTCGCAGAATCGCTTTTGTGCAGAAAACAGTAACACTTGTTCAGAAAGAAAGAAAGCATGAGCCCCAGATTTTATGTTGTCCTGGAGAGCTTGCAGAGCACCGGGGAAAGGCAGGCAGAGAATTCCCTGCTAGCACCTTCTCTGTGCCTGTTCACATTGCTTCGCAGAATCGCTTTTGTTCAGAAAACAGTAACACTTGTTCAGAACGAAAGAAAGCACAGAGCCCCGGATTCTATGTTGCCCTGGAGAGCTTGCACAGCACTGGGGAAAGGCAGGCAGAGAATTCCTTGCTAGCACCTTCTCTGTGCCTGGGAAGCAGAAGTGTTCACATTGCTTCGCAGAATCGCTTTTGTGCAGAAAACAGTAACACTTGTTCAGAACGAAAGAAAGCACAGAGCCCCAGATTTTATGTTGTCCTGGAGAGCTTGCAGAGCACTGGGGAAAGGTAGGCAGAGAATTCCTTGCTAGCACCTTCTCTGTGCCTGGGAAGCAGAAGTGTTCACATTGCTTCGCAGAATCGCTTTTGTGCAGAAAACAGTAACACTTGTTCAGAAGGAAAGAAAGCACAGACCCCCAGATTTTATGTTGTCCTGGAGAGCTTGCAGAGCACTGGGGAAAGGCAGGCAGAGAATTCCCTGCTAGCACCTTCTCTGTGCCTGGGAAGCAGAAGTGTTCACATTGCTTCGCAGAATCGCTTTTGTGCAGAAAACAGTAACACTTGTTCAGAACGAAAGAAAGCACAGAGCCCCAGATTTGATGTTGTCCTGGAGAGCTTGCAGAGCACTGGGGAAAGGCAGGCAGAGAATTCCCTGCTAGCACCTTCTCTGTGCCTGTTCACATTGCTTCGCAGAATCGCTTTTGTGCAGAAAACAGTAACACTTGTTCAGAACGAAAGAAAGCACAGAGCCCCAGATTCTATGTTGTCCTGGAGAGCTTGCAGAGCACTGGGGAAAGGCAGGCAGAGAATTCCCTGCTAGCACCTTCTCTGTGCCTGTTCACATTGCTTCGCAGAATCGCTTTTGTGCAGAAAACAGTAACACTTGTTCAGAAAGAAAGAAAGCATGAGCCCCAGATTTTATGTTGTCCTGGAGAGCTTGCAGAGCACCGGGGAAAGGCAGGCAGAGAATTCCCTGCTAGCACCTTCTCTGTGCCTGTTCACATTGCTTCGCAAGAATCGCTTTTGTGCAGAAAACAGTAACACTTGTTCAGAACGACAGAAAGCACAGAGCCCCAGATTCTATGTTGTCCTGGAGAGCTTGCAGAGCACTGGGGAAAGGCAGGCAGAGAATTCCTTGCTAGCACCTTCTCTGTGCCTGGGAAGCAGAAGTGTTCACATTGCTTGGCAGCATCGCTTTTGTGCAGAAAACACTAACACTTGTTCAGAACGAAACAAAGCACAGAGCCCCAGATTCTATGTTGTCCTGGAGAGCTTGCAGAGCACTGGGGAAAGGCAGGCAGAGAATTCCCTGCTAGCACCTTCTCTGTGCCTGTTCACATTGCTTCGCAGAATCGCTTTTGTGCAGAAAACACTAACACTTGTTCAGAACGAAAGAAAGCACAGAGCCCCAGATTTGCTGTTTTCCTGGAGAGCTTGCAGAGCACTGGGGAAAGGCAGGCAGAGAATTCCCTGCTAGCACCTTCTCTGTGCCTGGGAAGCAGAAGTGTTCACATTGCTTCGCAGAATCGCTTTTGTGCAGAAAACAGTAACACTTGCTCATTACGAAAGAAAGCACAGAGCCCCAGATTTGCTGTTGTCCTGGAGAGCTTGCAGAGCACTGGGGAAAGGCAGGCAGAGAATTCCCTGCTAGCACCTTCTCTGTGCCTGTTCACATTGCTTCGCAGAATCGCTTTTGTGCAGAAAACAGTAACACTTGTTCAGAAAGAAAGAAAGCATGAGCCCCAGATTTTATGTTGTCCTGGAGAGCTTGCAGAGCACCGGGGAAAGGCAGGCAGAGAATTCCCTGCTAGCACCTTCTCTGTGCCTGTTCACATTGCTTCGCAAGAATCGCTTTTGTGCAGAAAACAGTAACACTTGTTCAGAACGACAGAAAGCACAGAGCCCCAGATTCTATGTTGTCCTGGAGAGCTTGCAGAGCACTGGGGAAAGGCAGGCAGAGAATTCCTTGCTAGCACCTTCTCTGTGCCTGGGAAGCAGAAGTGTTCACATTGCTTGGCAGCATCGCTTTTGTGCAGAAAACAATAACACTTGTTCAGAACGAAACAAAGCACAGAGCCCCAGATTCTATGTTGTCCTGGAGAGCTTGCAGAGCACTGGGGAAAGGCAGGCAGAGAATTCCTTGCTAGCACCTTCTCTGCGCCAGTTCACATTGCTTCGCAGAATCGCTTTTGTGCAGAAAACAGTAACACTTGTTCAGAACGAAAGAAAGCATGAGCCCCAGATTTTATGTTGTCCTGGAGAGCTTGCAGAGCACTGGGGAAAGGCAGGCAGAGAATTCCCTGCTAGCACCTTCTCTGTTCCTGTTCACATTGCTTCGCAGAATCGCTTTTGTGCAGAAAACACTAACACTTGTTCAGAACGAAAGAAAGCACAGAGCCCCAGATTTTATGTTGTCCTGGAGAGCTTGCAGAGCACTGGGGAAAGGCAGGCAGAGAATTCCCTGCTAGCACCTTCTCTGTGCCTGGGAAGCAGAAGTGTTCACATTGCTTCGCAGAATCGCTTTTGTGCAGAAAACAGTAACACTTGTTCAGAACGAAAGAAAGCACAGAGCCCCAGATTTTATGTTGTCCTGGAGAGCTTGCAGAGCACTGGGGAAAGGCAGGCAGAGAATTCCCTGCTAGCACCTTCTCTGTGCCTGTTCACATTGCTTCGCAGAATCGCTTTTGTGCAGAAAACAGTAACACTTGTTCAGAACGAAAGAAAGCACAGAGCCCCAGATTCTATGTTGTCCTGGAGAGCTTGCAGAGCACTGGGGAAAGGCAGGCAGAGAATTCCTTGCTAGCACCTTCTCTGCGCCTGGGAAGCAGAAGTGTTCACATTGCTTCGCAGAATCGCTTTTCTGCAGAAAACAGTAACACTTGTTCAGAAGGAAAGAAAGCACAGAGCCCCAGATTTGATGTTGTCCTGGAGAGCTTGCAGAGCACTGGGGAAAGGCAGGCAGAGAATTCCCTGCTAGCACCTTCTCTGTGCCTGTTCACATTGCTTCGCAGAATCGCTTTTGTGCAGAAAACAGTAACACTTGTTCAGAAAGAAAGAAAGCATGAGCCCCAGATTTTATGTTGTCCTGGAGAGCTTGCAGAGCACCGGGGAAAGGCAGGCAGAGAATTCCCTGCTAGCACCTTCTCTGTGCCTGTTCACATTGCTTCGCAGAATCGCTTTTGTTCAGAAAACAGTAACACTTGTTCAGAACGAAAGAAAGCACAGACCCCGGATTCTATGTTGCCCTGGAGAGCTTGCAGAGCACTGGGGAAAGGCAGGCAGAGAATTCCTTGCTAGCACCTTCTCTGTGCCTGGGAAGCAGAAGTGTTCACATTGCTTCGCAGAATCGCTTTTGTGCAGAAAACAGTAACACTTGTTCAGAACGAAAGAAAGCACAGAGCCCCAGATTTTATGTTGTCCTGGAGAGCTTGCAGAGCACTGGGGAAAGGTAGGCAGAGAATTCCTTGCTAGCACCTTCTCTGTGCCTGGGAAGCAGAAGTGTTCACATTGCTTCGCAGAATCGCTTTTGTGCAGAAAACAGTAACACTTGTTCAGAAGGAAAGAAAGCACAGACCCCCAGATTTTATGTTGTCCTGGAGAGCTTGCAGAGCACTGGGGAAAGGCAGGCAGAGAATTCCCTGCTAGCACCTTCTCTGTGCCTGGGAAGCAGAAGTGTTCACATTGCTTCGCAGAATCGCTTTTGTGCAGAAAACAGTAACACTTGTTCAGAAGGAAAGAAAGCACAGAGCCCCAGATTTTATGTTGTCCTGGAGAGCTTGCAGAGCACTGGGGAAAGGCAGGCAGAGAATTCCCTGCTAGCACCTTCTCTGTGCCTGTTCACATTGCTTCGCAGAATTGCTTTTGTGCAGAAAACAGTAACACTTGTTCAGAACGAAAGAAAGCACAGAGCCCCAGATTCTATGTTGTCCTGGAGAGCTTGCAGAGCACTGGGGAAAGGCAGGCAGAGAATTCCCTGCTAGCACCTTCTCTGTGCCTGGGAAGCAGAAGTGTTCACATTGCTTCGCAGAATCGCTTTTGTGCAGAAAACAGTAACACTTGTTCAGAAGGAAAGAAAGCACAGAGCCCCAGATTTGATGTTGTCCTGGAGAGCTTGCAGAGCACTGGGGAAAGGCAGGCAGAGAATTCCTTGCTAGCACCTTCTCTGTGCCTGGGAAGCAGAAGTGTTCACATTGCTTGGCAGCATCGCTTTTGTGCAGAAAACACTAACACTTGTTCAGAACGAAAGAAAGCACAGAGCCCCAGATTTTATGTTGTCCTGGAGAGCTTGCAGAGCACTGGGGAAAGGCAGGCAGAGAATTCCCTGCTAGCACCTTCTCTGTGCCTGTTCACATTGCTTCGCAGAATCGCTTTTGTGCAGAAAACAGTAACACTTGTTCAGAAGGAAAGAAAGCACAGAGCCCCAGATTTGATGTTGTCCTGGAGAGCTTGCAGAGCACTGGGGAAAGGCAGGCAGAGAATTCCCTGCTAGCACCTTCTCTGTGCCTGTTCACATTGCTTCGCAGAATCGCTTTTGTGCAGAAAACACTAACACTTAATCAGAACGAAAAAAAGCATGAGCCCCAGATTTGCTGTTGTCCTGGAGAGCTTGCAGAGCACTGGGGAAAGGCAGGCAGAGAATTCCCTGCTAGCACCTTCTCTGTGCCTGGGAAGCAGAAGTGTGCACATTGCTTCGCAGAATCGCTTTTGTGCAGAAAACAGTAACACTTGTTCAGAACGAAAGAAAGCACAGAGCCCCAGATTTTATGTTGTCCTGGAGAGCTTGCAGAGTACTGGGGAAAGGCAGGCAGAGAATTCCCTGATAGCACCTTCTCTGTGCCTGTTCACATTGCTTCGCAGAATCGCTTTTGTGCAGAAAACAGTAACACTTGTTCAGAACGAAAGAAAGCATGAGCCCCAGATTTTATGTTGTCCTGGGGAGCTTGCAGAGCACTGGGGAAAGGCAGGCAGAGAATTCCCTGCTAGCACCTTCTCTGTGCCTGTTCACATTTCTTGGCAGAATCGCTTTTGTGCAGAAAACAGTAACACTTGTTCAGAACGAAAGAAAGCACAGAGCCCCAGATTTTATGTTGTCCTGGAGAGCTTGCAGAGCACTGGGGAAAGGCAGGCAGAGAATTCCCTGATAGCACCTTCTCTGTGCCTGGGAAGCAGAAGTGTTCACATTGCTTCGCAGAATCGCTTTTGTGCAGAAAACAGTAACACTTGTTCAGAACGAAAGAAAGCACAGAGCCCCAGATTCTATGTTGTCCTGGAGAGCTTGCAGAGCACTGGGGAAAGGCAGGCAGAGAATTCCCTGCTAGCACCTTCTCTGTGCCTGTTCACATTGCTTCGCAGAATCGCTTTTGTGCAGAAAACAGTAACACTTGTTCAGAACGAAAGAAAGCACAGAGCCCCAGATTCTATGTTGTCGTGGAGAGCTTGCACAGCACTGGGGAAAGGCAGGCAGAGAATTCCCTGCTAGCACCTTCTCTGTGCCTGTGAAGCAGAAGTGTTCACATTGCTTCGCAGAATCGCTTTTGTGCAGAAAACAGTAACACTTGCTCATTACGAAAGAAAGCACAGAGCCCCAGATTTTATGTTGTCCTGGAGAGCTTGCAGAGCACTGGGGAAAGGCAGGCAGAGAATTCCCTGCTAGCACCTTCTCTGTGCCTGGGAAGCAGAAGTGTACACATTGCTTCGCAGAATCGCTTTTGTGCAGAAAACAGTAACACTTGTTCAGAACGAAAGAAAGCACAGAGCCCCAGATTTGATGTTGTCCTGGAGAGCTTGCAGAGCACTGGGGAAAGGCAGGCAGAGAATTCCCTGCTAGCACCTTCTCTGTGCCTGTTCACATTGCTTCACAGAATCGCTTTTGTGCAGAAAACAGTAACACTTGTTCAGAACGAAAGAAAGCACAGAGCCCCAGATTTGCTGTTGTCTTGGAGAGCTTGCAGAGCACTGGGGAAAGGCAGGCAGAGAATTCCCTGCTAGCACCTTCTCTGTGCCTGGGAAGCAGAAGTGTTCACATTGCTTCGCAAAATCGCTTTTGTGCAGAAAACAGTAACACTTGTTCAGAAGGAAAGATAGCACAGAGCCCCAGACTTGATATTGTCCTGGAGAGCTTGCAGAGCACTGGGGAAAGGCAGGCAGAGAATTCCCTGCTAGCACCTTCTCTGTGCCTGTTCACATTGCTTCGCAGAATCGCTTTTGTGCAGAAAACACTAACACTTGTTCAGAAGGAAAGAAAGCACAGAGCCCCAGATTCTATGTTGTCCTGGAGAGCTTGCAGAGCACTGGGGAAAGGCAGGCAGAGAATTCCTTGCTAGCACCTTCTCTGTGCCTGTTCACATTGCTTGGCAGAATCGCTTTTGTGCAGAAAACAGTAACACTTGTTCAGAAAGAAAGAAAGCACAGAGCCCCAGATTTGCTGTTGTCCTGGAGAGCTTGCAGAGCACTGGGGAAAGGCAGGCAGAGAATTCCCTGCTAGCACCTTCTCTGTGCCTGTTCACATTGCTTCGCAGAATCGCTTTTGTGCAGAAAACAGTAACACTTGTTCAGAAAGAAAGAAAGCATGAGCCCCAGATTTTATGTTGTCCTGGAGAGCTTGCAGAGCACCGGGGAAAGGCAGGCAGAGAATTCCCTGCTAGCACCTTCTCTGTGCCTGTTCACATTGCTTCGCAAGAATCGCTTTTGTGCAGAAAACAGTAACACTTGTTCAGAACGACAGAAAGCACAGAGCCCCAGATTCTATGTTGTCCTGGAGAGCTTGCAGAGCACTGGGGAAAGGCAGGCAGAGAATTCCTTGCTAGCACCTTCTCTGTGCCTGGGAAGCAGAAGTGTTCACATTGCTTGGCAGCATCGCTTTTGTGCAGAAAACACTAACACTTGTTCAGAACGAAAGAAAGCACAGAGCCCCAGATTCTATGTTGTCCTGGAGAGCTTGCAGAGCACTGGGGAAAGGCAGGCAGAGAATTCCCTGCTAGCACCTTCTCTGTGCCTGTTCACATTGCTTCGCAGAATCGCTTTTGTGCAGAAAACAGTAACACTTGTTCAGAACGAAAGAAAGCACAGAGCCCCAGATTCTATGTTGTCCTGGAGAGCTTGCACAGCACTGGGGAAAGGCAGGCAAAGAATTCCATGCTAGCACCTTCTCTGTGCCTGGGAAGCAGAAGTGTTCACATTGCTTCGCAAAATCGCTTTTGTGCAGAAAACAGTAACACTTGCTCATTACGAAAGAAAGCACAGAGCCCCAGATTTGCTGTTGTCCTGGAGAGCTTGCAGAGCGCTGGGGAAAGGCAGGCAGAGAATTCCCTGCTAGCACCTTCTCTGTGCCTGTTCACATTGCTTCGCAGAATCGCTTTTGTGCAGAAAACAGTAACACTTGTTCAGAAAGAAAGAAAGCATGAGCCCCAGATTTTATGTTGTCCTGGAGAGCTTGCAGAGCACCGGGGAAAGGCAGGCAGAGAATTCCCTGCTAGCACCTTCTCTGTGCCTGTTCACATTGCTTCGCAAGAATCGCTTTTGTGCAGAAAACAGTAACACTTGTTCAGAACGACAGAAAGCACAGAGCCCCAGATTCTATGTTGTCCTGGAGAGCTTGCAGAGCACTGGGGAAAGGCAGGCAGAGAATTCCTTGCTAGCACCTTCTCTGTGCCTGGGAAGCAGAAGTGTTCACATTGCTTGGCAGCATCGCTTTTGTGCAGAAAACAATAACACTTGTTCAGAACGAAACAAAGCACAGAGCCCCAGATTCTATGTTGTCCTGGAGAGCTTGCAGAGCACTGGGGAAAGGCAGGCAGAGAATTCCCTGCTAGCACCTTCTCTGTGCCTGTTCACATTGCTTCGCAGAATCGCTTTTGTGCAGAAAACACTAACACTTGTTCAGAACGAAAGAAAGCACAGAGCCCCAGATTTTATGTTGTCCTGGAGAGCTTGCAGAGCACTGGGGAAAGGCAGGCAGAGAATTCCCTGCTAGCACCTTCTCTGTGCCTGGGAAGCAGAAGTGTTCACATTGCTTCGCAGAATCGCTTTTGTGCAGAAAACAGTAACACTTGTTCAGAACGAAAGAAAGCACAGAGCCCCAGATTTTATGTTGTCCTGGAGAGCTTGCAGAGCACTGGGGAAAGGCAGGCAGAGAATTCCCTGCTAGCACCTTCTCTGTGCCTGTTCACATTGCTTCGCAGAATCGCTTTTGTGCAGAAAACAGTAACACTTGTTCAGAAAGAAAGAAAGCATGAGCCCCAGATTTTATGTTGTCCTGGAGAGCTTGCAGAGCACCGGGGAAAGGCAGGCAGAGAATTCCCTGCTAGCACCTTCTCTGTGCCTGTTCACATTGCTTCGCAGAATCGCTTTTGTTCAGAAAACAGTAACACTTGCTCAGAACGAAAGAAAGCACAGAGCCCCGGATTCTATGTTGCCCTGGAGAGCTTGCACAGCACTGGGGAAAGGCAGGCAGAGAATTCCTTGCTAGCACCTTCTCTGTGCCTGGGAAGCAGAAGTGTTCACATTGCTTCGCAGAATCGCTTTTGTGCAGAAAACAGTAACACTTGTTCAGAACGAAAGAAAGCACAGAGCCCCAGATTTTATGTTGTCCTGGAGAGCTTGCAGAGCACTGGGGAAAGGTAGGCAGAGAATTCCTTGCTAGCACCTTCTCTGTGCCTGGGAAGCAGAAGTGTTCACATTGCTTCGCAGAATCGCTTTTGTGCAGAAAACAGTAACACTTGTTCAGAAGGAAAGAAAGCACAGACCCCCAGATTTTATGTTGTCCTGGAGAGCTTGCAGAGCACTGGGGAAAGGCAGGCAGAGAATTCCCTGCTAGCACCTTCTCTGTGCCTGGGAAGCAGAAGTGTTCACATTGCTTCGCAGAATCGCTTTTGTGCAGAAAACAGTAACACTTGTTCAGAAGGAAAGAAAGCACAGAGCCCCAGATTTTATGTTGTCCTGGAGAGCTTGCAGAGCACTGGGGAAAGGCAGGCAGAGAATTCCCTGCTAGCACCTTCTCTGTGCCTGTTCACATTGCTTCGCAGAATTGCTTTTGTGCAGAAAACAGTAACACTTGTTCAGAACGAAAGAAAGCACAGAGCCCCAGATTCTATGTTGTCCTGGAGAGCTTGCAGAGCACTGGGGAAAGGCAGGCAGAGAATTCCCTGCTAGCACCTTCTCTGTGCCTGGGAAGCAGAAGTGTTCACATTGCTTCGCAGAATCGCTTTTGTGCAGAAAACAGTAACACTTGTTCAGAACGAAAGAAAGCACAGAGCCCCAGATTTTATGTTGTCCTGGAGAGCTTGCAGAGCACTGGGGAAAGGCAGGCAGAGAATTCCTTGCTAGCACCTTCTCTGTGCCTGGGAAGCAGAAGTGTTCACATTGCTTGGCAGCATCGCTTTTGTGCAGAAAACAGTAACACTTGTTCAGAAGGAAAGAAAGCACAGAGCCCCAGATTTTATGTTGTCCTGGAGAGCTTGCAGAGCACTGGGGAAAGGCAGGCAGAGAATTCCCTGCTAGCACCTTCTCTGTGCCTGTTCACATTGCTTCGCAGAATCGCTTTTGTGCAGAAAACAGTAACACTTGTTCAGAACGAAAGAAAGCATGAGCCCCAGATTTTATGTTGTCCTGGGGAGCTTGCAGAGCACTGGGGAAAGGCAGGCAGAGAATTCCCTGCTAGCACCTTCTCTGTGCCTGTTCACATTTCTTGGCAGAATCGCTTTTGTGCAGAAAACAGTAACACTTGTTCAGAACGAAAGAAAGCACAGAGCCCCAGATTTTATGTTGTCCTGGAGAGCTTGCAGAGCACTGGGGAAAGGCAGGCAGAGAATTCCCTGCTAGCACCTTCTCTGTGCCTGGGAAGCAGAAGTGTTCACATTGCTTCGCAGAATCGCTTTTGTGCAGAAAACAGTAACACTTGTTCAGAAGGAAAGAAAGCACAGAGCCCCAGATTTTATGTTGTCCTGGAGAGCTTGCAGAGCACTGGGGAAAGGCAGGCAGAGAATTCCCTGCTAGCACCTTCTCTGTGCCTGGGAAGCAGAAGTGTTCACATTGCTTCGCAGAATCGCTTTTGTGCAGAAAACAGTAACACTTGTTCAGAAGGAAAGAAAGCACAGAGCCCCAGATTTTATGTTGTCCTGGAGAGCTTGCAGAGCACTGGGGAAAGGCAGGCAGAGAATTCCCTGCTAGCACCTTCTCTGTGCCTGTTCACATTGCTTCGCAGAATTGCTTTTGTGCAGAAAACAGTAACACTTGTTCAGAACGAAAGAAAGCACAGAGCCCCAGATTCTATGTTGTCCTGGAGAGCTTGCAGAGCACTGGGGAAAGGCAGGCAGAGAATTCCCTGCTAGCACCTTCTCTGTGCCTGGGAAGCAGAAGTGTTCACATTGCTTCGCAGAATCGCTTTTGTGCAGAAAACAGTAACACTTGTTCAGAAGGAAAGAAAGCACAGAGCCCCAGATTTGCTGTTGTCCTGGAGAGCTTGCAGAGCACTGGGGAAAGGCAGGCAGAGAATTCCTTGCTAGCACCTTCTCTGTGCCTGGGAAGCAGAAGTGTTCACATTGCTTGGCAGCATCGCTTTTGTGCAGAAAACACTAACACTTGTTCAGAACGAAAGAAAGCACAGAGCCCCAGATTTTATGTTGTCCTGGAGAGCTTGCAGAGCACTGGGGAAAGGCAGGCAGAGAATTCCCTGCTAGCACCTTCTCTGTGCCTGTTCACATTGCTTCGCAGAATCGCTTTTGTGCAGAAAACAGTAACACTTGTTCAGAAGGAAAGAAAGCACAGAGCCCCAGATTTGATGTTGTCCTGGAGAGCTTGCAGAGCACTGGGGAAAGGCAGGCAGAGAATTCCCTGCTAGCACCTTCTCTGTGCCTGTTCACATTGCTTCGCAGAATCGCTTTTGTGCAGAAAACACTAACACTTGATCAGAACGAAAGAAAGCATGAGCCCCAGATTTGCTGTTGTCCTGGAGAGCTTGCAGAGCACTGGGGAAAGGCAGGCAGAGAATTCCCTGCTAGCACCTTCTCTGTGCCTGGGAAGCAGAAGTGTGCACATTGCTTCGCAGAATCGCTTTTGTGCAGAAAACAGTAACACTTGTTCAGAACGAAAGAAAGCACAGAGCCCCAGATTTTATGTTGTCCTGGAGAGCTTGCAGAGTACTGGGGAAAGGCAGGCAGAGAATTCCCTGCTAGCACCTTCTCTGTGCCTGTTCACATTGCTTCGCAGAATCGCTTTTGTGCAGAAAACAGTAACACTTGTTCAGAACGAAAGAAAGCATGAGCCCCAGATTTTATGTTGTCCTGGGGAGCTTGCAGAGCACTGGGGAAAGGCAGGCAGAGAATTCCCTGCTAGCACCTTCTCTGTGCCTGTTCACATTGCTTGGCAGAATCGCTTTTGTGCAGAAAACAGTAACACTTGTTCAGAACGAAAGAAAGCACAGAGCCCCAGATTTTATGTTGTCCTGGAGAGCTTGCAGAGCACTGGGGAAAGGCAGGCAGATAATTCCTTGCTAGCACCTTCTCTGTGCCTGGGAAGCAGAAGTGTTCACATTGCTTGGCAGCATCGCTTTTGTGCAGAAAACACTAACACTTGTTCAGAACGAAACAAAGCACAGAGCCCCAGATTCTATGTTGTCCTGGAGAGCTTGCAGAGCACTGGGGAAAGGCAGGCAGAGAATTCCCTGCTAGCACCTTCTCTGTGCCTGTTCACATTGCTTCGCAGAATCGCTTTTGTGCAGAAAACAGTAACACTTGTTCAGAACGAAAGAAAGCACAGAGCCCCAGATTCTATGTTGTCGTGGAGAGCTTGCACAGCACTGGGGAAAGGCAGGCAGAGAATTCCCTGCTAGCACCTTCTCTGTGCCTGGGAAGCAGAAGTGTTCACATTGCTTCGCAGAATCGCTTTTGTGCAGAAAACAGTAACACTTGCTCATTACGAAAGAAAGCACAGAGCCCCAGATTTTATGTTGTCCTGGAGAGCTTGCAGAGCACTGGGGAAAGGCAGGCAGAGAATTCCCTGCTAGCACCTTCTCTGTGCCTGGGAAGCAGAAGTGTTCACATTGCTTCGCAGAATCGCTTTTGTGCAGAAAACAGTAACACTTGTTCAGAACGAAAGAAAGCACAGAGCCCCAGATTTTATGTTGTCGTGGAGAGCTTGCAGAGCACTGGGGAAAGGCAGGCAGAGAATTCCCTGCTAGCACCTTCTCTGTGCCTGTTCACATTGCTTCGCAGAATCGCTTTTGTGCAGAAAACAGTAACACTTGTTCAGAACGAAAGAAAGCACAGAGCCCCAGATTCTATGTTGTCCTGGAGAGCTTGCACAGCACTGGGGAAAGGCAGGCAGAGAATTCCCTGCTAGCACCTTCTCTGTGCCTGGGAAGCAGAAGTGTTCACATTGCTTCGCAGAATCGCTTTTGTGCAGAAAACAGTAACACTTGTTCAGAAAGAAAGAAAGCATGAGCCCCAGATTTTATGTTGTCCTGGAGAGCTTGCAGAGCACTGGGGAAAGGCAGGCAGAGAATTCCCTGCTAGCACCTTCTCTGTGCCTGGGAAGCAGAAGTGTTCACATTGCTTCGCAGAATCGCTTTTGTGCAGAAAACAGTAACACTTGTTCAGAAGGAAAGAAAGCACAGAGCCCCAGACTTGATATTGTCCTGGAGAGCTTGCAGAGCACTGGGGAAAGGCAGGCAGAGAATTCCCTGCTAGCACCTTCTCTGTGCCTGTTCACATTGCTTCGCAGAATCGCTTTTGTGCAGAAAACACTAACACTTGTTCAGAAGGAAAGAAAGCACAGAGCCCCAGATTCTATGTTGTCCTGGAGAGCTTGCAGAGCACTGGGGAAAGGCAGGCAGAGAATTCCTTGCTAGCACCTTCTCTGTGCCTGTTCACATTGCTTGGCAGAATCGCTTTTGTGCAGAAAACAGTAACACTTGTTCAGAAAGAAAGAAAGCACAGAGCCCCAGATTTGCTGTTGTCCTGGAGAGCTTGCAGAGCACTGGGGAAAGGCAGGCAGAGAATTCCCTGCTAGCACCTTCTCTGTGCCTGTTCACATTGCTTCGCAGAATCGCTTTTGTGCAGAAAACAGTAACACTTGTTCAGAAAGAAAGAAAGCATGAGCCCCAGATTTTATGTTGTCCTGGAGAGCTTGCAGAGCACCGGGGAAAGGCAGGCAGAGAATTCCCTGCTAGCACCTTCTCTGTGCCTGTTCACATTGCTTCGCAAGAATCGCTTTTGTGCAGAAAACAGTAACACTTGTTCAGAACGACAGAAAGCACAGAGCCCCAGATTCTATGTTGTCCTGGAGAGCTTGCAGAGCACTGGGGAAAGGCAGGCAGAGAATTCCTTGCTAGCACCTTCTCTGTGCCTGGGAAGCAGAAGTGTTCACATTGCTTGGCAGCATCGCTTTTGTGCAGAAAACACTAACACTTGTTCAGAACGAAAGAAAGCACAGAGCCCCAGATTCTATGTTGTCCTGGAGAGCTTGCAGAGCACTGGGGAAAGGCAGGCAGAGAATTCCCTGCTAGCACCTTCTCTGTGCCTGTTCACATTGCTTCGCAGAATCGCTTTTGTGCAGAAAACAGTAACACTTGTTCAGAACGAAAGAAAGCACAGAGCCCCAGATTCTATGTTGTCCTGGAGAGCTTGCACAGCACTGGGGAAAGGCAGGCAAAGAATTCCATGCTAGCACCTTCTCTGTGCCTGGGAAGCAGAAGTGTTCACATTGCTTCGCAGAATCGCTTTTGTGCAGAAAACAGTAACACTTGCTCATTACGAAAGAAAGCACAGAGCCCCAGATTTGCTGTTGTCCTGGAGAGCTTGCAGAGCACTGGGGAAAGGCAGGCAGAGAATTCCCTGCTAGCACCTTCTCTGTGCCTGTTCACATTGCTTCGCAGAATCGCTTTTGTGCAGAAAACAGTAACACTTGTTCAGAAAGAAAGAAAGCATGAGCCCCAGATTTTATGTTGTCCTGGAGAGCTTGCAGAGCACCGGGGAAAGGCAGGCAGAGAATTCCCTGCTAGCACCTTCTCTGTGCCTGTTCACATTGCTTCGCAAGAATCGCTTTTGTGCAGAAAACAGTAACACTTGTTCAGAACGACAGAAAGCACAGAGCCCCAGATTCTATGTTGTCCTGGAGAGCTTGCAGAGCACTGGGGAAAGGCAGGCAGAGAATTCCTTGCTAGCACCTTCTCTGTGCCTGGGAAGCAGAAGTGTTCACATTGCTTGGCAGCATCGCTTTTGTGCAGAAAACAATAACACTTGTTCAGAACGAAACAAAGCACAGAGCCCCAGATTCTATGTTGTCCTGGAGAGCTTGCAGAGCACTGGGGAAAGGCAGGCAGAGAATTCCCTGCTAGCACCTTCTCTGTGCCTGTTCACATTGCTTCGCAGAATCGCTTTTGTGCAGAAAACAGTAACACTTGTTCAGAACGAAAGAAAGCACAGAGCCCCAGATTCTATGTTGTCCTGGAGAGCTTGCAGAGCACTGGGGAAAGGCAGGCAGAGAATTCCCTGCTAGCACCTTCTCTGTGCCTGTTCACATTGCTTCGCAGAATCGCTTTTGTGCAGAAAACACTAACACTTGTTCAGAAGGAAAGAAAGCACAGAGCCCCAGAATCTATGTTGTCCTGGAGAGCTTGCAGAGCACTGGGGAAAGGCAGGCAGAGAATTCCCTGCTAGCACCTTCTCTGTGCCTGGGAAGCAGAAGTGTTCACATTGCTTCGCAGAATAGCTTTTGTGCAGAAAACAGTAACACTTGTTCAGAACGAAAGAAAGCACAGAGCCCCAGATTTGATGTTGTCCTGGAGAGCTTGCAGAGCACTGGGGAAAGGCAGGCAGAGAATTCCCTGCTAGCACCTTCTCTGTGCCTGTTCACATTGCTTCGCAGAATCGCTTTTGTGCAGAAAACAGTAACACTTGTTCAGAACGAAAGAAAGCACAGAGCCCCAGATTCTATGTTGTCCTGGAGAGCATGCACAGCACTGGGGAAAGGCAGGCAGAGAATTCCCTGCTAGCACCTTCTCTGTGCCTGGGAAGCAGAAGTGTTCACATTGCTTCGCAGAATCGCTTTTGTGCAGAAAACAGTAACACTTGTTCAGAAAGAAAGAAAGCATGAGCCCCAGATTTTATGTTGTCCTGGAGAGCTTGCAGAGCACTGGGGAAAGGCAGGCAGAGAATTCCCTGCTAGCACCTTCTCTGTGCCTGGGAAGCAGAAGTGTTCACATTGCTTCGCAGAATCGCTTTTGTGCAGAAAACAGTAACACTTGTTCAGAAGGAAAGAAAGCACAGAGCCCCAGACTTGATATTGTCCTGGAGAGCTTGCAGAGCACTGGGGAAAGGCAGGCAGAGAATTCCCTGCTAGCACCTTCTCTGTGCCTGTTCACATTGCTTCGCAGAATCGCTTTTGTGCAGAAAACACTAACACTTGTTCAGAAGGAAAGAAAGCACAGAGCCCCAGATTCTATGTTGTCCTGGAGAGCTTGCAGAGCACTGGGGAAAGGCAGGCAGAGAATTCCCTGCTAGCACCTTCTCTGTGCCTGTTCACATTGCTTCGCAGAATCGCTTTTGTGCAGAAAACAGTAACACTTGTTCAGAAAGAAAGAAAGCACAGAGCCCCAGATTTGCTGTTGTCCTGGAGAGCTTGCAGAGCACTGGGGAAAGGCAGGCAGAGAATTCCCTGCTAGCACCTTCTCTGTGCCTGTTCACATTGCTTCGCAGAATCGCTTTTGTGCAGAAAACAGTAACACTTGTTCAGAAAGAAAGAAAGCATGAGCCCCAGATTTTATGTTGTCCTGGAGAGCTTGCAGAGCACCGGGGAAAGGCAGGCAGAGAATTCCCTGCTAGCACCTTCTCTGTGCCTGTTCACATTGCTTCGCAAGAATCGCTTTTGTGCAGAAAACAGTAACACTTGTTCAGAACGACAGAAAGCACAGAGCCCCAGATTCTATGTTGTCCTGGAGAGCTTGCAGAGCACTGGGGAAAGGCAGGCAGAGAATTCCTTGCTAGCACCTTCTCTGTGCCTGGGAAGCAGAAGTGTTCACATTGCTTGGCAGCATCGCTTTTGTGCAGAAAACACTAACACTTGTTCAGAACGAAAGAAAGCACAGAGCCCCAGATTTTATGTTGTCCTGGAGAGCTTGCAGAGCACTGGGGAAAGGCAGGCAGAGAATTCCCTGCTAGCACCTTCTCTGTGCCTGTTCACATTGCTTCGCAGAATCGCTTTTGTGCAGAAAACAGTAACACTTGTTCAGAACGAAAGAAAGCACAGAGCCCCAGATTCTATGTTGTCCTGGAGAGCTTGCACAGCACTGGGGAAAGGCAGGCAAAGAATTCCCTGCTAGCACCTTCTCTGTGCCTGGGAAGCAGAAGTGTTCACATTGCTTCGCAGAATCGCTTTTGTGCAGAAAACAGTAACACTTGCTCATTACGAAAGAAAGCACAGAGCCCCAGATTTGCTGTTGTCCTGGAGAGCTTGCAGAGCACTGGGGAAAGGCAGGCAGAGAATTCCCTGCTAGCACCTTCTCTGTGCCTGTTCACATTGCTTCGCAGAATCGCTTTTGTGCAGAAAACAGTAACACTTGTTCAGAACGAAAGAAAGCACAGAGCCCCAGATTCTATGTTGTCCTGGAGAGCTTGCAGAGCACTGGGGAAAGGCAGGCAGAGAATTCCTTGCTAGCACCTTCTCTGCGCCTGGGAAGCAGAAGTGTTCACATTGCTTCGCAGAATCGCTTTTGTGCAGAAAACAGTAACACTTGTTCAGAAGGAAAGAAAGCACAGAGCCCCAGATTTGATGTTGTCCTGGAGAGCTTGCAGAGCACTGGGGAAAGGCAGGCAGAGAATTCCCTGCTAGCACCTTCTCTGTGCCTGTTCACATTGCTTCGCAGAATCGCTTTTGTGCAGAAAACAGTAACACTTGTTCAGAAAGAAAGAAAGCATGAGCCCCAGATTTTATGTTGTCCTGGAGAGCTTGCAGAGCACCGGGGAAAGGCAGGCAGAGAATTCCCTGCTAGCACCTTCTCTGTGCCAGTTCACATTGCTTCGCAGAATCGCTTTTGTGCAGAAAACAGTAACACTTGTTCAGAACGAAAGAAAGCACAGAGCCCCGGATTCTATGTTGCCCTGGAGAGCTTGCACAGCACTGGGGAAAGGCAGGCAGAGAATTCCTTGCTAGCACCTTCTCTGTGCCTGGGAAGCAGATGTGTTCACATTGCTTCGCAGAATCGCTTTTGTGCAGAAAACAGTAACACTTGTTCAGAACGAAAGAAAGCACAGAGCCCCAGATTTTATGTTGTCCTGGAGAGCTTGCAGAGCACTGGGGAAAGGTAGGCAGAGAATTCCTTGCTAGCACCTTCTCTGTGCCTGGGAAGCAGAAGTGTTCACATTGCTTCGCAGAATCGCTTTTGTGCAGAAAACAGTAACACTTGTTCAGAAGGAAAGAAAGCACAGACCCCCAGATTTTATGTTGTCCTGGAGAGCTTGCAGAGCACTGGGGAAAGGCAGGCAGAGAATTCCCTGCTAGCACCTTCTCTGTGCCTGGGAAGCAGAAGTGTTCACATTGCTTCGCAGAATCGCTTTTGTGCATAAAACAGTAACACTTGTTCAGAAGGAAAGAAAGCACAGAGCCCCAGATTTTATGTTGTCCTGGAGAGCTTGCAGAGCACTGGGGAAAGGCAGGCAGAGAATTCCCTGCTAGCACCTTCTCTGTGCCTGTTCACATTGCTTCGCAGAATTGCTTTTGTGCAGAAAACAGTAACACTTGTTCAGAACGAAAGAAAGCACAGAGCCCCAGATTCTATGTTGTCCTGGAGAGCTTGCAGAGCACTGGGGAAAGGCAGGCAGAGAATTCCCTGCTAGCACCTTCTCTGTGCCTGGGAAGCAGAAGTGTTCACATTGCTTCGCAGAATCGCTTTTGTGCAGAAAACAGTAACACTTGTTCAGAAGGAAAGAAAGCACAGAGCCCCAGATTTGCTGTTGTCCTGGAGAGCTTGCAGAGCACTGGGGAAAGGCAGGCAGAGAATTCCTTGCTAGCACCTTCTCTGTGCCTGGGAAGCAGAAGTGTTCACATTGCTTGGCAGCATCGCTTTTGTGCAGAAAACACTAACACTTGTTCAGAACGAAAGAAAGCACAGAGCCCCAGATTTTATGTTGTCCTGGAGAGCTTGCAGAGCACTGGGGAAAGGCAGGCAGAGAATTCCCTGCTAGCACCTTCTCTGTGCCTGTTCACATTGCTTCGCAGAATCGCTTTTGTGTAGAAAACAGTAACACTTGTTCAGAAGGAAAGAAAGCACAGAGCCCCAGATTTTATGTTGTCCTGGAGAGCTTGCAGAGCACTGGGGAAAGGCAGGCAGAGAATTCCCTGCTAGCACCTTCTCTGTGCCTGTTCACATTGCTTCGCAGAATCGCTTTTGTGCAGAAAACACTAACACTTGATCAGAACGAAAGAAAGCATGAGCCCCAGATTTGCTGTTGTCCTGGAGAGCTTGCAGAGCACTGGGGAAAGGCAGGCAGAGAATTCCCTGCTAGCACCTTCTCTGTGCCTGGGAAGCAGAAGTGTGCACATTGCTTCGCAGAATCGCTTTTGTGCAGAAAACAGTAACACTTGTTCAGAACGAAAGAAAGCACAGAGCCCCAGATTTTATGTTGTCCTGGAGAGCTTGCAGAGTACTGGGGAAAGGCAGGCAGAGAATTCCCTGCTAGCACCTTCTCTGTGCCTGTTCACATTGCTTCGCAGAATCGCTTTTGTGCAGAAAACAGTAACACTTGTTCAGAACGAAAGAAAGCATGAGCCCCAGATTTTATGTTGTCCTGGGGAGCTTGCAGAGCACTGGGGAAAGGCAGGCAGAGAATTCCCTGCTAGCACCTTCTCTGTGCCTGTTCACATTTCTTGGCAGAATCGCTTTTGTGCAGAAAACAGTAACACTTGTTCAGAACGAAAGAAAGCACAGAGCCCCAGATTTTATGTTGTCCTGGAGAGCTTGCAGAGCACTGGGGAAAGGCAGGCAGAGAATTCCCTGCTAGCACCTTCTCTGTGCCTGGGAAGCAGAAGTGTTCACATTGCTTGGCAGAATCGCTTTTGTGCAGAAAACAGTAACACTTGTTCAGAAAGAAAGAAAGCACAGAGCCCCAGATTTGCTGTTGTCCTGGAGAGCTTGCAGAGCACTGGGGAAAGGCAGGCAGAGAATTCCCTGCTAGCACCTTCTCTGTGCCTGTTCACATTGCTTCGCAGAATCGCTTTTGTGCAGAAAACAGTAACACTTGTTCAGAAAGAAAGAAAGCATGAGCCCCAGATTTTATGTTGTCCTGGAGAGCTTGCAGAGCACCGGGGAAAGGCAGGCAGAGAATTCCCTGCTAGCACCTTCTCTGTGCCTGTTCACATTGCTTCGCAAGAATCGCTTTTGTGCAGAAAACAGTAACACTTGTTCAGAACGACAGAAAGCACAGAGCCCCAGATTCTATGTTGTCCTGGAGAGCTTGCAGAGCACTGGGGAAAGGCAGGCAGAGATTTCCTTGCTAGTACCTTCTCTGTGCCTGGGAAGCAGAAGTGTTCACATTGCTTGGCAGCATCGCTTTTGTGCAGAAAACACTAACACTTGTTCAGAACGAAACAAAGCACAGAGTCCCAGATTCTATGTTGTCCTGGAGAGCTTGCAGAGCACTGGGGAAAGGCAGGCAGAGAATTCCCTGCTAGCACCTTCTCTGTGCCTGTTCACATTGCTTCGCAGAATCGCTTTTGTGCAGAAAACAGTAACACTTGTTCAGAACGAAAGAAAGCACAGAGCCCCAGATTCTATGTTGTCCTGGAGAGCTTGCACAGCACTGGGGAAAGGCAGGCAGAGAATTCCCTGCTAGAACCTTCTCTGTGCCTGGGAAGCAGAAGTGTTCACATTGCTTCGCAGAATCGCTTTTGTGCAGAAAACAGTAACACTTGCTCATTACGAAAGAAAGCACAGAGCCCCAGATTTGATGTTGTCCTGGAGAGCTTGCAGAGCACTGGGGAAAGGCAGGCAGAGAATTCCCTGCTAGCACCTTCTCTGTGCCTGGGAAGCAGAAGTGTTCACATTGCTTCGCAGAATCGCTTTTGTGCAGAAAACAGTAACACTTGTTCAGAACGAAAGAAAGCACAGAGCCCCAGATTTGATGTTGTCCTGGAGAGCTTGCAGAGCACTGGGGAAAGGCAGGCAGAGAATTCCCTGCTAGCACCTTCTCTGTGCCTGTTCACATTGCTTCGCAGAATCGCTTTTGTGCAGAAAACACTAACACTTGTTCAGAAGGAAAGAAAGCACAGAGCCCCAGATTCTATGTTGTCCTGGAGAGCTTGCAGAGCACTGGGGAAAGGCAGGCAGAGAATTCCTTGCTAGCACCTTCTCTGTGCCTGTTCACATTGCTTCGCAGAATCGCTTTTGTGCAGAAAACAGTAACACTTGTTCAGAACGAAAGAAAGCATGAGCCCCAGATTTTATGTTGTCCTGGAGAGCTTGCAGAGCACTGGGGAAAGGCAGGCAGAGAATTCCCTGCTAGCACCTTCTCTGTGCCTGTTCACATTGCTTCGCAGAATCGCTTTTGTGCAGAAAACACTAACACTTGTTCAGAACGAAAGAAAGCACAGAGCCCCAGATTTTATGTTGTCCTGGAGAGCTTGCAGAGCACTGGGGAAAGGCAGGCAGAGAATTCCCTGCTAGCACCTTCTCTGTGCCTGGGAAGCAGAAGTGTTCACATTGCTTCGCAGAATCGCTTTTGTGCAGAAAACAGTAACACTTGTTCAGAACGAAAGAAAGCACAGAGCCCCAGATTTTATGTTGTCCTGGAGAGCTTGCAGAGCACTGGGGAAAGGTAGGCAGAGAATTCCTTGCTAGCACCTTCTCTGTGCCTGGGAAGCAGAAGTGTTCACATTGCTTCGCAGAATCGCTTTTGTGCAGAAAACAGTAACACTTGTTCAGAAGGAAAGAAAGCACAGACCCCCAGATTTGATGTTGTCCTGGAGAGCTTGCAGAGCACTGGGGAAAGGCAGGCAGAGAATTCCCTGCTAGCACCTTCTCTGTGCCTGTTCACATTGCTTCGCAGAATTGCTTTTGTGCAGAAAACAGTAACACTTGTTCAGAACGAAAGAAAGCACAGAGCCCCAGATTCTATGTTGTCCTGGAGAGCTTGCAGAGCACTGGGGAAAGGCAGGCAGAGAATTCCCTGCTAGCACCTTCTCTGTGCCTGGGAAGCAGAAGTGTTCACATTGCTTCGCAGAATCGCTTTTGTGCAGAAAACACTAACACTTGTTCAGAAGGAAAGAAAGCACAGAGCCCCAGATTTGATGTTGTCCTGGAGAGCTTGCAGAGCACTGGGGAAAGGCAGGCAGAGAATTCCCTGCTAGCACCTTCTCTGTGCCTGTTCACATTGCTTCGCAGAATCGCTTTTGTGCAGAAAACAGTAACACTTGTTCAGAAAGAAAGAAAGCATGAGCCCCAGATTTTATGTTGTCCTGGAGAGCTTGCAGAGCACCGGGGAAAGGCAGGCAGAGAATTCCCTGCTAGCACCTTCTCTGTGCCTGTTCACATTGCTTCGCAGAATCGCTTTTGTGCAGAAAACAGTAACACTTGTTCAGAACGAAAGAAAGCACAGAGCCCCGGATTCTATGTTGCCCTGGAGAGCTTGCACAGCACTGGGGAAAGGCAGGCAGAGAATTCCTTGCTAGCACCTTCTCTGTGCCTGGGAAGCAGAAGTGTTCACATTGCTTCGCAGAATCGCTTTTGTGCAGAAAACAGTAACACTTGTTCAGAACGAAAGAAAGCACAGAGCCCCAGATTCTATGTTGTCCTGGAGAGCTTGCAGAGCACTGGGGAAAGGCAGGCAGAGAATTCCTTGCTAGCACCTTCTCTGTGCCTGGGAAGCAGAAGTGTTCACATTGCTTGGCAGCATCGCTTTTGTGCAGAAAACACTAACACTTGTTCAGAACGAAAGAAAGCACAGAGCCCCAGATTTTATGTTGTCCTGGAGAGCTTGCAGAGCACTGGGGAAAGGCAGGCAGAGAATTCCCTGCTAGCACCTTCTCTGTGCCTGTTCACATTGCTTCGCAGAATCGCTTTTGTGCAGAAAACAGTAACACTTGTTCAGAAGGAAAGAAAGCACAGAGCCCCAGATTTGATGTTGTCCTGGAGAGCTTGCAGAGCACTGGGGAAAGGCAGGCAGAGAATTCCCTGCTAGCACCTTCTCTGTGCCTGTTCACATTGCTTGGCAGAATCGCTTTTGTGCAGAAAAGAGTAACACTTGTTCAGAACGAAAGAAAGCACAGAGCCCCAGATTTTATGTTGTCCTGGAGAGCTTGCAGAGCACTGGGGAAAGGCAGGCAGAGAATTCCTTGCTAGCACCTTCTCTGTGCCTGGGAAGCAGATGTGTTCACATTGCTTCGCAGAATCGCTTTTGTGCAGAAAACAGTAACACTTGTTCAGAATGAAAGAAAGCACAGAGCCCCAAATTTTATGTTGTCCTGGAGAGCTTGCAGAGCACTGGGGAAAGGCAGGCAGAGAATTCCCTGCTAGCACCTTCTCTGTGCCTGTTCACATTGCTTCGCAGAATCGCTTTTGTGCAGAAAACACTAACACTTGTTCAGAACGAAAGAAAGCACAGAGCCACAGATTTGCTGTTGTCCTGGAGAGCTTGCAGAGCACTGGGGAAAGGCAGGCAGAGAATTCCCTGCTAGCACCTTCTCTGTGCCTGTTCACATTGCTTCGCAGAATCGCTTTTGTGCAGAAAACAGTAACACTTGTTCAGAACGAAAGAAAGCACAGAGCCCCAGATTCTATGTTGTCCTGGGGAGCTTGCAGAGCACTGGGGAAAGGCAGGCAGAGAATTCCCTGCTAGCACCTTCTCTGTGCCTGTTCACATTGCTTCGCAGAATCGCTTTTGTGCAGAAAACACTAACACTTGTTCAGAACGAAAGAAAGCACAGAGCCCCAGATTTTATGTTGTCCTGGAGAGCTTGCAGAGCACTGGGGAAAGGCAGGCAGAGAATTCCCTGCTAGCACCTTCTCTGTGCCTGGGAAGCAGAAGTGTGCACATTGCTTCGCAGAATCGCTTTTGTGCAGAAAACAGTAACACTTGTTCAGAACGAAAGAAAGCACAGAGCCCCAGATTTTATGTTGTCCTGGAGAGCTTGCAGAGTACTGGGGAAAGGCAGGCAGAGAATTCCCTGCTAGCACCTTCTCTGTGCCTGTTCACATTGCTTCGCAGAATCGCTTTTGTGCAGAAAACAGTAACACTTGTTCAGAAAGAAAGAAAGCATGAGCCCCAGATTTTATGTTGTCCTGGAGAGCTTGCAGAGCACTGGGGAAAGGCAGGCAGAGAATTCCCTGCTAGCACCTTCTCTGTGCCTGTTCACATTGCTTGGCAGAATCGCTTTTGTGCAGAAAACAGTAACACTTGTTCAGAAGGAAAGAAAGCACAGAGCCCCAGATTTTATGTTGTCCTGGAGAGCTTGCAGAGCACTGGGGAAAGGCAGGCAGAGAATTCCCTGCTAGCACCTTCTCTGTGCCTGGGAAGCAGAAGTGTTCACATTGCTTCGCAGAATCGCTTTTGTGCAGAAAACACTAACACTTGTTCAGAAAGAAAGAAAGCACAGAGCCCCAGATTTGCTGTTGTCCTGGAGAGCTTGCAGAGCACTGGGGAAAGGCAGGCAGAGAATTCCCTGCTAGCACCTTCTCTGTGCCTGTTCACATTGCTTCGCAGAATCGCTTTTGTGCAGAAAACAGTAACACTTGTTCAGAAAGAAAGAAAGCATGAGCCCCAGATTTTATGTTGTCCTGGAGAGCTTGCAGAGCACCGGGGAAAGGCAGGCAGAGAATTCCCTGCTAGCACCTTCTCTGTGCCTGTTCACATTGCTTCGCAAGAATCGCTTTTGTGCAGAAAACAGTAACACTTGTTCAGAACGACAGAAAGCACAGAGCCCCAGATTCTATGTTGTCCTGGAGAGCTTGCAGAGCACTGGGGAAAGGCAGGCAGAGAATTCCTTGCTAGCACCTTCTCTGTGCCTGGGAAGCAGAAGTGTTCACATTGCTTGGCAGCATGGCTTTTGTGCAGAAAACACTAACACTTGTTCAGAACGAAACAAAGCACAGAGCCCCAGATTCTATGTTGTCCTGGAGAGCTTGCAGAGCACTGGGGAAAGGCAGGCAGAGAATTCCCTGCTAGCACCTTCTCTGTGCCTGTTCACATTGCTTCGCAGAATCGCTTTTGTGCAGAAAACAGTAACACTTGTTCAGAACGAAAGAAAGCACAGAGCCCCAGATTCTATGTTGTCCTGGAGAGCTTGCACAGCACTGGGGAAAGGCAGGCAGAGAATTCCCTGCTAGCACCTTCTCTGTGCCTGTTCACATTGCTTCGCAGAATCGCTTTTGTGCAGAAAACACTAACACTTGTTCAGAACGAAAGAAAGCACAGAGCCCCAGATTTTATGTTGTCCTGGAGAGCTTGCAGAGCACTGGGGAAAGGCAGGCAGAGAATTCCCTGCTAGCACCTTCTCTGTGCCTGGGAAGCAGAAGTGTTCACATTGCTTCGCAGAATCGCTTTTGTGCAGAAAACAGTAACACTTGTTCAGAACGAAAGAAAGCACAGAGCCCCAGATTTTATGTTGTCCTGGAGAGCTTGCAGAGCACTGGGGAAAGGTAGGCAGAGAATTCCTTGCTAGCACCTTCTCTGTGCCTGGGAAGCAGAAGTGTTCACATTGCTTCGCAGAATCGCTTTTGTGCAGAAAACAGTAACACTTGTTCAGAAGGAAAGAAAGCACAGACCCCCAGATTTGATGTTGTCCTGGAGAGCTTGCAGAGCACTGGGGAAAGGCAGGCAGAGAATTCCTTGCTAGCACCTTCTCTGTGCCTGTTCACATTGCTTCGCAGAATCGCTTTTGTGCAGAAAACAGTAACACTTGTTCAGAACGAAAGAAAGCACAGAGCCCCAGATTCTATGTTGTCCTGGAGAGCTTGCAGAGCACTGGGGAAAGGCAGGCAGAGAATTCCCTGCTAGCACCTTCTCTGTGCCTGTTCACATTGCTTCGCAGAATCGCTTTTGTGCAGAAAACAGTAACACTTGTTCAGAAAGAAAGAAAGCATGAGCCCCAGATTTTATGTTGTCCTGGAGAGCTTGCAGAGCACCGGGGAAAGGCAGGCAGAGAATTCCCTGCTAGCACCTTCTCTGTGCCTGTTCACATTGCTTCGCAGAATCGCTTTTGTGCAGAAAACAGTAACACTTGTTCAGAACGAAAGAAAGCACAGAGCCCCGGATTCTATGTTGCCCTGGAGAGCTTGCACAGCACTGGGGAAAGGCAGGCAGAGAATTCCTTGCTAGCACCTTCTCTGTGCCTGGGAAGCAGAAGTGTTCACATTGCTTCGCAGAATCGCTTTTGTGCAGAAAACAGTAACACTTGTTCAGAACGAAAGAAAGCACAGAGCCCCAGATTCTATGTTGTCCTGGAGAGCTTGCAGAGCACTGGGGAAAGGCAGGCAGAGAATTCCTTGCTAGCACCTTCTCTGTGCCTGGGAAGCAGAAGTGTTCACATTGCTTGGCAGCATCGCTTTTGTGCAGAAAACACTAACACTTGTTCAGAACGAAAGAAAGCACAGAGCCCCAGATTTTATGTTGTCCTGGAGAGCTTGCAGAGCACTGGGGAAAGGCAGGCAGAGAATTCCCTGCTAGCACCTTCTCTGTGCCTGTTCACATTGCTTCGCAGAATCGCTTTTGTGCAGAAAACAGTAACACTTGTTCAGAAGGAAAGAAAGCACAGAGCCCCAGATTTGATGTTGTCCTGGAGAGCTTGCAGAGCACTGGGGAAAGGCAGGCAGAGAATTCCCTGCTAGCACCTTCTCTGTGCCTGTTCACATTGCTTGGCAGAATCGCTTTTGTGCAGAAAAGAGTAACACTTGTTCAGAACGAAAGAAAGCACAGAGCCCCAGATTTTATGTTGTCCTGGAGAGCTTGCAGAGCACTGGGGAAAGGCAGGCAGAGAATTCCTTGCTAGCACCTTCTCTGTGCCTGGGAAGCAGATGTGTTCACATTGCTTCGCAGAATCGCTTTTGTGCAGAAAACAGTAACACTTGTTCAGAATGAAAGAAAGCACAGAGCCCCAAATTTTATGTTGTCCTGGAGAGCTTGCAGAGCACTGGGGAAAGGCAGGCAGAGAATTCCCTGCTAGCACCTTCTCTGTGCCTGTTCACATTGCTTCGCAGAATCGCTTTTGTGCAGAAAACACTAACACTTGTTCAGAACGAAAGAAAGCACAGAGCCACAGATTTGCTGTTGTCCTGGAGAGCTTGCAGAGCACTGGGGAAAGGCAGGCAGAGAATTCCCTGCTAGCACCTTCTCTGTGCCTGTTCACATTGCTTCGCAGAATCGCTTTTGTGCAGAAAACAGTAACACTTGTTCAGAACGAAAGAAAGCACAGAGCCCCAGATTCTATGTTGTCCTGGGGAGCTTGCAGAGCACTGGGGAAAGGCAGGCAGAGAATTCCCTGCTAGCACCTTCTCTGTGCCTGTTCACATTGCTTCGCAGAATCGCTTTTGTGCAGAAAACACTAACACTTGTTCAGAACGAAAGAAAGCACAGAGCCCCAGATTTTATGTTGTCCTGGAGAGCTTGCAGAGCACTGGGGAAAGGCAGGCAGAGAATTCCCTGCTAGCACCTTCTCTGTGCCTGGGAAGCAGAAGTGTGCACATTGCTTCGCAGAATCGCTTTTGTGCAGAAAACAGTAACACTTGTTCAGAACGAAAGAAAGCACAGAGCCCCAGATTTTATGTTGTCCTGGAGAGCTTGCAGAGTACTGGGGAAAGGCAGGCAGAGAATTCCCTGCTAGCACCTTCTCTGTGCCTGTTCACATTGCTTCGCAGAATCGCTTTTGTGCAGAAAACAGTAACACTTGTTCAGAAAGAAAGAAAGCATGAGCCCCAGATTTTATGTTGTCCTGGAGAGCTTGCAGAGCACTGGGGAAAGGCAGGCAGAGAATTCCCTGCTAGCACCTTCTCTGTGCCTGTTCACATTGCTTGGCAGAATCGCTTTTGTGCAGAAAACAGTAACACTTGTTCAGAAGGAAAGAAAGCACAGAGCCCCAGATTTTATGTTGTCCTGGAGAGCTTGCAGAGCACTGGGGAAAGGCAGGCAGAGAATTCCCTGCTAGCACCTTCTCTGTGCCTGGGAAGCAGAAGTGTTCACATTGCTTCGCAGAATCGCTTTTGTGCAGAAAACACTAACACTTGTTCAGAAAGAAAGAAAGCACAGAGCCCCAGATTTGCTGTTGTCCTGGAGAGCTTGCAGAGCACTGGGGAAAGGCAGGCAGAGAATTCCCTGCTAGCACCTTCTCTGTGCCTGTTCACATTGCTTCGCAGAATCGCTTTTGTGCAGAAAACAGTAACACTTGTTCAGAAAGAAAGAAAGCATGAGCCCCAGATTTTATGTTGTCCTGGAGAGCTTGCAGAGCACCGGGGAAAGGCAGGCAGAGAATTCCCTGCTAGCACCTTCTCTGTGCCTGTTCACATTGCTTCGCAAGAATCGCTTTTGTGCAGAAAACAGTAACACTTGTTCAGAACGACAGAAAGCACAGAGCCCCAGATTCTATGTTGTCCTGGAGAGCTTGCAGAGCACTGGGGAAAGGCAGGCAGAGAATTCCTTGCTAGCACCTTCTCTGTGCCTGGGAAGCAGAAGTGTTCACATTGCTTGGCAGCATGGCTTTTGTGCAGAAAACACTAACACTTGTTCAGAACGAAACAAAGCACAGAGCCCCAGATTCTATGTTGTCCTGGAGAGCTTGCAGAGCACTGGGGAAAGGCAGGCAGAGAATTCCCTGCTAGCACCTTCTCTGTGCCTGTTCACATTGCTTCGCAGAATCGCTTTTGTGCAGAAAACAGTAACACTTGTTCAGAACGAAAGAAAGCACAGAGCCCCAGATTCTATGTTGTCCTGGAGAGCTTGCACAGCACTGGGGAAAGGCAGGCAGAGAATTCCCTGCTAGCACCTTCTCTGTGCCTGTTCACATTGCTTCGCAGAATCGCTTTTGTGCAGAAAACAGTAACACTTGTTCAGAACGAAAGAAAGCATGAGCCCCAGATTTGCTGTTGTCCTGGAGAGCTTGCAGAGCACTGGGGAAAGGCAGGCAGAGAATTCCCTGCTAGCACCTTCTCTGTGCCTGGGAAGCAGAAGTGTGCACATTGCTTCGCAGAATCGCTTTTGTGCAGAAAACAGTAACACTTGTTCAGAACGAAAGAAAGCACAGAGCCCCAGATTTTATGTTGTCCTGGAGAGCTTGCAGAGTACTGGGGAAAGGCAGGCAGAGAATTCCCTGCTAGCACCTTCTCTGTGCCTGTTCACATTGCTTCGCAGAATCGCTTTTGTGCAGAAAACAGTAACACTTGTTCAGAACGAAAGAAAGCATGAGCCCCAGATTTTATGTTGTCCTGGGGAGCTTGCAGAGCACTGGGGAAAGGCAGGCAGAGAATTCCCTGCTAGCACCTTCTCTGTGCCTGTTCACATTGCTTGGCAGAATCGCTTTTGTGCAGAAAACAGTAACACTTGTTCAGAACGAAAGAAAGCACAGAGCCCCAGATTTTATGTTGTCCTGGAGAGCTTGCAGAGCACTGGGGAAAGGCAGGCAGAGAATTCCCTGCTAGCACCTTCTCTGTGCCTGGGAAGCAGAAGTGTTCACATTGCTTGGCAGAATCGCTTTTGTGCAGAAAACAGTAACAGTTGTTCAGAAAGAAAGAAAGCACAGAGCCCCAGATTTGCTGTTGTCCTGGAGAGCTTGCAGAGCACTGGGGAAAGGCAGGCAGAGAATTCCCTGATAGCACCTTCTCTGTGCCTGTTCACATTGCTTCGCAGAATCGCTTTTGTGCAGAAAACAGTAACACTTGTTCAGAAAGAAAGAAAGCATGAGCCCCAGATTTTATGTTGTCCTGGAGAGCTTGCAGAGCACCGGGGAAAGGCAGGCAGAGAATTCCCTGCTAGCACCTTCTCTGTGCCTGTTCACATTGCTTCGCAAGAATCGCTTTTGTGCAGAAAACAGTAACACTTGTTCAGAACGACAGAAAGCACAGAGCCCCAGATTCTATGTTGTCCTGGAGAGCTTGCAGAGCACTGGGGAAAGGCAGGCAGAGAATTCCTTGCTAGCACCTTCTCTGTGCCTGGGAAGCAGAAGTGTTCACATTGCTTGGCAGCATCGCTTTTGTGCAGAAAACACTAACACTTGTTCAGAACGAAACAAAGCACAGAGTCCCAGATTCTATGTTGTCCTGGAGAGCTTGCAGAGCACTGGGGAAAGGCAGGCAGAGAATTCCCTGCTAGCACCTTCTCTGTGCCTGTTCACATTGCTTCGCAGAATCGCTTTTGTGCAGAAAACAGTAACACTTGTTCAGAACGAAAGAAAGCACAGAGCCCCAGATTCTATGTTGTCCTGGAGAGCTTGCACAGCACTGGGGAAAGGCAGGCAGAGAATTCCCTGCTAGCACCTTCTCTGTGCCTGGGAAGCAGAAGTGTTCACATTGCTTCGCAGAATCGCTTTTGTGCAGAAAACAGTAACACTTGCTCATTACGAAAGAAAGCACAGAGCCCCAGATTTTATGTTGTCCTGGAGAGCTTGCAGAGCACTGGGGAAAGGCAGGCAGAGAATTCCCTGCTAGCACCTTCTCTGTGCCTGGGAAGCAGAAGTGTTCACATTGCTTCGCAGAATCGCTTTTGTGCAGAAAACAGTAACACTTGTTCAGAACGAAAGAAAGCACAGAGCCCCAGATTCTATGTTGTCCTGGAGAGCTTGCAGAGCACTGGGGAAAGGCAGGCAGAGAATTCCCTGCTAGCACCTTCTCTGTGCCTGTTCACATTGCTTCGCAGAATCGCTTTTGTGCAGAAAACACTAACACTTGTTCAGAAGGAAAGAAAGCACAGAGCCCCAGATTCTATGTTGTCCTGGAGAGCTTGCAGAGCACCGGGGAAAGGCAGGCAGAGAATTCCCTGCTAGCACCTTCTCTGTGCCTGTTCACATTGCTTCGCAGAATCGCTTTTGTGCAGAAAACACTAACAGTTGTTCAGAACGAAAGAAAGCACAGAGCCCCAGATTTTATGTTGTCCTGGAGAGCTTGCAGAGCACTGGGGAAAGGCAGGCAGAGAATTCCCTGCTAGCACCTTCTCTGTGCCTGGGAAGCAGAAGTGTTCACATTGCTTCGCAGAATCGCTTTTGTGCAGAAAACAGTAACACTTGTTCAGAACGAAAGAAAGCACAGAGCCCCAGATTTTATGTTGTCCTGGAGAGCTTGCAGAGCACTGGGGAAAGGTAGGCAGAGAATTCCTTGCTAGCACCTTCTCTGTGCCTGGGAAGCAGAAGTGTTCACATTGCTTCGCAGAATCGCTTTTGTGCAGAAAACAGTAACACTTGTTCAGAAGGAAAGAAAGCACAGAGCCCCAGATTCTATGTTGTCCTGGAGAGCTTGCAGAGCACTGGGGAAAGGCAGGCAGAGAATTCCCTGCTAGCACCTTCTCTGTGCCTGGGAAGCAGAAGTGTTCACATTGCTTCGCAGAATCGCTTTTGTGCAGAAAACAGTAACACTTCTTCAGAAGGAAAGAAAGCACAGAGCCCCAGATTTTATGTTGTCCTGGAGAGCTTGCAGAGCACTGGGGAAAGGCAGGCAGAGAATTCCCTGCTAGCACCTTCTCTGTGCCTGTTCACATTGCTTCGCAGAATTGCTTTTGTGCAGAAAACAGTAACACTTGTTCAGAACGAAAGAAAGCACAGAGCCCCAGATTCTATGTTGTCCTGGAGAGCTTGCAGAGCACCGGGGAAAGGCAGGCAGAGAATTCCCTGCTAGCACCTTCTCTGTGCCTGGGAAGCAGAAGTGTTCACATTGCTTCGCAGAATCGCTTTTGTGCAGAAAACAGTAACACTTGTTCAGAAGGAAAGAAAGCACAGAGCCCCAGATTTGCTGTTGTCTTGGAGAGCTTGCAGAGCACTGGGGAAAGGCAGGCAGAGAATTCCCTGCTAGCACCTTCTCTGTGCCTGTTCACATTGCTTCGCAGAATCGCTTTTGTGCAGAAAACAGTAACACTTGTTCAGAAAGAAAGAAAGCATGAGCCCCAGATTTTATGTTGTCCTGGAGAGCTTGCAGAGCACCGGGGAAAGGCAGGCAGAGAATTCCCTGCTAGCACCTTCTCTGTGCCTGTTCACATTGCTTCGCAGAATCGCTTTTGTGCAGAAAACAGTAACACTTGTTCAGAACGAAAGAAAGCACAGAGCCCCGGATTCTATGTTGCCCTGGAGAGCTTGCACAGCACTGGGGAAAGGCAGGCAGAGAATTCCTTGCTAGCACCTTCTCTGTGCCTGGGAAGCAGAAGTGTTCACATTGCTTCGCAGAATCGCTTTTGTGCAGAAAACAGTAACACTTGTTCAGAACGAAAGAAAGCACAGAGCCCCAGATTCTATGTTGTCCTGGAGAGCTTGCAGAGCACTGGGGAAAGGCAGGCAGAGAATTCCTTGCTAGCACCTTCTCTGTGCCTGGGAAGCAGAAGTGTTCACATTGCTTGGCAGCATCGCTTTTGTGCAGAAAACAATAACACTTGTTCAGAACGAAACAAAGCACAGAGCCCCAGATTTGCTGTTGTCCTGGAGAGCTTGCAGAGCACTGGGGAAAGGCAGGCAGAGAATTCCCTGCTAGCACCTTCTCTGTGCCTGTTCACATTGCTTCGCAGAATCGCTTTTGTGCAGAAAACAGTAACACTTGTTCAGAAAGAAAGAAAGCATGAGCCCCAGATTTTATGTTGTCCTGGAGAGCTTGCAGAGCACCGGGGAAAGGCAGGCAGAGAATTCCCTGCTAGCACCTTCTCTGTGCCTGTTCACATTGCTTCGCAGAATCGCTTTTGTGCAGAAAACAGTAACACTTGTTCAGAAAGAAAGAAAGCATGAGCCCCAGATTTTATGTTGTCCTGGAGAGCTTGCAGAGCACCGGGGAAAGGCAGGCAGAGAATTCCCTGCTAGCACCTTCTCTGTGCCTGTTCACATTGCTTCGCAGAATCGCTTTTGTGCAGAAAACAGTAACACTTGTTCAGAACGAAAGAAAGCACAGAGCCCCGGATTCTATGTTGCCCTGGAGAGCTTGCACAGCACTGGGGAAAGGCAGGCAGAGAATTCCTTGCTAGCACCTTCTCTGTGCCTGGGAAGCAGAAGTGTTCACATTGCTTCGCAGAATCGCTTTTGTGCAGAAAACAGTAACACTTGTTCAGAACGAAAGAAAGCACAGAGCCCCAGATTCTATGTTGTCCTGGAGAGCTTGCAGAGCACTGGGGAAAGGCAGGCAGAGAATTCCTTGCTAGCACCTTCTCTGTGCCTGGGAAGCAGAAGTGTTCACATTGCTTGGCAGCATCGCTTTTGTGCAGAAAACAATAACACTTGTTCAGAACGAAACAAAGCACAGAGCCCCAGATTTGCTGTTGTCCTGGAGAGCTTGCAGAGCACTGGGGAAAGGCAGGCAGAGAATTCCCTGCTAGCACCTTCTCTGTGCCTGTTCACATTGCTTCGCAGAATCGCTTTTGTGCAGAAAACAGTAACACTTGTTCAGAAAGAAAGAAAGCATGAGCCCCAGATTTTATGTTGTCCTGGAGAGCTTGCAGAGCACCGGGGAAAGGCAGGCAGAGAATTCCCTGCTAGCACCTTCTCTGTGCCTGTTCACATTGCTTCGCAAGAATCGCTTTTGTGCAGAAAACAGTAACACTTGTTCAGAACGACAGAAAGCACAGAGCCCCAGATTCTATGTTGTCCTGGAGAGCTTGCAGAGCACTGGGGAAAGGCAGGCAGAGAATTCCTTGCTAGCACCTTCTCTGTGCCTGGGAAGCAGAAGTGTTCACATTGCTTGGCAGCATCGCTTTTGTGCAGAAAACAATAACACTTGTTCAGAACGAAACAAAGCACAGAGCCCCAGATTCTATGTTGTCCTGGAGAGCTTGCAGAGCACTGGGGAAAGGCAGGCAGAGAATTCCCTGCTAGCACCTTCTCTGTGCCTGTTCACATTGCTTCGCAGAATCGCTTTTGTGCAGAAAACAGTAACACTTGTTCAGAACGAAAGAAAGCACAGAGCCCCAGATTCTATGTTGTCCTGGAGAGCTTGCACAGCACTGGGGAAAGGCAGGCAGAGAATTCCCTGCTAGAACCTTCTCTGTGCCTGTTCACATTGCTTCGCAGAATCGCTTTTGTGCAGAAAACACTAACACTTGTTCAGAAGGAAAGAAAGCACAGAGCCCCAGAATCTATGTTGTCCTGGAGAGCTTGCAGAGCACTGGGGAAAGGCAGGCAGAGAATTCCTTGCTAGCACCTTCTCTGTGCCTGTTCACATTGCTTCGCAGAATCGCTTTTGTGCAGAAAACAGTAACACTTGTTCAGAACGAAAGAAAGCATGAGCCCCAGATTTTATGTTGTCCTGGAGAGCTTGCAGAGCACTGGGGAAAGGCAGGCAGAGAATTCCCTGCTAGCACCTTCTCTGTGCCTGTTCACATTGCTTCGCAGAATCGCTTTTGTGCAGAAAACACTAACACTTGTTCAGAACGAAAGAAAGCACAGAGCCCCAGATTTTATGTTGTCCTGGAGAGCTTGCAGAGCACTGGGGAAAGGCAGGCAGAGAATTCCCTGCTAGCACCTTCTCTGTGCCTGGGAAGCAGAAGTGTTCACATTGCTTCGCAGAATCGCTTTTGTGCAGAAAACAGTAACACTTGTTCAGAACGAAAGAAAGCACAGAGCCCCAGATTTTATGTTGTCCTGGAGAGCTTGCAGAGCACTGGGGAAAGGCAGGCAGAGAATTCCCTGCTAGCACCTTCTCTGTGCCTGTTCACATTGCTTCGCAGAATCGCTTTTGTGCAGAAAACAGTAACACTTGTTCAGAACGAAAGAAAGCACAGAGCCCCAGATTCTATGTTGTCCTGGAGAGCTTGCAGAGCACTGGGGAAAGGCAGGCAGAGAATTCCTTGCTAGCACCTTCTCTGCGCCTGGGAAGCAGAAGTGTTCACATTGCTTCGCAGAATCGCTTTTGTGCAGAAAACAGTAACACTTGTTCAGAAGGAAAGAAAGCACAGAGCCCCAGATTTGATGTTGTCCTGGAGAGCTTGCAGAGCACTGGGGAAAGGCAGGCAGAGAATTCCCTGCTAGCACCTTCTCTGTGCCTGTTCACATTGCTTCGCAGAATCGCTTTTGTGCAGAAAACAGTAACACTTGTTCAGAAAGAAAGAAAGCATGAGCCCCAGATTTTATGTTGTCCTGGAGAGCTTGCAGAGCACCGGGGAAAGGCAGGCAGAGAATTCCCTGCTAGCACCTTCTCTGTGCCTGTTCACATTGCTTCGCAGAATCGCTTTTGTGCAGAAAACAGTAACACTTGTTCAGAACGAAAGAAAGCACAGAGCCCCGGATTCTATGTTGCCCTGGAGAGCTTGCACAGCACTGGGGAAAGGCAGGCAGAGAATTCCTTGCTAGCACCTTCTCTGTGCCTGGGAAGCAGATGTGTTCACATTGCTTCGCAGAATCGCTTTTGTGCAGAAAACAGTAACACTTGTTCAGAACGAAAGAAAGCACAGAGCCCCAGATTTTATGTTGTCCTGGAGAGCTTGCAGAGCACTGGGGAAAGGTAGGCAGAGAATTCCTTGCTAGCACCTTCTCTGTGCCTGGGAAGCAGAAGTGTTCACATTGCTTCGCAGAATCGCTTTTGTGCAGAAAACAGTAACACTTGTTCAGAAGGAAAGAAAGCACAGACCCCCAGATTTTATGTTGTCCTGGAGAGCTTGCAGAGCACTGGGGAAAGGCAGGCAGAGAATTCCCTGCTAGCACCTTCTCTGTGCCTGGGAAGCAGAAGTGTTCACATTGCTTCGCAGAATCGCTTTTGTGCAGAAAACAGTAACACTTGTTCAGAAGGAAAGAAAGCACAGAGCCCCAGATTTTATGTTGTCCTGGAGAGCTTGCAGAGCACTGGGGAAAGGCAGGCAGAGAATTCCCTGCTAGCACCTTCTCTGTGCCTGTTCACATTGCTTCGCAGAATTGCTTTTGTGCAGAAAACAGTAACACTTGTTCAGAACGAAAGAAAGCACAGAGCCCCAGATTCTATGTTGTCCTGGAGAGCTTGCAGAGCACTGGGGAAAGGCAGGCAGAGAATTCCCTGCTAGCACCTTCTCTGTGCCTGGGAAGCAGAAGTGTTCACATTGCTTCGCAGAATCGCTTTTGTGCAGAAAACAGTAACACTTGTTCAGAAGGAAAGAAAGCACAGAGCCCCAGATTTGCTGTTGTCCTGGAGAGCTTGCAGAGCACTGGGGAAAGGCAGGCAGAGAATTCCTTGCTAGCACCTTCTCTGTGCCTGGGAAGCAGAAGTGTTCACATTGCTTGGCAGCATCGCTTTTGTGCAGAAAACACTAACACTTGTTCAGAACGAAAGAAAGCACAGAGCCCCAGATTTTATGTTGTCCTGGAGAGCTTGCAGAGCACTGGGGAAAGGCAGGCAGAGAATTCCCTGCTAGCACCTTCTCTGTGCCTGTTCACATTGCTTCGCAGAATCGCTTTTGTGTAGAAAACAGTAACACTTGTTCAGAAGGAAAGAAAGCACAGAGCCCCAGATTTTATGTTGTCCTGGAGAGCTTGCAGAGCACTGGGGAAAGGCAGGCAGAGAATTCCCTGCTAGCACCTTCTCTGTGCCTGTTCACATTGCTTCGCAGAATCGCTTTTGTGCAGAAAACACTAACACTTGATCAGAACGAAAGAAAGCATGAGCCCCAGATTTGCTGTTGTCCTGGAGAGCTTGCAGAGCACTGGGGAAAGGCAGGCAGAGAATTCCCTGCTAGCACCTTCTCTGTGCCTGGGAAGCAGAAGTGTGCACATTGCTTCGCAGAATCGCTTTTGTGCAGAAAACAGTAACACTTGTTCAGAACGAAAGAAAGCACAGAGCCCCAGATTTTATGTTGTCCTGGAGAGCTTGCAGAGTACTGGGGAAAGGCAGGCAGAGAATTCCCTGCTAGCACCTTCTCTGTGCCTGTTCACATTGCTTCGCAGAATCGCTTTTGTGCAGAAAACAGTAACACTTGTTCAGAACGAAAGAAAGCATGAGCCCCAGATTTTATGTTGTCCTGGGGAGCTTGCAGAGCACTGGGGAAAGGCAGGCAGAGAATTCCCTGCTAGCACCTTCTCTGTGCCTGTTCACATTTCTTGGCAGAATCGCTTTTGTGCAGAAAACAGTAACACTTGTTCAGAACGAAAGAAAGCACAGAGCCCCAGATTTTATGTTGTCCTGGAGAGCTTGCAGAGCACTGGGGAAAGGCAGGCAGAGAATTCCCTGCTAGCACCTTCTCTGTGCCTGGGAAGCAGAAGTGTTCACATTGCTTGGCAGAATCGCTTTTGTGCAGAAAACAGTAACACTTGTTCAGAAAGAAAGAAAGCACAGAGCCCCAGATTTGCTGTTGTCCTGGAGAGCTTGCAGAGCACTGGGGAAAGGCAGGCAGAGAATTCCCTGCTAGCACCTTCTCTGTGCCTGTTCACATTGCTTCGCAGAATCGCTTTTGTGCAGAAAACAGTAACACTTGTTCAGAAAGAAAGAAAGCATGAGCCCCAGATTTTATGTTGTCCTGGAGAGCTTGCAGAGCACCGGGGAAAGGCAGGCAGAGAATTCCCTGCTAGCACCTTCTCTGTGCCTGTTCACATTGCTTCGCAAGAATCGCTTTTGTGCAGAAAACAGTAACACTTGTTCAGAACGACAGAAAGCACAGAGCCCCAGATTCTATGTTGTCCTGGAGAGCTTGCAGAGCACTGGGGAAAGGCAGGCAGAGATTTCCTTGCTAGTACCTTCTCTGTGCCTGGGAAGCAGAAGTGTTCACATTGCTTGGCAGCATCGCTTTTGTGCAGAAAACACTAACACTTGTTCAGAACGAAACAAAGCACAGAGTCCCAGATTCTATGTTGTCCTGGAGAGCTTGCAGAGCACTGGGGAAAGGCAGGCAGAGAATTCCCTGCTAGCACCTTCTCTGTGCCTGTTCACATTGCTTCGCAGAATCGCTTTTGTGCAGAAAACAGTAACACTTGTTCAGAACGAAAGAAAGCACAGAGCCCCAGATTCTATGTTGTCCTGGAGAGCTTGCACAGCACTGGGGAAAGGCAGGCAGAGAATTCCCTGCTAGAACCTTCTCTGTGCCTGGGAAGCAGAAGTGTTCACATTGCTTCGCAGAATCGCTTTTGTGCAGAAAACAGTAACACTTGCTCATTACGAAAGAAAGCACAGAGCCCCAGATTTGATGTTGTCCTGGAGAGCTTGCAGAGCACTGGGGAAAGGCAGGCAGAGAATTCCCTGCTAGCACCTTCTCTGTGCCTGGGAAGCAGAAGTGTTCACATTGCTTCGCAGAATCGCTTTTGTGCAGAAAACAGTAACACTTGTTCAGAACGAAAGAAAGCACAGAGCCCCAGATTTTATGTTGTCCTGGAGAGCTTGCAGAGCACTGGGGAAAGGTAGGCAGAGAATTCCTTGCTAGCACCTTCTCTGTGCCTGGGAAGCAGAAGTGTTCACATTGCTTCGCAGAATCGCTTTTGTGCAGAAAACAGTAACACTTGTTCAGAAGGAAAGAAAGCACAGACCCCCAGATTTGATGTTGTCCTGGAGAGCTTGCAGAGCACTGGGGAAAGGCAGGCAGAGAATTCCCTGCTAGCACCTTCTCTGTGCCTGTTCACATTGCTTCGCAGAATTGCTTTTGTGCAGAAAACAGTAACACTTGTTCAGAACGAAAGAAAGCACAGAGCCCCAGATTCTATGTTGTCCTGGAGAGCTTGCAGAGCACTGGGGAAAGGCAGGCAGAGAATTCCCTGCTAGCACCTTCTCTGTGCCTGGGAAGCAGAAGTGTTCACATTGCTTCGCAGAATCGCTTTTGTGCAGAAAACACTAACACTTGTTCAGAAGGAAAGAAAGCACAGAGCCCCAGATTTGATGTTGTCCTGGAGAGCTTGCAGAGCACTGGGGAAAGGCAGGCAGAGAATTCCCTGCTAGCACCTTCTCTGTGCCTGTTCACATTGCTTCGCAGAATCGCTTTTGTGCAGAAAACAGTAACACTTGTTCAGAAAGAAAGAAAGCATGAGCCCCAGATTTTATGTTGTCCTGGAGAGCTTGCAGAGCACCGGGGAAAGGCAGGCAGAGAATTCCCTGCTAGCACCTTCTCTGTGCCTGTTCACATTGCTTCGCAGAATCGCTTTTGTGCAGAAAACAGTAACACTTGTTCAGAACGAAAGAAAGCACAGAGCCCCGGATTCTATGTTGCCCTGGAGAGCTTGCACAGCACTGGGGAAAGGCAGGCAGAGAATTCCTTGCTAGCACCTTCTCTGTGCCTGGGAAGCAGAAGTGTTCACATTGCTTCGCAGAATCGCTTTTGTGCAGAAAACAGTAACACTTGTTCAGAACGAAAGAAAGCACAGAGCCCCAGATTCTATGTTGTCCTGGAGAGCTTGCAGAGCACTGGGGAAAGGCAGGCAGAGAATTCCTTGCTAGCACCTTCTCTGTGCCTGGGAAGCAGAAGTGTTCACATTGCTTGGCAGCATCGCTTTTGTGCAGAAAACACTAACACTTGTTCAGAACGAAAGAAAGCACAGAGCCCCAGATTTTATGTTGTCCTGGAGAGCTTGCAGAGCACTGGGGAAAGGCAGGCAGAGAATTCCCTGCTAGCACCTTCTCTGTGCCTGTTCACATTGCTTCGCAGAATCGCTTTTGTGCAGAAAACAGTAACACTTGTTCAGAAGGAAAGAAAGCACAGAGCCCCAGATTTGATGTTGTCCTGGAGAGCTTGCAGAGCACTGGGGAAAGGCAGGCAGAGAATTCCCTGCTAGCACCTTCTCTGTGCCTGTTCACATTGCTTCGCAGAATCGCTTTTGTGCAGAAAAGAGTAACACTTGTTCAGAACGAAAGAAAGCACAGAGCCCCAGATTTTATGTTGTCATGGAGAGCTTGCACAGCACTGGGGAAAGGCAGGCAGAGAATTCCTTGCTAGCACCTTCTCTGTGCCTGGGAAGCAGATGTGTTCACATTGCTTCGCAGAATCGCTTTTGTGCAGAAAACAGTAACACTTGTTCAGAATGAAAGAAAGCACAGAGCCCCAAATTTTATGTTGTCCTGGAGAGCTTGCAGAGCACTGGGGAAAGGCAGGCAGAGAATTCCCTGCTAGCACCTTCTCTGTGCCTGTTCACATTGCTTCGCAGAATCGCTTTTGTGCAGAAAACACTAACACTTGTTCAGAACGAAAGAAAGCACAGAGCCCCAGATTTGCTGTTGTCCTGGAGAGCTTGCAGAGCACTGGGGAAAGGCAGGCAGAGAATTCCCTGCTAGCACCTTCTCTGTGCCTGTTCACATTGCTTCGCAGAATCGCTTTTGTGCAGAAAACAGTAACACTTGTTCAGAACGACAGAAAGCACAGAGCCCCAGATTCTATGTTGTCCTGGGGAGCTTGCAGAGCACTGGGGAAAGGCAGGCAGAGAATTCCCTGCTAGCACCTTCTCTGTGCCTGTTCACATTGCTTCGCAGAATCGCTTTTGTGCAGAAAACACTAACACTTGTTCAGAACGAAAGAAAGCACAGAGCCCCAGATTTTATGTTGTCCTGGAGAGCTTGCAGAGCACTGGGGAAAGGCAGGCAGAGAATTCCCTGCTAGCACCTTCTCTGTGCCTGGGAAGCAGAAGTGTGCACATTGCTTCGCAGAATCGCTTTTGTGCAGAAAACAGTAACACTTGTTCAGAACGAAAGAAAGCACAGAGCCCCAGATTTTATGTTGTCCTGGAGAGCTTGCAGAGTACTGGGGAAAGGCAGGCAGAGAATTCCCTGCTAGCACCTTCTCTGTGCCTGTTCACATTGCTTCGCAGAATCGCTTTTGTGCAGAAAACAGTAACACTTGTTCAGAAAGAAAGAAAGCATGAGCCCCAGATTTTATGTTGTCCTGGAGAGCTTGCAGAGCACTGGGGAAAGGCAGGCAGAGAATTCCCTGCTAGCACCTTCTCTGTGCCTGTTCACATTGCTTGGCAGAATCGCTTTTGTGCAGAAAACAGTAACACTTGTTCAGAAGGAAAGAAAGCACAGAGCCCCAGATTTTATGTTGTCCTGGAGAGCTTGCAGAGCACTGGGGAAAGGCAGGCAGAGAATTCCCTGCTAGCACCTTCTCTGTGCCTGGGAAGCAGAAGTGTTCACATTGCTTCGCAGAATCGCTTTTGTGCAGAAAACACTAACACTTGTTCAGAAAGAAAGAAAGCACAGAGCCCCAGATTTGCTGTTGTCCTGGAGAGCTTGCAGAGCACTGGGGAAAGGCAGGCAGAGAATTCCCTGCTAGCACCTTCTCTGTGCCTGTTCACATTGCTTCGCAGAATCGCTTTTGTGCAGAAAACAGTAACACTTGTTCAGAAAGAAAGAAAGCATGAGCCCCAGATTTTATGTTGTCCTGGAGAGCTTGCAGAGCACCGGGGAAAGGCAGGCAGAGAATTCCCTGCTAGCACCTTCTCTGTGCCTGTTCACATTGCTTCGCAAGAATCGCTTTTGTGCAGAAAACAGTAACACTTGTTCAGAACGACAGAAAGCACAGAGCCCCAGATTCTATGTTGTCCTGGAGAGCTTGCAGAGCACTGGGGAAAGGCAGGCAGAGAATTCCTTGCTAGCACCTTCTCTGTGCCTGGGAAGCAGAAGTGTTCACATTGCTTGGCAGCATCGCTTTTGTGCAGAAAACACTAACACTTGTTCAGAACGAAAAAAAGCACAGAGCCCCAGATTCTATGTTGTCCTGGAGAGCTTGCAGAGCACTGGGGAAAGGCAGGCAGAGAATTCCCTGCTAGCACCTTCTCTGTGCCTGTTCACATTGCTTCGCAGAATCGCTTTTGTGCAGAAAACAGTAACACTTGTTCAGAACGAAAGAAAGCACAGAGCCCCAGATTCTATGTTGTCCTGGAGAGCTTGCACAGCACTGGGGAAAGGCAGGCAGAGAATTCCCTGCTAGCACCTTCTCTGTGCCTGTTCACATTGCTTCGCAGAATCGCTTTTGTGCAGAAAACACTAACACTTGTTCAGAACGAAAGAAAGCATGAGCCCCAGATTTGCTGTTGTCCTGGAGAGCTTGCAGAGCACTGGGGAAAGGCAGGCAGAGAATTCCCTGCTAGCACCTTCTCTGTGCCTGGGAAGCAGAAGTGTGCACATTGCTTCGCAGAATCGCTTTTGTGCAGAAAACAGTAACACTTGTTCAGAACGAAAGAAAGCACAGAGCCCCAGATTTTATGTTGTCCTGGAGAGCTTGCAGAGTACTGGGGAAAGGCAGGCAGAGAATTCCCTGCTAGCACCTTCTCTGTGCCTGTTCACATTGCTTCGCAGAATCGCTTTTGTGCAGAAAACAGTAACACTTGTTCAGAACGAAAGAAAGCATGAGCCCCAGATTTTATGTTGTCCTGGGGAGCTTGCAGAGCACTGGGGAAAGGCAGGCAGAGAATTCCCTGCTAGCACCTTCTCTGTGCCTGTTCACATTGCTTGGCAGAATCGCTTTTGTGCAGAAAACAGTAACACTTGTTCAGAACGAAAGAAAGCACAGAGCCCCAGATTTTATGTTGTCCTGGAGAGCTTGCAGAGCACTGGGGAAAGGCAGGCAGAGAATTCCCTGCTAGCACCTTCTCTGTGCCTGGGAAGCAGAAGTGTTCACATTGCTTGGCAGAATCGCTTTTGTGCAGAAAACAGTAACAGTTGTTCAGAAAGAAAGAAAGCACAGAGCCCCAGCTTTGCTGTTGTCCTGGAGAGCTTGCAGAGCACTGGGGAAAGGCAGGCAGAGAATTCCCTGATAGCACCTTCTCTGTGCCTGTTCACATTGCTTCGCAGAATCGCTTTTGTGCAGAAAACAGTAACACTTGTTCAGAAAGAAAGAAAGCATGAGCCCCAGATTTTATGTTGTCCTGGAGAGCTTGCAGAGCACCGGGGAAAGGCAGGCAGAGAATTCCCTGCTAGCACCTTCTCTGTGCCTGTTCACATTGCTTCGCAAGAATCGCTTTTGTGCAGAAAACAGTAACACTTGTTCAGAACGACAGAAAGCACAGAGCCCCAGATTCTATGTTGTCCTGGAGAGCTTGCAGAGCACTGGGGAAAGGCAGGCAGAGAATTCCTTGCTAGCACCTTCTCTGTGCCTGGGAAGCAGAAGTGTTCACATTGCTTGGCAGCATCGCTTTTGTGCAGAAAACACTAACACTTGTTCAGAACGAAACAAAGCACAGAGTCCCAGATTCTATGTTGTCCTGGAGAGCTTGCAGAGCACTGGGGAAAGGCAGGCAGAGAATTCCCTGCTAGCACCTTCTCTGTGCCTGTTCACATTGCTTCGCAGAATCGCTTTTGTGCAGAAAACAGTAACACTTGTTCAGAACGAAAGAAAGCACAGAGCCCCAGATTCTATGTTGTCCTGGAGAGCTTGCACAGCACTGGGGAAAGGCAGGCAGAGAATTCCCTGCTAGCACCTTCTCTGTGCCTGGGAAGCAGAAGTGTTCACATTGCTTCGCAGAATCGCTTTTGTGCAGAAAACAGTAACACTTGCTCATTACGAAAGAAAGCACAGAGCCCCAGATTTTATGTTGTCCTGGAGAGCTTGCAGAGCACTGGGGAAAGGCAGGCAGAGAATTCCCTGCTAGCACCTTCTCTGTGCCTGGGAAGCAGAAGTGTTCACATTGCTTCGCAGAATCGCTTTTGTGCAGAAAACAGTAACACTTGTTCAGAACGAAAGAAAGCACAGAGCCCCAGATTCTATGTTGTCCTGGAGAGCTTGCAGAGCACTGGGGAAAGGCAGGCAGAGAATTCCCTGCTAGCACCTTCTCTGTGCCTGTTCACATTGCTTCGCAGAATCGCTTTTGTGCAGAAAACACTAACACTTGTTCAGAAGGAAAGAAAGCACAGAGCCCCAGATTCTATGTTGTCCTGGAGAGCTTGCAGAGCACCGGGGAAAGGCAGGCAGAGAATTCCCTGCTAGCACCTTCTCTGTGCCTGTTCACATTGCTTCGCAGAATCGCTTTTGTGCAGAAAACACTAACAGTTGTTCAGAACGAAAGAAAGCACAGAGCCCCAGATTTTATGTTGTCCTGGAGAGCTTGCAGAGCACTGGGGAAAGGCAGGCAGAGAATTCCCTGCTAGCACCTTCTCTGTGCCTGGGAAGCAGAAGTGTTCACATTGCTTCGCAGAATCGCTTTTGTGCAGAAAACAGTAACACTTGTTCAGAACGAAAGAAAGCACAGAGCCCCAGATTTTATGTTGTCCTGGAGAGCTTGCAGAGCACTGGGGAAAGGTAGGCAGAGAATTCCTTGCTAGCACCTTCTCTGTGCCTGGGAAGCAGAAGTGTTCACATTGCTTCGCAGAATCGCTTTTGTGCAGAAAACAGTAACACTTGTTCAGAAGGAAAGAAAGCACAGAGCCCCATATTCTATGTTGTCCTGGAGAGCTTGCAGAGCACTGGGGAAAGGCAGGCAGAGAATTCCCTGCTAGCACCTTCTCTGTGCCTGGGAAGCAGAAGTGTTCACATTGCTTCGCAGAATCGCTTTTGTGCAGAAAACAGTAACACTTCTTCAGAAGGAAAGAAAGCACAGAGCCCCAGATTTTATGTTGTCCTGGAGAGCTTGCAGAGCACTGGGGAAAGGCAGGCAGAGAATTCCCTGCTAGCACCTTCTCTGTGCCTGTTCACATTGCTTCGCAGAATTGCTTTTGTGCAGAAAACAGTAACACTTGTTCAGAACGAAAGAAAGCACAGAGCCCCAGATTCTATGTTGTCCTGGAGAGCTTGCAGAGCACCGGGGAAAGGCAGGCAGAGAATTCCCTGCTAGCACCTTCTCTGTGCCTGGGAAGCAGAAGTGTTCACATTGCTTCGCAGAATCGCTTTTGTGCAGAAAACAGTAACACTTGTTCAGAAGGAAAGAAAGCACAGAGCCCCAGATTTGCTGTTGTCTTGGAGAGCTTGCAGAGCACTGGGGAAAGGCAGGCAGAGAATTCCCTGCTAGCACCTTCTCTGTGCCTGGGAAGCAGAAGTGTTCACATTGCTTCGCAGAATCGCTTTTGTGCAGAAAACAGTAACACTTGTTCAGAACGAAAGAAAGCACAGAGCCCCAGATTTTATGTTGTCCTGGAGAGCTTGCAGAGCACTGGGGAAAGGCAGGCAGAGAATTCCCTGCTAGCACCTTCTCTGTGCCTGTTCACATTGCTTCGCAGAATTGCTTTTGTGCAGAAAACAGTAACACTTGTTCAGAACGAAAGAAAGCACAGAGCCCCAGATTTTATGTTGTCCTGGAGAGCTTGCAGAGCACTGGGGAAAGGCAGGCAGAGAATTCCCTGCTAGCACCTTCTCTGTGCCTGGGAAGCAGAAGTGTTCACATTGCTTCGCAGAATCGCTTTTGTGCAGAAAACAGTAACACTTGTTCAGAAGGAAAGAAAGCACAGAGCCCCAGATTTGCTGTTGTCTTGGAGAGCTTGCAGAGCACTGGGGAAAGGCAGGCAGAGAATTCCCTGCTAGCACCTTCTCTGTGCCTGTTCACATTGCTTCGCAGAATCGCTTTTGTGCAGAAAACAGTAACACTTGTTCAGAAAGAAAGAAAGCATGAGCCCCAGATTTTATGTTGTCCTGGAGAGCTTGCAGAGCACCGGGGAAAGGCAGGCAGAGAATTCCCTGCTAGCACCTTCTCTGTGCCTGTTCACATTGCTTCGCAGAATCGCTTTTGTGCAGAAAACAGTAACACTTGTTCAGAACGAAAGAAAGCACAGAGCCCCGGATTCTATGTTGCCCTGGAGAGCTTGCACAGCACTGGGGAAAGGCAGGCAGAGAATTCCTTGCTAGCACCTTCTCTGTGCCTGGGAAGCAGAAGTGTTCACATTGCTTCGCAGAATCGCTTTTGTGCAGAAAACAGTAACACTTGTTCAGAACGAAAGAAAGCACAGAGCCCCAGATTCTATGTTGTCCTGGAGAGCTTGCAGAGCACTGGGGAAAGGCAGGCAGAGAATTCCTTGCTAGCACCTTCTCTGTGCCTGGGAAGCAGAAGTGTTCACATTGCTTGGCAGCATCGCTTTTGTGCAGAAAACAATAACACTTGTTCAGAACGAAACAAAGCACAGAGCCCCAGATTTGCTGTTGTCCTGGAGAGCTTGCAGAGCACTGGGGAAAGGCAGGCAGAGAATTCCCTGCTAGCACCTTCTCTGTGCCTGTTCACATTGCTTCGCAGAATCGCTTTTGTGCAGAAAACAGTAACACTTGTTCAGAAAGAAAGAAAGCATGAGCCCCAGATTTTATGTTGTCCTGGAGAGCTTGCAGAGCACTGGGGAAAGGCAGGCAGAGAATTCCCTGCTAGCACCTTCTCTGTGCCTGTTCACATTGCTTCGCAAGAATCGCTTTTGTGCAGAAAACAGTAACACTTGTTCAGAACGACAGAAAGCACAGAGCCCCAGATTCTATGTTGTCCTGGAGAGCTTGCAGAGCACTGGGGAAAGGCAGGCAGAGAATTCCTTGCTAGCACCTTCTCTGTGCCTGGGAAGCAGAAGTGTTCACATTGCTTGGCAGCATCGCTTTTGTGCAGAAAACAATAACACTTGTTCAGAACGAAACAAAGCACAGAGCCCCAGATTCTATGTTGTCCTGGAGAGCTTGCAGAGCACTGGGGAAAGGCAGGCAGAGAATTCCCTGCTAGCACCTTCTCTGTGCCTGTTCACATTGCTTCGCAGAATCGCTTTTGTGCAGAAAACAGTAACACTTGTTCAGAACGAAAGAAAGCACAGGGCCCCAGATTCTATGTTGTCCTGGAGAGCTTGCAGAGCACTGGGGAAAGGCAGGCAGAGAATTCCCTGCTAGCACCTTCTCTGTGCCTGTTCACATTGCTTCGCAGAATCGCTTTTGTGCAGAAAACACTAACACTTGTTCAGAAGGAAAGAAAGCATGAGCCCCAGAATCTATGTTGTCCTGGAGAGCTTGCAGAGCACTGGGGAAAGGCAGGCAGAGAATTCCCTGCTAGCACCTTCTCTGTGCCTGTTCACATTGCTTCGCAGAATCGCTTTTGTGCAGAAAACACTAACACTTGTTCAGAACGAAAGAAAGCACAGAGCCCCAGATTTTATGTTGTCCTGGAGAGCTTGCAGAGCACTGGGGAAAGGCAGGCAGAGAATTCCCTGCTAGCACCTTCTCTGTGCCTGGGAAGCAGAAGTGTTCACATTGCTTCGCAGAATCGCTTTTGTGCAGAAAACAGTAACACTTGTTCAGAACGAAAGAAAGCACAGAGCCCCAGATTTTATGTTGTCCTGGAGAGCTTGCAGAGCACTGGGGAAAGGCAGGCAGAGAATTCCCTGCTAGCACCTTCTCTGTGCCTGTTCACATTGCTTCGCAGAATCGCTTTTGTGCAGAAAACAGTAACACTTGTTCAGAACGAAAGAAAGCACAGAGCCCCAGATTCTATGTTGTCCTGGAGAGCTTGCAGAGCACTGGGGAAAGGCAGGCAGAGAATTCCTTGCTAGCACCTTCTCTGCGCCTGGGAAGCAGAAGTGTTCACATTGCTTCGCAGAATCGCTTTTGTGCAGAAAACAGTAACACTTGTTCAGAAGGAAAGAAAGCACAGAGCCCCAGATTTGATGTTGTCCTGGAGAGCTTGCAGAGCACTGGGGAAAGGCAGGCAGAGAATTCCCTGCTAGCACCTTCTCTGTGCCTGTTCACATTGCTTCGCAGAATCGCTTTTGTGCAGAAAACAGTAACACTTGTTCAGAAAGAAAGAAAGCATGAGCCCCAGATTTTATGTTGTCCTGGAGAGCTTGCAGAGCACCGGGGAAAGGCAGGCAGAGAATTCCCTGCTAGCACCTTCTCTGTGCCTGTTCACATTGCTTCGCAGAATCGCTTTTGTGCAGAAAACAGTAACACTTGTTCAGAACGAAAGAAAGCACAGAGCCCCGGATTCTATGTTGCCCTGGAGAGCTTGCACAGCACTGGGGAAAGGCAGGCAGAGAATTCCTTGCTAGCACCTTCTCTGTGCCTGGGAAGCAGATGTGTTCACATTGCTTCGCAGAATCGCTTTTGTGCAGAAAACAGTAACACTTGTTCAGAACGAAAGAAAGCACAGAGCCCCAGATTTTATGTTGTCCTGGAGAGCTTGCAGAGCACTGGGGAAAGGTAGGCAGAGAATTCCTTGCTAGCACCTTCTCTGTGCCTGGGAAGCAGAAGTGTTCACATTGCTTCGCAGAATCGCTTTTGTGCAGAAAACAGTAACACTTGTTCAGAAGGAAAGAAAGCACAGACCCCCAGATTTTATGTTGTCCTGGAGAGCTTGCAGAGCACTGGGGAAAGGCAGGCAGAGAATTCCCTGCTAGCACCTTCTCTGTGCCTGGGAAGCAGAAGTGTTCACATTGCTTCGCAGAATCGCTTTTGTGCAGAAAACAGTAACACTTGTTCAGAAGGAAAGAAAGCACAGAGCCCCAGATTTTATGTTGTCCTGGAGAGCTTGCAGAGCACTGGGGAAAGGCAGGCAGAGAATTCCCTGCTAGCACCTTCTCTGTGCCTGTTCACATTGCTTCGCAGAATTGCTTTTGTGCAGAAAACAGTAACACTTGTTCAGAACGAAAGAAAGCACAGAGCCCCAGATTCTATGTTGTCCTGGAGAGCTTGCAGAGCACTGGGGAAAGGCAGGCAGAGAATTCCCTGCTAGCACCTTCTCTGTGCCTGGGAAGCAGAAGTGTTCACATTGCTTCGCAGAATCGCTTTTGTGCAGAAAACAGTAACACTTGTTCAGAAGGAAAGAAAGCACAGAGCCCCAGATTTGCTGTTGTCCTGGAGAGCTTGCAGAGCACTGGGGAAAGGCAGGCAGAGAATTCCTTGCTAGCACCTTCTCTGTGCCTGGGAAGCAGAAGTGTTCACATTGCTTGGCAGCATCGCTTTTGTGCAGAAAACACTAACACTTGTTCAGAACGAAAGAAAGCACAGAGCCCCAGATTTTATGTTGTCCTGGAGAGCTTGCAGAGCACTGGGGAAAGGCAGGCAGAGAATTCCCTGCTAGCACCTTCTCTGTGCCTGTTCACATTGCTTCGCAGAATCGCTTTTGTGTAGAAAACAGTAACACTTGTTCAGAAGGAAAGAAAGCACAGAGCCCCAGATTTTATGTTGTCCTGGAGAGCTTGCAGAGCACTGGGGAAAGGCAGGCAGAGAATTCCCTGCTAGCACCTTCTCTGTGCCTGTTCACATTGCTTCGCAGAATCGCTTTTGTGCAGAAAACACTAACACTTGATCAGAACGAAAGAAAGCATGAGCCCCAGATTCTATGTTGTCCTGGAGAGCTTGCAGAGCACTGGGGAAAGGCAGGCAGAGAATTCCCTGCTAGCACCTTCTCTGTGCCTGGGAAGCAGAAGTGTGCACATTGCTTCGCAGAATCGCTTTTGTGCAGAAAACAGTAACACTTGTTCAGAACGAAAGAAAGCACAGAGCCCCAGATTTTATGTTGTCCTGGAGAGCTTGCAGAGTACTGGGGAAAGGCAGGCAGAGAATTCCCTGCTAGCACCTTCTCTGTGCCTGTTCACATTCCTTCACAGAATCGCTTTTGTGCAGAAAACAGTAACACTTGTTCAGAACGAAAGAAAGCATGAGCCCCAGATTTTATGTTGTCCTGGGGAGCTTGCAGAGCACTGGGGAAAGGCAGGCAGAGAATTCCCTGCTAGCACCTTCTCTGTGCCTGTTCACATTTCTTGGCAGAATCGCTTTTGTGCAGAAAACAGTAACACTTGTTCAGAACGAAAGAAAGCACAGAGCCCCAGATTTGCTGTTGTCCTGGAGAGCTTGCAGAGCACTGGGGAAAGGCAGGCAGAGAATTCCCTGCTAGCACCTTCTCTGTGCCTGGGAAGCAGAAGTGTTCACATTGCTTGGCAGAATCGCTTTTGTGCAGAAAACAGTAACACTTGTTCAGAAAGAAAGAAAGCACAGAGCCCCAGATTTGCTGTTGTCCTGGAGAGCTTGCAGAGCACTGGGGAAAGGCAGGCAGAGAATTCCCTGCTAGCACCTTCTCTGTGCCTGTTCACATTGCTTCGCAGAATCGCTTTTGTGCAGAAAACAGTAACACTTGTTCAGAAAGAAAGAAAGCATGAGCCCCAGATTTTATGTTGTCCTGGAGAGCTTGCAGAGCACCGGGGAAAGGCAGGCAGAGAATTCCCTGCTAGCACCTTCTCTGTGCCTGTTCACATTGCTTCGCAAGAATCGCTTTTGTGCAGAAAACAGTAACACTTGTTCAGAACGACAGAAAGCACAGAGCCCCAGATTCTATGTTGTCCTGGAGAGCTTGCAGAGCACTGGGGAAAGGCAGGCAGAGATTTCCTTGCTAGTACCTTCTCTGTGCCTGGGAAGCAGAAGTGTTCACATTGCTTGGCAGCATCGCTTTTGTGCAGAAAACACTAACACTTGTTCAGAACGAAACAAAGCACAGAGTCCCAGATTCTATGTTGTCCTGGAGAGCTTGCAGAGCACTGGGGAAAGGCAGGCAGAGAATTCCCTGCTAGCACCTTCTCTGTGCCTGTTCACATTGCTTCGCAGAATCGCTTTTGTGCAGAAAACAGTAACACTTGTTCAGAACGAAAGAAAGCACAGAGCCCCAGATTCTATGTTGTCCTGGAGAGCTTGCACAGCACTGGGGAAAGGCAGGCAGAGAATTCCCTGCTAGAACCTTCTCTGTGCCTGGGAAGCAGAAGTGTTCACATTGCTTCGCAGAATCGCTTTTGTGCAGAAAACAGTAACACTTGCTCATTACGAAAGAAAGCACAGAGCCCCAGATTTGATGTTGTCCTGGAGAGCTTGCAGAGCACTGGGGAAAGGCAGGCAGAGAATTCCCTGCTAGCACCTTCTCTGTGCCTGGGAAGCAGAAGTGTTCACATTGCTTCGCAGAATCGCTTTTGTGCAGAAAACAGTAACACTTGTTCAGAACGAAAGAAAGCACAGAGCCCCAGATTCTATGTTGTCCTGGAGAGCTTGCAGAGCACTGGGGAAAGGCAGGCAGAGAATTCCCTGCTAGCACCTTCTCTGTGCCTGGGAAGCAGAAGTGTTCACATTGCTTCGCAGAATCGCTTTTGTGCAGAAAACACTAACACTTGTTCAGAAGGAAAGAAAGCACAGAGCCCCAGATTTGATGTTGTCCTGGAGAGCTTGCAGAGCACTGGGGAAAGGCAGGCAGAGAATTCCCTGCTAGCACCTTCTCTGTGCCTGTTCACATTGCTTCGCAGAATCGCTTTTGTGCAGAAAACAGTAACACTTGTTCAGAAAGAAAGAAAGCATGAGCCCCAGATTTTATGTTGTCCTGGAGAGCTTGCAGAGCACCGGGGAAAGGCAGGCAGAGAATTCCCTGCTAGCACCTTCTCTGTGCCTGTTCACATTGCTTCGCAGAATCGCTTTTGTGCAGAAAACAGTAACACTTGTTCAGAACGAAAGAAAGCACAGAGCCCCGGATTCTATGTTGCCCTGGAGAGCTTGCAGAGCACCGGGGAAAGGCAGGCAGAGAATTCCTTGCTAGCACCTTCTGTGTGCCTGGGAAGCAGAAGTGTTCACATTGCTTCGCAGAATCGCTTTTGTGCAGAAAACAGTAACACTTGTTCAGAACGAAAGAAAGCACAGAGCCCCAGATTCTATGTTGTCCTGGAGAGCTTGCAGAGCACTGGGGAAAGGCAGGCAGAGAATTCCTTGCTAGCACCTTCTCTGTGCCTGGGAAGCAGAAGTGTTCACATTGCTTGGCAGCATCGCTTTTGTGCAGAAAACACTAACACTTGTTCAGAACGAAAGAAAGCACAGAGCCCCAGATTTTATGTTGTCCTGGAGAGCTTGCAGAGCACTGGGGAAAGGCAGGCAGAGAATTCCCTGCTAGCACCTTCTCTGTGCCTGTTCACATTGCTTCGCAGAATCGCTTTTGTGCAGAAAACAGTAACACTTGTTCAGAAGGAAAGAAAGCACAGAGCCCCAGATTTGATGTTGTCCTGGAGAGCTTGCAGAGCACTGGGGAAAGGCAGGCAGAGAATTCCCTGCTAGCACCTTCTCTGTGCCTGTTCACATTGCTTCGCAGAATCGCTTTTGTGCAGAAAAGAGTAACACTTGTTCAGAACGAAAGAAAGCACAGAGCCCCAGATTTTATGTTGTCATGGAGAGCTTGCACAGCACTGGGGAAAGGCAGGCAGAGAATTCCTTGCTAGCACCTTCTCTGTGCCTGGGAAGCAGATGTGTTCACATTGCTTCGCAGAATCGCTTTTGTGCAGAAAACAGTAACACTTGTTCAGAATGAAAGAAAGCACAGAGCCCCAAATTTTATGTTGTCCTGGAGAGCTTGCAGAGCACTGGGGAAAGGCAGGCAGAGAATTCCCTGCTAGCACCTTCTCTGTGCCTGTTCACATTGCTTCGCAGAATCGCTTTTGTGCAGAAAACACTAACACTTGTTCAGAACGAAAGAAAGCACAGAGCCCCAGATTTGCTGTTGTCCTGGAGAGCTTGCAGAGCACTGGGGAAAGGCAGGCAGAGAATTCCCTGCTAGCACCTTCTCTGTGCCTGTTCACATTGCTTCGCAGAATCGCTTTTGTGCAGAAAACAGTAACACTTGTTCAGAACGAAAGAAAGCACAGAGCCCCAGATTCTATGTTGTCCTGGGGAGCTTGCAGAGCACTGGGGAAAGGCAGGCAGAGAATTCCCTGCTAGCACCTTCTCTGTGCCTGTTCACATTGCTTCGCAGAATCGCTTTTGTGCAGAAAACACTAACACTTGTTCAGAACGAAAGAAAGCACAGAGCCCCAGATTTTATGTTGTCCTGGAGAGCTTGCAGAGCACTGGGGAAAGGCAGGCAGAGAATTCCCTGCTAGCACCTTCTCTGTGCCTGGGAAGCAGAAGTGTGCACATTGCTTCGCAGAATCGCTTTTGTGCAGAAAACAGTAACACTTGTTCAGAACGAAAGAAAGCACAGAGCCCCAGATTTTATGTTGTCCTGGAGAGCTTGCAGAGTACTGGGGAAAGGCAGGCAGAGAATTCCCTGCTAGCACCTTCTCTGTGCCTGTTCACATTGCTTCGCAGAATCGCTTTTGTGCAGAAAACAGTAACACTTGTTCAGAAAGAAAGAAAGCATGAGCCCCAGATTTTATGTTGTCCTGGAGAGCTTGCAGAGCACTGGGGAAAGGCAGGCAGAGAATTCCCTGCTAGCACCTTCTCTGTGCCTGTTCACATTGCTTGGCAGAATCGCTTTTGTGCAGAAAACAGTAACACTTGTTCAGAAGGAAAGAAAGCACAGAGCCCCAGATTTTATGTTGTCCTGGAGAGCTTGCAGAGTACTGGGGAAAGGCAGGCAGAGAATTCCCTGCTAGCACCTTCTCTGTGCCTGGGAAGCAGAAGTGTTCACATTGCTTCGCAGAATCGCTTTTGTGCAGAAAACACTAACACTTGTTCAGAAAGAAAGAAAGCACAGAGCCCCAGATTTGCTGTTGTCCTGGAGAGCTTGCACAGCACTGGGGAAAGGCAGGCAGAGAATTCCCTGCTAGCACCTTCTCTGTGCCTGTTCACATTGCTTCGCAGAATCGCTTTTGTGCAGAAAACAGTAACACTTGTTCAGAAAGAAAGAAAGCATGAGCCCCAGATTTTATGTTGTCCTGGAGAGCTTGCAGAGCACCGGGGAAAGGCAGGCAGAGAATTCCCTGCTAGCACCTTCTCTGTGCCTGTTCACATTGCTTCGCAAGAATCGCTTTTGTGCAGAAAACAGTAACACTTGTTCAGAACGACAGAAAGCACAGAGCCCCAGATTCTATGTTGTCCTGGAGAGCTTGCAGAGCACTGGGGAAAGGCAGGCAGAGAATTCCTTGCTAGCACCTTCTCTGTGCCTGGGAAGCAGAAGTGTTCACATTGCTTGGCAGCATCGCTTTTGTGCAGAAAACACTAACACTTGTTCAGAACGAAACAAAGCACAGAGCCCCAGATTCTATGTTGTCCTGGAGAGCTTGCAGAGCACTGGGGAAAGGCAGGCAGAGAATTCCCTGCTAGCACCTTCTCTGTGCCTGTTCACATTGCTTCGCAGAATCGCTTTTGTGCAGAAAACAGTAACACTTGTTCAGAACGAAAGAAAGCACAGAGCCCCAGATTCTATGTTGTCCTGGAGAGCTTGCACAGCACTGGGGAAAGGCAGGCAGAGAATTCCCTGCTAGCACCTTCTCTGTGCCTGTTCACATTGCTTCGCAGAATCGCTTTTGTGCAGAAAACACTAACACTTGTTCAGAACGAAAGAAAGCATGAGCCCCAGATTTGCTGTTGTCCTGGAGAGCTTGCAGAGCACTGGGGAAAGGCAGGCAGAGAATTCCCTGCTAGCACCTTCTCTGTGCCTGGGAAGCAGAAGTGTGCACATTGCTTCGCAGAATCGCTTTTGTGCAGAAAACAGTAACACTTGTTCAGAACGAAAGAAAGCACAGAGCCCCAGATTTTATGTTGTCCTGGAGAGCTTGCAGAGTACTGGGGAAAGGCAGGCAGAGAATTCCCTGCTAGCACCTTCTCTGTGCCTGTTCACATTGCTTCGCAGAATCGCTTTTGTGCAGAAAACAGTAACACTTGTTCAGAACGAAAGAAAGCATGAGCCCCAGATTTTATGTTGTCCTGGGGAGCTTGCAGAGCACTGGGGAAAGGCAGGCAGAGAATTCCCTGCTAGCACCTTCTCTGTGCCTGTTCACATTGCTTGGCAGAATCGCTTTTGTGCAGAAAACAGTAACACTTGTTCAGAACGAAAGAAAGCACAGAGCCCCAGATTTTATGTTGTCCTGGAGAGCTTGCAGAGCACTGGGGAAAGGCAGGCAGAGAATTCCCTGCTAGCACCTTCTCTGTGCCTGGGAAGCAGAAGTGTTCACATTGCTTGGCAGAATCGCTTTTGTGCAGAAAACAGTAACACTTGTTCAGAAAGAAAGAAAGCACAGAGCCCCAGATTTGCTGTTGTCCTGGAGAGCTTGCAGAGCACTGGGGAAAGGCAGGCAGAGAATTCCCTGATAGCACCTTCTCTGTGCCTGTTCACATTGCTTCGCAGAATCGCTTTTGTGCAGAAAACAGTAACACTTGTTCAGAAAGAAAGAAAGCATGAGCCCCAGATTTTATGTTGTCCTGGAGAGCTTGCAGAGCACCGGGGAAAGGCAGGCAGAGAATTCCCTGCTAGCACCTTCTCTGTGCCTGTTCACATTGCTTCGCAAGAATCGCTTTTGTGCAGAAAACAGTAACACTTGTTCAGAACGACAGAAAGCACAGAGCCCCAGATTCTATGTTGTCCTGGAGAGCTTGCAGAGCACTGGGGAAAGGCAGGCAGAGAATTCCTTGCTAGCACCTTCTCTGTGCCTGGGAAGCAGAAGTGTTCACATTGCTTGGCAGCATCGCTTTTGTGCAGAAAACACTAACACTTGTTCAGAACGAAACAAAGCACAGAGTCCCAGATTCTATGTTGTCCTGGAGAGCTTGCAGAGCACTGGGGAAAGGCAGGCAGAGAATTCCCTGCTAGCACCTTCTCTGTGCCTGTTCACATTGCTTCGCAGAATCGCTTTTGTGCAGAAAACAGTAACACTTGTTCAGAACGAAAGAAAGCACAGAGCCCCAGATTCTATGTTGTCCTGGAGAGCTTGCACAGCACTGGGGAAAGGCAGGCAGAGAATTCCCTGCTAGCACCTTCTCTGTGCCTGGGAAGCAGAAGTGTTCACATTGCTTCGCAGAATCGCTTTTGTGCAGAAAACAGTAACACTTGCTCATTACGAAAGAAAGCACAGAGCCCCAGATTTTATGTTGTCCTGGAGAGCTTGCAGAGCACTGGGGAAAGGCAGGCAGAGAATTCCCTGCTAGCACCTTCTCTGTGCCTGGGAAGCAGAAGTGTTCACATTGCTTCGCAGAATCGCTTTTGTGCAGAAAACAGTAACACTTGTTCAGAACGAAAGAAAGCACAGAGCCCCAGATTCTATGTTGTCCTGGAGAGCTTGCAGAGCACTGGGGAAAGGCAGGCAGAGAATTCCCTGCTAGCACCTTCTCTGTGCCTGTTCACATTGCTTCGCAGAATCGCTTTTGTGCAGAAAACACTAACACTTGTTCAGAAGGAAAGAAAGCACAGAGCCCCAGATTCTATGTTGTCCTGGAGAGCTTGCAGAGCACCGGGGAAAGGCAGGCAGAGAATTCCCTGCTAGCACCTTCTCTGTGCCTGTTCACATTGCTTCGCAGAATCGCTTTTGTGCAGAAAACACTAACAGTTGTTCAGAACGAAAGAAAGCACAGAGCCCCAGATTTTATGTTGTCCTGGAGAGCTTGCAGAGCACTGGGGAAAGGCAGGCAGAGAATTCCCTGCTAGCACCTTCTCTGTGCCTGGGAAGCAGAAGTGTTCACATTGCTTCGCAGAATCGCTTTTGTGCAGAAAACAGTAACACTTGTTCAGAACGAAAGAAAGCACAGAGCCCCAGATTTTATGTTGTCCTGGAGAGCTTGCAGAGCACTGGGGAAAGGTAGGCAGAGAATTCCTTGCTAGCACCTTCTCTGTGCCTGGGAAGCAGAAGTGTTCACATTGCTTCGCAGAATCGCTTTTGTGCAGAAAACAGTAACACTTGTTCAGAAGGAAAGAAAGCACAGAGCCCCAGATTCTATGTTGTCCTGGAGAGCTTGCAGAGCACTGGGGAAAGGCAGGCAGAGAATTCCCTGCTAGCACCTTCTCTGTGCCTGGGAAGCAGAAGTGTTCACATTGCTTCGCAGAATCGCTTTTGTGCAGAAAACAGTAACACTTCTTCAGAAGGAAAGAAAGCACAGAGCCCCAGATTTTATGTTGTCCTGGAGAGCTTGCAGAGCACTGGGGAAAGGCAGGCAGAGAATTCCCTGCTAGCACCTTCTCTGTGCCTGTTCACATTGCTTCGCAGAATTGCTTTTGTGCAGAAAACAGTAACACTTGTTCAGAACGAAAGAAAGCACAGAGCCCCAGATTCTATGTTGTCCTGGAGAGCTTGCAGAGCACCGGGGAAAGGCAGGCAGAGAATTCCCTGCTAGCACCTTCTCTGTGCCTGGGAAGCAGAAGTGTTCACATTGCTTCGCAGAATCGCTTTTGTGCAGAAAACAGTAACACTTGTTCAGAAGGAAAGAAAGCACAGAGCCCCAGATTTGCTGTTGTCTTGGAGAGCTTGCAGAGCACTGGGGAAAGGCAGGCAGAGAATTCCCTGCTAGCACCTTCTCTGTGCCTGGGAAGCAGAAGTGTTCACATTGCTTCGCAGAATCGCTTTTGTGCAGAAAACAGTAACACTTCTTCAGAAGGAAAGAAAGCACAGAGCCCCAGATTTTATGTTGTCCTGGAGAGCTTGCAGAGCACTGGGGAAAGGCAGGCAGAGAATTCCCTGCTAGCACCTTCTCTGTGCCTGTTCACATTGCTTCGCAGAATTGCTTTTGTGCAGAAAACAGTAACACTTGTTCAGAACGAAAGAAAGCACAGAGCCCCAGATTTTATGTTGTCCTGGAGAGCTTGCAGAGCACTGGGGAAAGGCAGGCAGAGAATTCCCTGCTAGCACCTTCTCTGTGCCTGGGAAGCAGAAGTGTTCACATTGCTTCGCAGAATCGCTTTTGTGCAGAAAACAGTAACACTTGTTCAGAAGGAAAGAAAGCACAGAGCCCCAGATTTGCTGTTGTCTTGGAGAGCTTGCAGAGCACTGGGGAAAGGCAGGCAGAGAATTCCCTGCTAGCACCTTCTCTGTGCCTGTTCACATTGCTTCGCAGAATCGCTTTTGTGCAGAAAACAGTAACACTTGTTCAGAAAGAAAGAAAGCATGAGCCCCAGATTTTATGTTGTCCTGGAGAGCTTGCAGAGCACCGGGGAAAGGCAGGCAGAGAATTCCCTGCTAGCACCTTCTCTGTGCCTGTTCACATTGCTTCGCAGAATCGCTTTTGTGCAGAAAACAGTAACACTTGTTCAGAACGAAAGAAAGCACAGAGCCCCGGATTCTATGTTGCCCTGGAGAGCTTGCACAGCACTGGGGAAAGGCAGGCAGAGAATTCCTTGCTAGCACCTTCTCTGTGCCTGGGAAGCAGAAGTGTTCACATTGCTTCGCAGAATCGCTTTTGTGCAGAAAACAGTAACACTTGTTCAGAACGAAAGAAAGCACAGAGCCCCAGATTCTATGTTGTCCTGGAGAGCTTGCAGAGCACTGGGGAAAGGCAGGCAGAGAATTCCTTGCTAGCACCTTCTCTGTGCCTGGGAAGCAGAAGTGTTCACATTGCTTGGCAGCATCGCTTTTGTGCAGAAAACACTAACACTTGTTCAGAACGAAAGAAAGCACAGAGCCCCAGATTTTATGTTGTCCTGGAGAGCTTGCAGAGCACTGGGGAAAGGCAGGCAGAGAATTCCCTGCTAGCACCTTCTCTGTGCTTGTTCACATTGCTTCGCAGAATCGCTTTTGTGCAGAAAACAGTAACACTTGTTCAGAAGGAAAGAAAGCACAGAGCCCCAGATTTGATGTTGTCCTGGAGAGCTTGCAGAGCACTGGGGAAAGGCAGGCAGAGAATTCCCTGCTAGCACCTTCTCTGTGCCTGTTCACATTGCTTCGCAGAATCGCTTTTGTGCAGAAAACAGTAACACTTGTTCAGAACGAAAGAAAGCACAGAGCCCCAGATTTTATGTTGTCATGGAGAGCTTGCACAGCACTGGGGAAAGGCAGGCAGAGAATTCCTTGCTAGCACCTTCTCTGTGCCTGGGAAGCAGATGTGTTCACATTGCTTCGCAGAATCGCTTTTGTGCAGAAAACAGTAACACTTGTTCAGAATGAAAGAAAGCACAGAGCCCCAAATTTTATGTTGTCCTGGAGAGCTTGCAGAGCACTGGGGAAAGGCAGGCAGAGAATTCCATGCTAGCACCTTCTCTGTGCCTGTTCACATTGCTTCGCAGAATCGCTTTTGTGCAGAAAACACTAACACTTGTTCAGAACGAAAGAAAGCACAGAGCCCCAGATTTTATGTTGTCCTGGGGAGCTTGCAGAGCACTGGGGAAAGGCAGGCAGAGAATTCCCTGCTAGCACCTTCTCTGTGCCTGTTCACATTGCTTGGCAGAATCGCTTTTGTGCAGAAAACAGTAACACTTGTTCAGAAGGAAAGAAAGCACAGAGCCCCAGATTTTATGTTGTCCTGGAGAGCTTGCAGAGCACTGGGGAAAGGCAGGCAGAGAATTCCCTGCTAGCACCTTTTCTGTGCCTGGGAAGCAGAAGTGTTCACATTGCTTCGCAGAATCGCTTTTGTGCAGAAAACAGTAACACTTGTTCAGAACGAAAGAAAGCACAGAGCCCCAGATTTTATGTTGTCCTGGAGAGCTTGCACAGCACTGGGGAAAGGCAGGCAGAGAATTCCCTGCTAGCACCTTCTCTGTGCCTGTTCACATTGCTTCGCAGAATCGCTTTTGTGCAGAAAACAGTAACACTTGTTCAGAAAGAAAGAAAGCATGAGCCCCAGATTTTATGTTGTCCTGGAGAGCTTGCAGAGCACCGGGGAAAGGCAGGCAGAGAATTCCCTGCTAGCACCTTCTCTGTGCCTGTTCACATTGCTTCGCAAGAATCGCTTTTGTGCAGAAAACAGTAACACTTGTTCAGAACGACAGAAAGCACAGAGCCCCAGATTCTATGTTGTCCTGGAGAGCTTGCAGAGCACTGGGGAAAGGCAGGCAGAGAATTCCTTGCTAGCACCTTCTCTGTGCCTGGGAGGCAGAAGTGTTCACATTGCTTGGCAGCATCGCTTTTGTGCAGAAAACACTAACACTTGTTCAGAACGAAACAAAGCACAGAGCCCCAGATTCTATGTTGTCCTGGAGAGCTTGCAGAGCACTGGGGAAAGGCAGGCAGAGAATTCCCTGCTAGCACCTTCTCTGTGCCTGGGAAGCAGAAGTGTTCACATTGCTTCGCAGAATCGCTTTTGTGCAGAAAACACTAACACTTGTTCAGAAAGAAAGAAAGCACAGAGCCCCAGATTTGCTGTTGTCCTGGAGAGCTTGCACAGCACTGGGGAAAGGCAGGCAGAGAATTCCCTGCTAGCACCTTCTCTGTGCCTGTTCACATTGCTTCGCAGAATCGCTTTTGTGCAGAAAACAGTAACACTTGTTCAGAAAGAAAGAAAGCATGAGCCCCAGATTTTATGTTGTCCTGGAGAGCTTGCAGAGCACCGGGGAAAGGCAGGCAGAGAATTCCCTGCTAGCACCTTCTCTGTGCCTGTTCACATTGCTTCGCAAGAATCGCTTTTGTGCAGAAAACAGTAACACTTGTTCAGAACGACAGAAAGCACAGAGCCCCAGATTCTATGTTGTCCTGGAGAGCTTGCAGAGCACTGGGGAAAGGCAGGCAGAGAATTCCTTGCTAGCACCTTCTCTGTGCCTGGGAGGCAGAAGTGTTCACATTGCTTGGCAGCATCGCTTTTGTGCAGAAAACACTAACACTTGTTCAGAACGAAACAAAGCACAGAGCCCCAGATTCTATGTTGTCCTGGAGAGCTTGCAGAGCACTGGGGAAAGGCAGGCAGAGAATTCCCTGCTAGCACCTTCTCTGTGCCTGTTCACATTGCTTCGCAGAATCGCTTTTGTGCAGAAAACAGTAACACTTGTTCAGAACGAAAGAAAGCACAGAGCCCCAGATTCTATGTTGTCCTGGAGAGCTTGCACAGCACTGGGGAAAGGCAGGCAGAGAATTCCTTGCTAGCACCTTCTCTGTGCCTGGGAAGCAGAAGTGTTCACATTGCTTGGCAGCATCGCTTTTGTGCAGAAAACACTAACACTTGTTCAGAACGAAACAAAGCACAGAGTCCCAGATTCTATGTTGTCCTGGAGAGCTTGCAGAGCACTGGGGAAAGGCAGGCAGAGAATTCCCTGCTAGCACCTTCTCTGTGCCTGTTCACATTGCTTCGCAGAATCGCTTTTGTGCAGAAAACAGTAACACTTGTTCAGAACGAAAGAAAGCACAGAGCCCCAGATTCTATGTTGTCCTGGAGAGCTTGCACAGCACTGGGGAAAGGCAGGCAGAGAATTCCCTGCTAGCACCTTCTCTGTGCCTGGGAAGCAGAAGTGTTCACATTGCTTCGCAGAATCGCTTTTGTGCAGAAAACAGTAACACTTGCTCATTACGAAAGAAAGCACAGAGCCCCAGATTTTATGTTGTCCTGGAGAGCTTGCAGAGCACTGGGGAAAGGCAGGCAGAGAATTCCCTGCTAGCACCTTCTCTGTGCCTGGGAAGCAGAAGTGTTCACATTGCTTCGCAGAATCGCTTTTGTGCAGAAAACAGTAACACTTGTTCAGAACGAAAGAAAGCACAGAGCCCCAGATTTGATGTTGTCCTGGAGAGCTTGCAGAGCACTGGGGAAAGGCAGGCAGAGAATTCCCTGCTAGCACCTTCTCTGTGCCTGTTCACATTGCTTCGCAGAATCGCTTTTGTGCAGAAAACACTAACACTTGTTCAGAAGGAAAGAAAGCACGGAGCCCCAGATTCTATGTTGTCCTGGAGAGCTTGCAGAGCACCGGGGAAAGGCAGGCAGAGAATTCCCTGCTAGCACCTTCTCTGTGCCTGTTCACATTGCTTCGCAGAATCGCTTTTGTGCAGAAAACACTAACAGTTGTTCAGAACGAAAGAAAGCACAGAGCCCCAGATTTTATGTTGTCCTGGAGAGCTTGCAGAGCACTGGGGAAAGGCAGGCAGAGAATTCCCTGCTAGCACCTTCTCTGTGCCTGGGAAGCAGAAGTGTTCACATTGCTTCGCAGAATCGCTTTTGTGCAGAAAACAGTAACACTTGTTCAGAACGAAAGAAAGCACAGAGCCCCAGATTTTATGTTGTCCTGGAGAGCTTGCAGAGCACTGGGGAAAGGTAGGCAGAGAATTCCTTGCTAGCACCTTCTCTGTGCCTGGGAAGCAGAAGTGTTCACATTGCTTCGCAGAATCGCTTTTGTGCAGAAAACAGTAACACTTGTTCAGAAGGAAAGAAAGCACAGAGCCCCAGATTCTATGTTGTCCTGGAGAGCTTGCAGAGCACTGGGGAAAGGCAGGCAGAGAATTCCCTGCTAGCACCTTCTCTGTGCCTGGGAAGCAGAAGTGTTCACATTGCTTCGCAGAATCGCTTTTGTGCAGAAAACAGTAACACTTGTTCAGAAGGAAAGAAAGCACAGAGCCCCAGATTTTATGTTGTCCTGGAGAGCTTGCAGAGCACTGGGGAAAGGCAGGCAGAGAATTCCCTGCTAGCACCTTCTCTGTGCCTGTTCACATTGCTTCGCAGAATTGCTTTTGTGCAGAAAACAGTAACACTTGTTCAGAACGAAAGAAAGCACAGAGCCCCAGATTCTATGTTGTCCTGGAGAGCTTGCAGAGCACCGGGGAAAGGCAGGCAGAGAATTCCCTGCTAGCACCTTCTCTGTGCCTGGGAAGCAGAAGTGTTCACATTGCTTCGCAGAATCGCTTTTGTGCAGAAAACAGTAACACTTGTTCAGAAGGAAAGAAAGCACAGAGCCCCAGATTTGCTGTTGTCTTGGAGAGCTTGCAGAGCACTGGGGAAAGGCAGGCAGAGAATTCCCTGCTAGCACCTTCTCTGTGCCTGGGAAGCAGAAGTGTTCACATTGCTTCGCAGAATCGCTTTTGTGCAGAAAACAGTAACACTTCTTCAGAAGGAAAGAAAGCACAGAGCCCCAGATTTTATGTTGTCCTGGAGAGCTTGCAGAGCACTGGGGAAAGGCAGGCAGAGAATTCCCTGCTAGCACCTTCTCTGTGCCTGTTCACATTGCTTCGCAGAATTGCTTTTGTGCAGAAAACAGTAACACTTGTTCAGAACGAAAGAAAGCACAGAGCCCCAGATTTTATGTTGTCCTGGAGAGCTTGCAGAGCACTGGGGAAAGGCAGGCAGAGAATTCCCTGCTAGCACCTTCTCTGTGCCTGGGAAGCAGAAGTGTTCACATTGCTTCGCAGAATCGCTTTTGTGCAGAAAACAGTAACACTTGTTCAGAAGGAAAGAAAGCACAGAGCCCCAGATTTGCTGTTGTCTTGGAGAGCTTGCAGAGCACTGGGGAAAGGCAGGCAGAGAATTCCCTGCTAGCACCTTCTCTGTGCCTGTTCACATTGCTTCGCAGAATCGCTTTTGTGCAGAAAACAGTAACACTTGTTCAGAAAGAAAGAAAGCATGAGCCCCAGATTTTATGTTGTCCTGGAGAGCTTGCAGAGCACCGGGGAAAGGCAGGCAGAGAATTCCCTGCTAGCACCTTCTCTGTGCCTGTTCACATTGCTTCGCAGAATCGCTTTTGTGCAGAAAACAGTAACACTTGTTCAGAACGAAAGAAAGCACAGAGCCCCGGATTCTATGTTGCCCTGGAGAGCTTGCAGAGCACTGGGGAAAGGCAGGCAGAGAATTCCTTGCTAGCACCTTCTCTGTGCCTGGGAAGCAGAAGTGTTCACATTGCTTCGCAGAATCGCTTTTGTGCAGAAAACACTAACACTTGTTCAGAACGAAAGAAAGCACAGAGCCCCAGATTCTATGTTGTCCTGGAGAGCTTGCAGAGCACTGGGGAAAGGCAGGCAGAGAATTCCTTGCTAGCACCTTCTCTGTGCCTGGGAAGCAGAAGTGTTCACATTGCTTGGCAGCATCGCTTTTGTGCAGAAAACACTAACACTTGTTCAGAACGAAAGAAAGCACAGAGCCCCAGATTTTATGTTGTCCTGGAGAGCTTGCAGAGCACTGGGGAAAGGCAGGCAGAGAATTCCCTGCTAGCACCTTCTCTGTGCTTGTTCACATTGCTTCGCAGAATCGCTTTTGTGCAGAAAACAGTAACACTTGTTCAGAAGGAAAGAAAGCACAGAGCCCCAGATTTGATGTTGTCCTGGAGAGCTTGCAGAGCACTGGGGAAAGGCAGGCAGAGAATTCCCTGCTAGCACCTTCTCTGTGCCTGTTCACATTGCTTCGCAGAATCGCTTTTGTGCAGAAAACAGTAACACTTGTTCAGAACGAAAGAAAGCACAGAGCCCCAGATTTTATGTTGTCATGGAGAGCTTGCACAGCACTGGGGAAAGGCAGGCAGAGAATTCCTTGCTAGCACCTTCTCTGTGCCTGGGAAGCAGATGTGTTCACATTGCTTCGCAGAATCGCTTTTGTGCAGAAAACAGTAACACTTGTTCAGAATGAAAGAAAGCACAGAGCCCCAAATTTTATGTTGTCCTGGAGAGCTTGCAGAGCACTGGGGAAAGGCAGGCAGAGAATTCCATGCTAGCACCTTCTCTGTGCCTGTTCACATTGCTTCGCAGAATCGCTTTTGTGCAGAAAACACTAACACTTGTTCAGAACGAAAGAAAGCACAGAGCCCCAGATTTTATGTTGTCCTGGGGAGCTTGCAGAGCACTGGGGAAAGGCAGGCAGAGAATTCCCTGCTAGCACCTTCTCTGTGCCTGTTCACATTGCTTGGCAGAATCGCTTTTGTGCAGAAAACAGTAACACTTGTTCAGAAGGAAAGAAAGCACAGAGCCCCAGATTTTATGTTGTCCTGGAGAGCTTGCAGAGCACTGGGGAAAGGCAGGCAGAGAATTCCCTGCTAGCACCTTCTCTGTGCCTGGGAAGCAGAAGTGTTCACATTGCTTCGCAGAATCGCTTTTGTGCAGAAAACACTAACACTTGTTCAGAAAGAAAGAAAGCACAGAGCCCCAGATTTGCTGTTGTCCTGGAGAGCTTGCACAGCACTGGGGAAAGGCAGGCAGAGAATTCCCTGCTAGCACCTTCTCTGTGCCTGTTCACATTGCTTCGCAGAATCGCTTTTGTGCAGAAAACAGTAACACTTGTTCAGAAAGAAAGAAAGCATGAGCCCCAGATTTTATGTTGTCCTGGAGAGCTTGCAGAGCACCGGGGAAAGGCAGGCAGAGAATTCCCTGCTAGCACCTTCTCTGTGCCTGTTCACATTGCTTCGCAAGAATCGCTTTTGTGCAGAAAACAGTAACACTTGTTCAGAACGAAAGAAAGCACAGAGCCCCAGATTCTATGTTGTCCTGGAGAGCTTGCAGAGCACTGGGGAAAGGCAGGCAGAGAATTCCTTGCTAGCACCTTCTCTGTGCCTGGGAGGCAGAAGTGTTCACATTGCTTGGCAGCATCGCTTTTGTGCAGAAAACACTAACACTTGTTCAGAACGAAACAAAGCACAGAGCCCCAGATTCTATGTTGTCCTGGAGAGCTTGCAGAGCACTGGGGAAAGGCAGGCAGAGAATTCCCTGCTAGCACCTTCTCTGTGCCTGTTCACATTGCTTCGCAGAATCGCTTTTGTGCAGAAAACAGTAACACTTGTTCAGAACGAAAGAAAGCACAGAGCCCCAGATTCTATGTTGTCCTGGAGAGCTTGCACAGCACTGGGGAAAGGCAGGCAGAGAATTCCCTGCTAGCACCTTCTCTGTGCCTGGGAAGCAGAAGTGTTCACATTGCTTCGCAGAATCGCTTTTGTGCAGAAAACACTAACACTTGCTCATTACGAAAGAAAGCACAGAGCCCCAGATTTTATGTTGTCCTGGAGAGCTTGCAGAGCACTGGGGAAAGGCAGGCAGAGAATTCCCTGCTAGCACCTTCTCTGTGCCTGTTCACATTGCTTCGCAGAATCGCTTTTGTGCAGAAAACAGTAACACTTGTTCAGAACGAAAGAAAGCACAGAGCCCCAGATTCTATGTTGTCCTGGAGAGCTTGCACAGCACTGGGGAAAGGCAGGCAGAGAATTCCCTGCTAGCACCTTCTCTGTGCCTGGGAAGCAGAAGTGTTCACATTGCTTCGCAGAATCGCTTTTGTGCAGAAAACAGTAACACTTGTTCAGAAAGAAAGAAAGCATGAGCCCCAGATTTTATGTTGTCCTGGAGAGCTTGCAGAGCACTGGGGAAAGGCAGGCAGAGAATTCCCTGCTAGCACCTTCTCTGTGCCTGGGAAGCAGAAGTGTTCACATTGCTTCGCAGAATCGCTTTTGTGCAGAAAACAGTAACACTTGTTCAGAAGGAAAGAAAGCACAGAGCCCCAGATTTGATGTTGTCCTGGAGAGCTTGCAGAGCACTGGGGAAAGGCAGGCAGAGAATTCCCTGCTAGCACCTTCTCTGTGCCTGTTCACATTGCTTCGCAGAATCGCTTTTGTGCAGAAAACACTAACACTTGTTCAGAAGGAAAGAAAGCACAGAGCCCCAGAATCTATGTTGTCCTGGAGAGCTTGCAGAGCACTGGGGAAAGGCAGGCAGAGAATTCCTTGCTAGCACCTTCTCTGTGCCTGTTCACATTGCTTCGCAGAATCGCTTTTGTGCAGAAAACAGTAACACTTGTTCAGAAAGAAAGAAAGCACAGAGCCCCAGATTTGCTGTTGTCCTGGAGAGCTTGCAGAGCACTGGGGAAAGGCAGGCAGAGAATTCCCTGCTAGCACCTTCTCTGTGCCTGTTCACATTGCTTCGCAGAATCGCTTTTGTGCAGAAAACAGTAACACTTGTTCAGAAAGAAAGAAAGCATGAGCCCCAGATTTTATGTTGTCCTGGAGAGCTTGCAGAGCACCGGGGAAAGGCAGGCAGAGAATTCCCTGCTAGCACCTTCTCTGTGCCTGTTCACATTGCTTCGCAGAATCGCTTTTGTGCAGAAAACAGTAACACTTGTTCAGAACGAAAGAAAGCACAGAGCCCCAGATTCTATGTTGTCCTGGAGAGCTTGCACAGCACTGGGGAAAGGCAGGCAGAGAATTCCCTGCTAGCACCTTCTCTGTGCCTGGGAAGCAGAAGTGTTCACATTGCTTCGCAGAATCGCTTTTGTGCAGAAAACAGTAACACTTGCTCATTACGAAAGAAAGCACAGAGCCCCAGATTTTATGTTGTCCTGGAGAGCTTGCAGAGCACTGGGGAAAGGCAGGCAGAGAATTCCCTGCTAGCACCTTCTCTGTGCCTGGGAAGCAGAAGTGTTCACATTGCTTGGCAGCATCGCTTTTGTGCAGAAAACACTAACACTTGTTCAGAACGAAACAAAGCACAGAGCCCCAGATTCTATGTTGTCCTGGAGAGCTTGCAGAGCACTGGGGAAAGACAGGCAGAGAATTCCCTGCTAGCACCTTCTCTGTGCCTGTTCACATTGCTTCGCAGAATCGCTTTTGTGCAGAAAACAGTAACACTTGTTCAGAACGAAAGAAAGCACAGAGCCCCAGATTTTATGTTGTCCTGGAGAGCTTGCAGAGCACTGGGGAAAGGCAGGCAGAGAATTCCCTGCTAGCACCTTCTCTGTGCCTGTTCACATTGCTTCGCAGAATCGCTTTTGTGCAGAAAACAGTAACACTTGTTCAGAACGAAAGAAAGCACAGAGCCCCAGATTCTATGTTGTCCTGGAGAGCTTGCACAGCACTGGGGAAAGGCAGGCAGAGAATTCCCTGCTAGCACCTTCTCTGTGCCTGGGAAGCAGAAGTGTTCACATTGCTTCGCAGAATCGCTTTTGTGCAGAAAACAGTAACACTTGTTCAGAAAGAAAGAAAGCATGAGCCCCAGATTTTATGTTGTCCTGGAGAGCTTGCAGAGCACTGGGGAAAGGCAGGCAGAGAATTCCCTGCTAGCACCTTCTCTGTGCCTGGGAAGCAGAAGTGTTCACATTGCTTCGCAGAATCGCTTTTGTGCAGAAAACAGTAACACTTGTTCAGAACGAAAGAAAGCACAGAGCCCCAGATTTTATGTTGTCCTGGAGAGCTTGCAGAGCACTGGGGAAAGGCAGGCAGAGAATTCCCTGCTAGCACCTTCTCTGTGCCTGTTCACATTGCTTCGCAGAATCGCTTTTGTGCAGAAAACACTAACACTTGTTCAGAAGGAAAGAAAGCACAGAGCCCCAGAATCTATGTTGTCCTGGAGAGCTTGCAGAGCACTGGGGAAAGGCAGGCAGAGAATTCCTTGCTAGCACCTTCTCTGTGCCTGTTCACATTGCTTCGCAGAATCGCTTTTGTGCAGAAAACAGTAACACTTGTTCAGAACGAAAGAAAGCATGAGCCCCAGATTTTATGTTGTCCTGGAGAGCTTGCAGAGCACTGGGGAAAGGCAGGCAGAGAATTCCCTGCTAGCACCTTCTCTGTGCCTGTTCACATTGCTTCGCAGAATCGCTTTTGTGCAGAAAACACTAACACTTGTTCAGAACGAAAGAAAGCACAGAGCCCCAGATTTTATGTTGTCCTGGAGAGCTTGCAGAGCACTGGGGAAAGGCAGGCAGAGAATTCCCTGCTAGCACCTTCTCTGTGCCTGTTCACATTGCTTCGCAGAATCGCTTTTGTGCAGAAAACAGTAACACTTGTTCAGAAGGAAAGAAAGCACAGAGCCCCAGATTCTATGTTGTCCTGGAGACCTTGCAGAGCACTGGGGAAAGGCAGGCAGAGAATTCCTTGCTAGCACCTTCTCTGCGCCTGGGAAGCAGAAGTGTTCACATTGCTTCGCAGAATCGCTTTTGTGCAGAAAACAGTAACACTTGTTCAGAAGGAAAGAAAGCACAGAGCCCCAGATTTGATGTTGTCCTGGAGAGCTTGCAGAGCACTGGGGAAAGGCAGGCAGAGAATTCCCTGCTAGCACCTTCTCTGTGCCTGTTCACATTGCTTCGCAGAATCGCTTTTGTGCAGAAAACAGTAACACTTGTTCAGAAAGAAAGAAAGCATGAGCCCCAGATTTTATGTTGTCCTGGAGAGCTTGCAGAGCACCGGGGAAAGGCAGGCAGAGAATTCCCTGCTAGCACCTTCTCTGTGCCTGTTCACATTGCTTCGCAGAATCGCTTTTGTGCAGAAAACAGTAACACCTGTTCAGAACGAAAGAAAGCACAGAGCCCCAGATTCTATGTTGTCCTGGAGAGCTTGCACAGCACTGGGGAAAGGCAGGCAGAGAATTCCCTGCTAGCACCTTCTCTGTGCCTGGGAAGCAGAAGTGTTCACATTGCTTCGCAGAATCGCTTTTGTGCAGAAAACAGTAACACTTGTTCAGAAAGAAAGAAAGCATGAGCCCCAGATTTTATGTTGTCCTGGAGAGCTTGCAGAGCACTGGGGAAAGGCAGGCAGAGAATTCCCTGCTAGCACCTTCTCTGTGCCTGGGAAGCAGAAGTGTTCACATTGCTTCGCAGAATCGCTTTTGTGCAGAAAACAGTAACACTTGTTCAGAACGAAAGAAAGCACAGAGCCCCAGATTTTATGTTGTCCTGGAGAGCTTGCAGAGCACTGGGGAAAGGCAGGCAGAGAATTCCCTGCTAGCACCTTCTCTGTGCCTGTTCACATTGCTTCGCAAGAATCGCTTTTGTGCAGAAAACACTAACACTTGTTCAGAACGACAGAAAGCACAGAGCCCCAGATTCTATGTTGTCCTGGAGAGCTTGCAGAGCACTGGGGAAAGGCAGGCAGAGAATTCCTTGCTAGCACCTTCTCTGTGCCTGGGAAGCAGAAGTGTTCACATTGCTTGGCAGCATCGCTTTTGTGCAGAAAACACTAACACTTGTTCAGAACGAAACAAAGCACAGAGTCCCAGATTCTATGTTGTCCTGGAGAGCTTGCAGAGCACTGGGGAAAGGCAGGCAGAGAATTCCCTGCTAGCACCTTCTCTGTGCCTGTTCACATTGCTTCGCAGAATCGCTTTTGTGCAGAAAACAGTAACACTTGTTCAGAACGAAAGAAAGCACAGAGCCCCAGATTCTATGTTGTCCTGGAGAGCTTGCACAGCACTGGGGAAAGGCAGGCAGAGAATTCCCTGCTAGCACCTTCTCTGTGCCTGGGAAGCAGAAGTGTTCACATTGCTTCGCAGAATCGCTTTTGTGCAGAAAACAGTAACACTTGCTCATTACGAAAGAAAGCACAGAGCCCCAGATTTTATGTTGTCCTGGAGAGCTTGCAGAGCACTGGGGAAAGGCAGGCAGAGAATTCCCTGCTAGCACCTTCTCTGTGCCTGGGAAGCAGAAGTGTTCACATTGCTTCGCAGAATCGCTTTTGTGCAGAAAACAGTAACACTTGTTCAGAACGAAAGAAAGCACAGAGCCCCAGATTTGATGTTGTCCTGGAGAGCTTGCAGAGCACTGGGGAAAGGCAGGCAGAGAATTCCCTGCTAGCACCTTCTCTGTGCCTGTTCACATTGCTTCGCAGAATCGCTTTTGTGCAGAAAACAGTAACACTTGTTCAGAAGGAAAGAAAGCACAGAGCCCCAGATTTTATGTTGTCCTGGAGAGCTTGCAGAGCACTGGGGAAAGGCAGGCAGAGAATTCCCTGCTAGCACCTTCTCTGTGCCTGTTCACATTGCTTCGCAGAATCGCTTTTGTGCAGAAAACACTAACACTTGTTCAGAACGAAAGAAAGCACAGAGCCCCGGATTCTATGTTGCCCTGGAAAGCTTGCACAGCACTGGGGAAAGGCAGGCAGAGAATTCCTTGCTAGCACCTTCTCTGTGCCTGGGAAGCAGAAGTGTTCACATTGCTTCGCAGAATCGCTTTTGTGCAGAAAACAGTAACACTTGTTCAGAACGAAAGAAAGCACAGAGCCCCAGATTTTATGTTGTCCTGGAGAGCTTGCAGAGCACTGGGGAAAGGCAGGCAGAGAATTCCCTGCTAGCACCTTCTCTGTGCCTGTTCACATTGCTTCGCAGAATCGCTTTTGTGCAGAAAACACTAACACTCGTTCAGAACGAAAGAAAGCACAGAGCCCCAGATTTTATGTTGTCCTGGAGAGCTTGCAGAGCACTGGGGAAAGGCAGGCAGAGAATTCCCTGCTAGCACCTTCTCTGTGCCTGTTCACATTGCTTCGCAGAATCGCTTTTGTGCAGAAAACACTAACACTTGTTCAGAAGGAAAGAAAGCACAGAGCCCCAGATTCTATGTTGTCCTGGAGAGCTTGCAGAGCACCGGGGAAAGGCAGGCAGAGAATTCCCTGCTAGCACCTTCTCTGTGCCTGTTCACATTGCTTCGCAGAATCGCTTTTGTGCAGAAAACACTAACAGTTGTTCAGAACGAAAGAAAGCACAGAGCCCCAGATTTTATGTTGTCCTGGAGAGCTTGCAGAGCACTGGGGAAAGGCAGGCAGAGAATTCCCTGCTAGCACCTTCTCTGTGCCTGGGAAGCAGAAGTGTTCACATTGCTTCGCAGAATCGCTTTTGTGCAGAAAACAGTAACACTTGTTCAGAACGAAAGAAAGCACAGAGCCCCAGATTTTATGTTGTCCTGGAGAGCTTGCAGAGCACTGGGGAAAGGTAGGCAGAGAATTCCTTGCTAGCACCTTCTCTGTGCCTGGGAAGCAGAAGTGTTCACATTGCTTCGCAGAATCGCTTTTGTGCAGAAAACAGTAACACTTGTTCAGAAGGAAAGAAAGCACAGAGCCCCAGATTCTATGTTGTCCTGGAGAGCTTGCAGAGCACTGGGGAAAGGCAGGCAGAGAATTCCCTGCTAGCACCTTCTCTGTGCCTGGGAAGCAGAAGTGTTCACATTGCTTCGCAGAATCGCTTTTGTGCAGAAAACAGTAACACTTGTTCAGAAGGAAAGAAAGCACAGAGCCCCAGATTTGATGTTGTCCTGGAGAGCTTGCAGAGCACTGGGGAAAGGCAGGCAGAGAATTCCCTGCTAGCACCTTCTCTGTGCCTGTTCACATTGCTTCGCAGAATTGCTTTTGTGCAGAAAACAGTAACACTTGTTCAGAACGAAAGAAAGCACAGAGCCCCAGATTCTATGTTGTCCTGGAGAGCTTGCAGAGCACCGGGGAAAGGCAGGCAGAGAATTCCCTGCTAGCACCTTCTCTGTGCCTGGGAAGCAGAAGTGTTCACATTGCTTCGCAGAATCGCTTTTGTGCAGAAAACAGTAACACTTGTTCAGAAGGAAAGAAAGCACAGAGCCCCAGATTTGCTGTTGTCTTGGAGAGCTTGCAGAGCACTGGGGAAAGGCAGGCAGAGAATTCCCTGCTAGCACCTTCTCTGTGCCTGGGAAGCAGAAGTGTTCACATTGCTTCGCAGAATCGCTTTTGTGCAGAAAACAGTAACACTTCTTCAGAAGGAAAGAAAGCACAGAGCCCCAGATTTTATGTTGTCCTGGAGAGCTTGCAGAGCACTGGGGAAAGGCAGGCAGAGAATTCCCTGCTAGCACCTTCTCTGTGCCTGTTCACATTGCTTCGCAGAATTGCTTTTGTGCAGAAAACAGTAACACTTGTTCAGAACGAAAGAAAGCACAGAGCCCCAGATTTTATGTTGTCCTGGAGAGCTTGCAGAGCACTGGGGAAAGGCAGGCAGAGAATTCCCTGCTAGCACCTTCTCTGTGCCTGGGAAGCAGAAGTGTTCACATTGCTTCGCAGAATCGCTTTTGTGCAGAAAACAGTAACACTTGTTCAGAAGGAAAGAAAGCACAGAGCCCCAGATTTGCTGTTGTCTTGGAGAGCTTGCAGAGCACTGGGGAAAGGCAGGCAGAGAATTCCCTGCTAGCACCTTCTCTGTGCCTGTTCACATTGCTTCGCAGAATCGCTTTTGTGCAGAAAACAGTAACACTTGTTCAGAAAGAAAGAAAGCATGAGCCCCAGATTTTATGTTGTCCTGGAGAGCTTGCAGAGCACCGGGGAAAGGCAGGCAGAGAATTCCCTGCTAGCACCTTCTCTGTGCCTGTTCACATTGCTTCGCAGAATCGCTTTTGTGCAGAAAACAGTAACACTTGTTCAGAACGAAAGAAAGCACAGAGCCCCGGATTCTATGTTGCCCTGGAGAGCTTGCACAGCACTGGGGAAAGGCAGGCAGAGAATTCCTTGCTAGCACCTTCTCTGTGCCTGGGAAGCAGAAGTGTTCACATTGCTTCGCAGAATCGCTTTTGTGCAGAAAACAGTAACACTTGTTCAGAACGAAAGAAAGCACAGAGCCCCAGATTCTATGTTGTCCTGGAGAGCTTGCAGAGCACTGGGGAAAGGCAGGCAGAGAATTCCTTGCTAGCACCTTCTCTGTGCCTGGGAAGCAGAAGTGTTCACATTGCTTGGCAGCATCGCTTTTGTGCAGAAAACACTAACACTTGTTCAGAACGAAAGAAAGCACAGAGCCCCAGATTTTATGTTGTCCTGGAGAGCTTGCAGAGCACTGGGGAAAGGCAGGCAGAGAATTCCCTGCTAGCACCTTCTCTGTGCTTGTTCACATTGCTTCGCAGAATCGCTTTTGTGCAGAAAACAGTAACACTTGTTCAGAAGGAAAGAAAGCACAGAGCCCCAGATTTGATGTTGTCCTGGAGAGCTTGCAGAGCACTGGGGAAAGGCAGGCAGAGAATTCCCTGCTAGCACCTTCTCTGTGCCTGTTCACATTGCTTCGCAGAATCGCTTTTGTGCAGAAAACAGTAACACTTGTTCAGAACGAAAGAAAGCACAGAGCCCCAGATTTTATGTTGTCATGGAGAGCTTGCACAGCACTGGGGAAAGGCAGGCAGAGAATTCCTTGCTAGCACCTTCTCTGTGCCTGGGAAGCAGATGTGTTCACATTGCTTCGCAGAATCGCTTTTGTGCAGAAAACAGTAACACTTGTTCAGAATGAAAGAAAGCACAGAGCCCCAAATTTTATGTTGTCCTGGAGAGCTTGCAGAGCACTGGGGAAAGGCAGGCAGAGAATTCCATGCTAGCACCTTCTCTGTGCCTGTTCACATTGCTTCGCAGAATCGCTTTTGTGCAGAAAACACTAACACTTGTTCAGAACGAAAGAAAGCACAGAGCCCCAGATTTTATGTTGTCCTGGGGAGCTTGCAGAGCACTGGGGAAAGGCAGGCAGAGAATTCCCTGCTAGCACCTTCTCTGTGCCTGTTCACATTGCTTCGCAGAATCGCTTTTGTGCAGAAAACAGTAACACTTGTTCAGAACGAAAGAAAGCACAGAGCCCCAGATTCTATGTTGTCCTGGAGAGCTTGCAGAGCACTGGGGAAAGGCAGGCAGAGAATTCCCTGCTAGCACCTTCTCTGTGCCTGGGAAGCAGAAGTGTTCACATTGCTTCGCAGAATCGCTTTTGTGCAGAAAACACTAACACTTGCTCATTACGAAAGAAAGCACAGAGCCCCAGATTTTATGTTGTCCTGGAGAGCTTGCAGAGCACTGGGGAAAGGCAGGCAGAGAATTCCCTGCTAGCACCTTCTCTGTGCCTGTTCACATTGCTTCGCAGAATCGCTTTTGTGCAGAAAACAGTAACACTTGTTCAGAACGAAAGAAAGCACAGAGCCCCAGATTCTATGTTGTCCTGGAGAGCTTGCACAGCACTGGGGAAAGGCAGGCAGAGAATTCCCTGCTAGCACCTTCTCTGTGCCTGGGAAGCAGAAGTGTTCACATTGCTTCGCAGAATCGCTTTTGTGCAGAAAACAGTAACACTTGTTCAGAAAGAAAGAAAGCATGAGCCCCAGATTTTATGTTGTCCTGGAGAGCTTGCAGAGCACTGGGGAAAGGCAGGCAGAGAATTCCCTGCTAGCACCTTCTCTGTGCCTGGGAAGCAGAAGTGTTCACATTGCTTCGCAGAATCGCTTTTGTGCAGAAAACAGTAACACTTGTTCAGAAGGAAAGAAAGCACAGAGCCCCAGATTTGATGTTGTCCTGGAGAGCTTGCAGAGCACTGGGGAAAGGCAGGCAGAGAATTCCCTGCTAGCACCTTCTCTGTGCCTGTTCACATTGCTTCGCAGAATCGCTTTTGTGCAGAAAACAGTAACACTTGTTCAGAAGGAAAGAAAGCACAGAGCCCCAGAATCTATGTTGTCCTGGAGAGCTTGCAGAGCACTGGGGAAAGGCAGGCAGAGAATTCCTTGCTAGCACCTTCTCTGTGCCTGTTCACATTGCTTCGCAGAATCGCTTTTGTGCAGAAAACAGTAACACTTGTTCAGAAAGAAAGAAAGCACAGAGCCCCAGATTTGCTGTTGTCCTGGAGAGCTTGCAGAGCACTGGGGAAAGGCAGGCAGAGAATTCCCTGCTAGCACCTTCTCTGTGCCTGTTCACATTGCTTCGCAGAATCGCTTTTGTGCAGAAAACAGTAACACTTGTTCAGAAAGAAAGAAAGCATGAGCCCCAGATTTTATGTTGTCCTGGAGAGCTTGCAGAGCACCGGGGAAAGGCAGGCAGAGAATTCCCTGCTAGCACCTTCTCTGTGCCTGTTCACATTGCTTCGCAGAATCGCTTTTGTGCAGAAAACAGTAACACTTGTTCAGAACGAAAGAAAGCACAGAGCCCCAGATTCTATGTTGTCCTGGAGAGCTTGCACAGCACTGGGGAAAGGCAGGCAGAGAATTCCCTGCTAGCACCTTCTCTGTGCCTGGGAAGCAGAAGTGTTCACATTGCTTCGCAGAATCGCTTTTGTGCAGAAAACAGTAACACTTGCTCATTACGAAAGAAAGCACAGAGCCCCAGATTTTATGTTGTCCTGGAGAGCTTGCAGAGCACTGGGGAAAGGCAGGCAGAGAATTCCCTGCTAGCACCTTCTCTGTGCCTGGGAAGCAGAAGTGTTCACATTGCTTGGCAGCATCGCTTTTGTGCAGAAAACACTAACACTTGTTCAGAACGAAACAAAGCACAGAGCCCCAGATTCTATGTTGTCCTGGAGAGCTTGCAGAGCACTGGGGAAAGACAGGCAGAGAATTCCCTGCTAGCACCTTCTCTGTGCCTGTTCACATTGCTTCGCAGAATCGCTTTTGTGCAGAAAACAGTAACACTTGTTCAGAACGAAAGAAAGCACAGAGCCCCAGATTCTATGTTGTCCTGGAGAGCTTGCACAGCACTGGGGAAAGGCAGGCAGAGAATTCCCTGCTAGCACCTTCTCTGTGCCTGGGAAGCAGAAGTGTTCACATTGCTTCGCAGAATCGCTTTTGTGCAGAAAACAGTAACACTTGCTCATTACGAAAGAAAGCACAGAGCCCCAGATTTTATGTTGTCCTGGAGAGCTTGCAGAGCACTGGGGAAAGGCAGGCAGAGAATTCCCTGCTAGCACCTTCTCTGTGCCTGGGAAGCAGAAGTGTTCACATTGCTTCGCAGAATCGCTTTTGTGCAGAAAACAGTAACACTTGTTCAGAACGAAAGAAAGCACAGAGCCCCAGATTTTATGTTGTCCTGGAGAGCTTGCAGAGCACTGGGGAAAGGCAGGCAGAGAATTCCCTGCTAGCACCTTCTCTGTGCCTGTTCACATTGCTTCGCAGAATCGCTTTTGTGCAGAAAACAGTAACACTTCTTCAGAAGGAAAGAAAGCACAGAGCCCCAGATTCTATGTTGTCCTGGAGAGCTTGCAGAGCACTGGGGAAAGGCAGGCAGAGAATTCCTTGCTAGCACCTTCTCTGCGCCTGGGAAGCAGAAGTGTTCACATTGCTTCGCAGAATCGCTTTTGTGCAGAAAACAGTAACACTTGTTCAGAAGGAAAGAAAGCACAGAGCCCCAGATTTGATGTTGTCCTGGAGAGCTTGCAGAGCACTGGGGAAAGGCAGGCAGAGAATTCCCTGCTAGCACCTTCTCTGTGCCTGTTCACATTGCTTCGCAGAATCGCTTTTGTGCAGAAAACAGTAACACTTGTTCAGAAAGAAAGAAAGCATGAGCCCCAGATTTTATGTTGTCCTGGAGAGCTTGCAGAGCACCGGGGAAAGGCAGGCAGAGAATTCCCTGCTAGCACCTTCTCTGTGCCTGTTCACATTGCTTCGCAGAATCGCTTTTGTGCAGAAAACAGTAACACCTGTTCAGAACGAAAGAAAGCACAGAGCCCCAGATTCTATGTTGTCCTGGAGAGCTTGCACAGCACTGGGGAAAGGCAGGCAGAGAATTCCCTGCTAGCACCTTCTCTGTGCCTGGGAAGCAGAAGTGTTCACATTGCTTCGCAGAATCGCTTTTGTGCAGAAAACAGTAACACTTGTTCAGAAAGAAAGAAAGCATGAGCCCCAGATTTTATGTTGTCCTGGAGAGCTTGCAGAGCACTGGGGAAAGGCAGGCAGAGAATTCCCTGCTAGCACCTTCTCTGTGCCTGGGAAGCAGAAGTGTTCACATTGCTTCGCAGAATCGCTTTTGTGCAGAAAACAGTAACACTTGTTCAGAACGAAAGAAAGCACAGAGCCCCAGATTTTATGTTGTCCTGGAGAGCTTGCAGAGCACTGGGGAAAGGCAGGCAGAGAATTCCCTGCTAGCACCTTCTCTGTGCCTGTTCACATTGCTTCGCAGAATCGCTTTTGTGCAGAAAACACTAACACTTGTTCAGAAGGAAAGAAAGCACAGAGCCCCAGAATCTATGTTGTCCTGGAGAGCTTGCAGAGCACTGGGGAAAGGCAGGCAGAGAATTCCTTGCTAGCACCTTCTCTGTGCCTGTTCACATTGCTTCGCAAGAATCGCTTTTGTACAGAAAACAGTAACACTTGTTCAGAACGAAAGAAAGCATGAGCCCCAGATTTTATGTTGTCCTGGGGAGCTTGCAGAGCACTGGGGAAAGGCAGGCAGAGAATTCCCTGCTAGCACCTTCTCTGTGCCTGTTCACATTGCTTCGCAGAATCGCTTTTGTGCAGAAAACACTAACACTTGTTCAGAACGAAAGAAAGCACAGAGCCCCAGATTTTATGTTGTCCTGGAGAGCTTGCAGAGCACTGGGGAAAGGCAGGCAGAGAATTCCCTGCTAGCACCTTCTCTGTGCCTGGGAAGCAGAAGTGTTCACATTGCTTCGCAGAATCGCTTTTGTGCAGAAAACAGTAACACTTGTTCAGAACGAAAGAAAGCACAGAGCCCCAGATTTTATGTTGTCCTGGAGAGCTTGCAGAGCACTGGGGAAAGGCAGGCAGAGAATTCCCTGCTAGCACCTTCTCTGTGCCTGTTCACATTGCTTCGCAGAATCGCTTTTGTGCAGAAAACAGTAACACTTGTTCAGAACGAAAGAAAGCACAGAGCCCCGGATTCTATGTTGCCCTGGAAAGCTTGCACAGCACTGGGGAAAGGCAGGCAGAGAATTCCTTGCTAGCACCTTCTCTGTGCCTGGGAAGCAGAAGTGTTCACATTGCTTCACAGAATCGCTTTTGTGCAGAAAACAGTAACACTTGTTCAGAACGAAAGAAAGCACAGAGCCCCAGATTTGATGTTGTCCTGGAGAGCTTGCAGAGCACTGGGGAAAGGCAGGCAGAGAATTCCCTGCTAGCACCTTCTCTGTGCCTGTTCACATTGCTTCGCAGAATCGCTTTTGTGCAGAAAACAGTAACACTTGTTCAGAAAGAAAGAAAGCATGAGCCCCAGATTTTATGTTGTCCTGGAGAGCTTGCAGAGCACCGGGGAAAGGCAGGCAGAGAATTCCCTGCTAGCACCTTCTCTGTGCCTGTTCACATTGCTTCGCAGAATCGCTTTTGTGCAGAAAACAGTAACACTTGTTCAGAACGAAAGAAAGCACAGAGCCCCGGATTCTATGTTGCCCTGGAAAGCTTGCAGAGCACTGGGGAAAGGCAGGCAGAGAATTCCTTGCTAGCACCTTCTCTGTGCCTGGGAAGCAGAAGTGTTCACATTGCTTCGCAGAATCGCTTTTGTGCAGAAAACAGTAACACTTCTTCAGAACGAAAGAAAGCACAGAGCCCCAGATTTTATGTTGTCCTGGAGAGCTTGCAGAGCACTGGGGAAAGGCAGGCAGAGAATTCCCTGCTAGCACCTTCTCTGTGCCTGGGAAGCAGAAGTGTGCACATTGCTTCGCAGAATCGCTTTTGTGCAGAAAACAGTAACACTTGTTCAGAACGAAAGAAAGCACAGAGCCCCAGATTTTATGTTGTCCTGGAGAGCTTGCAGAGTACTGGGGAAAGGCAGGCAGAGAATTCCCTGCTAGCACCTTCTCTGTGCCTGTTCACATTGCTTCGCAGAATCGCTTTTGTGCAGAAAACACTAACACTCGTTCAGAACGAAAGAAAGCACAGAGCCCCAGATTTGATGTTGTCCTGGAGAGCTTGCAGAGCACTGGGGAAAGGCAGGCAGAGAATTCCCTGCTAGCACCTTCTCTGTGCCTGTTCACATTGCTTCGCAGAATCGCTTTTGTGCAGAAAACACTAACACTTGTTCAGAACGAAAGAAAGCATGAGCCCCAGATTTGCTGTTGTCCTGGAGAGCTTGCAGAGCACTGGGGAAAGGCAGGCAGAGAATTCCCTGCTAGCACCTTTTCTGTGCCTGGGAAGCAGAAGTGTTCACATTGCTTCGCAGAATCGCTTTTGTGCAGAAAACAGTAACACTTGTTCAGAACGAAAGAAAGCACAGAGCCCCAGATTTTATGTTGTCCTGGAGAGCTTGCAGAGTACTGGGGAAAGGCAGGCAGAGAATTCCCTGCTAGCACCTTCTCTGTGCCTGTTCACATTGCTTCGCAGAATCGCTTTTGTGCAGAAAACAGTAACACTTGTTCAGAACGAAAGAAAGCATGAGCCCCAGATTTTATGTTGTCCTGGGGAGCTTGCAGAGCACTGGGGAAAGGCAGGCAGAGAATTCCCTGCTAGCACCTTCTCTGTGCCTGTTCACATTGCTTGGCAGAATCGCTTTTGTGCACAAAACAGTAACACTTGTTCAGAACGAAAGAAAGCATGAGCCCCAGATTTGCTGTTGTCCTGGAGAGCTTGCAGAGCACTGGGGAAAGGCAGGCAGAGAATTCCCTGCTAGCACCTTTTCTGTGCCTGGGAAGCAGAAGTGTTCACATTGCTTCGCAGAATCGCTTTTGTGCAGAAAACAGTAACACTTGTTCAGAAAGAAAGAAAGCACAGAGCCCCAGATTTGCTGTTGTCCTGGAGAGCTTGCAGAGCACTGGGGAAAGGCAGGCAGAGAATTCCCTGCTAGCACCTTCTCTGTGCCTGTTCACATTGCTTCGCAGAATCGCTTTTGTGCAGAAAACAGTAACACTTGTTCAGAAAGAAAGAAAGCATGAGCCCCAGATTTTATGTTGTCCTGGGGAGCTTGCAGAGCACTGGGGAAAGGCAGGCAGAGAATTCCCTGCTAGCACCTTCTCTGTGCCTGTTCACATTGCTTGGCAGAATCGCTTTTGTGCAGAAAACAGTAACACTTGTTCAGAACGAAAGAAAGCACAGAGCCCCAGATTTTATGTTGTCCTGGAGAGCTTGCAGAGCACTGGGGAAAGGCAGGCAGAGAATTCCTTGCTAGTACCTTCTCTGCGCCTGAGAAGCAGAAGTGTTCACATTGCTTCGCAGAATCGCTTTTGTGCAGAAAACAGTAACACTTGTTCAGAAGGAAAGAAAGCACAGAGCCCCAGATTTTATGTTGTCCTGGAGAGCTTGCAGAGCACTGGGGAAAGGCAGGCAGAGAATTCCCTGCTAGCACCTTCTCTGTGCCTGTTCACATTGCTTCGCAGAATCGCTTTTGTGCAGAAAACAGTAACACTTGTTCAGAACGAAAGAAAGCACAGAGCCCCGGATTCTATGTTGCCCTGGAAAGCTTGCACAGCACTGGGGAAAGGCAGGCAGAGAATTCCTTGCTAGCACCTTCTCTGTGCCTGGGAAGCAGAAGTGTTCACATTGCTTCGCAGAATCGCTTTTGTGCAGAAAACAGTAACACTTGTTCAGAACGAAAGAAAGCACAGAGCCCCAGATTTTATGTTGTCCTGGAGAGCTTGCAGAGCACTGGGGAAAGGCAGGCAGAGAATTCCCTGCTAGCACCTTCTCTGTGCCTGTTCACATTGCTTCGCAGAATCGCTTTTGTGCAGAAAACACTAACACTCGTTCAGAACGAAAGAAAGCACAGAGCCCCAGATTTTATGTTGTCCTGGAGAGCTTGCAGAGCACTGGGGAAAGGCAGGCAGAGAATTCCCTGCTAGCACCTTCTCTGTGCCTGTTCACATTGCTTCGCAGAATCGCTTTTGTGCAGAAAACACTAACACTTGTTTAGAACGAAAGAAAGCATGAGCCCAGATTTGCTGTTGACCTGGAGAGCTTGCAGAGCACTGAGGAAAGGCAGGCAGAGAATTCCCTGCTAGCACCTTCTCTGTGCCTGGGAAGCAGAAGTGTTCACATTGCTTCGCAGAATCGCTTTTGTGCAGAAAACAGTAACACTTATTCAGAACGAAAGAAAGCACAGAGCCCCAGATTTTATGTTGTCCTGGGGAGCTTGCAGAGCACTGGGGAAAGGCAGGCAGAGAATTCCCTGCTAGCACCTTCTCTGTGCCTGTTGACATTGCTTGGCAGAATCGCTTTTGTGCAGAAAACAGTAACACTTGTTCAGAACGAAAGAAAGCACAGAGCCCCAGATTTTATGTTGTCCTGGAGAGCTTGCAGAGCACTGGGGAAAGGCAGGCAGAGAATTCCCTGCTAGCACCTTCTCTGTGCCTGGGAAGCAGAAGTGTTCACATTGCTTGGCAGAATCGCTTTTGTGCAGAAAACAGTAACACTTGTTCAGAAAGAAAGAAAGCACAGAGCCCCAGATTTGCTGTTGTCCTGGAGAGCTTGCAGAGCACTGGGGAAAGGCAGGCAGAGAATTCCCTGCTAGCACCTTCTCTGTGCCTGTTCACATTGCTTCGCAGAATCGCTTTTGTGCAGAAAACAGTAACACTTGTTCAGAAAGAAAGAAAGCATGAGCCCCAGATTTTATGTTGTCCTGGAGAGCTTGCAGAGCACCGGGGAAAGGCAGGCAGAGAATTCCCTGCTAGCACCTTCTCTGTGCCTGTTCACATTGCTTCGCAAGAATCGCTTTTGTGCAGAAAACAGTAACACTTGTTCAGAACGACAGAAAGCACAGAGCCCCAGATTCTATGTTGTCCTGGAGAGCTTGCAGAGCACTGGGGAAAGGCAGGCAGAGAATTCCTTGCTAGCACCTTCTCTGTGCCTGGGAAGCAGAAGTGTTCACATTGCTTGGCAGCATCGCTTTTGTGCAGAAAACACTAACACTTGTTCAGAACGAAACAAAGCACAGAGCCCCAGATTCTATGTTGTCCTGGAGAGCTTGCAGAGCACTGGGGAAAGGCAGGCAGAGAATTCCCTGCTAGCACCTTCTCTGTGCCTGTTCACATTGCTTGGCGGAATCGCTTTTGTGCAGAAAACAGTAACACTTGTTCAGAACGAAAGAAAGCACAGAGCCCCAGATTCTATGTTGTCCTGGAGAGCTTGCACAGCACTGGGGAAAGGCAGGCAGAGAATTCCCTGCTAGCACCTTCTCTGTGCCTGGGAAGCAGAAGTGTTCACATTGCTTCGCAGAATCGCTTTTGTGCAGAAAACAGTAACACTTGCTCATTACGAAAGAAAGCACAGAGCCCCAGATTTGCTGTTGTCCTGGAGAGCTTGCAGAGCACTGGGGAAAGGCAGGCAGAGAATTCCCTGCTAGCACCTTCTCTGTGCCTGGGAAGCAGAAGTGTTCACATTGCTTCGCAGAATCGCTTTTGTGCAGAAAACAGTAACACTTGCTCATTACGAAAGAAAGCACAGAGCCCCAGATTTGATGTTGTCCTGGAGAGCTTGCAGAGCACTGGGGAAAGGCAGGCAGAGAATTCCCTGCTAGCACCTTCTCTGTGCCTGTTCACATTGCTTCGCAGAATCGCTTTTGTGCAGAAAACACTAACACTTGTTCAGAAGGAAAGAAAGCACAGAGCCCCAGAATCTATGTTGTCCTGGAGAGCTTGCAGAGCACTGGGGAAAGGCAGGCAGAGAATTCCTTGCTAGCACCTTCTCTGTGCCTGTTCACATTGCTTCGCAGAATTGCTTTTGTGCAGAAAACACTAACACTTGTTCAGAACGAAAGAAAGCACAGAGCCCCAGATTTTATGTTGTCCTGGAGAGCTTGCAGAGCACTGGGGAAAGGCAGGCAGAGAATTCCCTGCTAGCACCTTCTCTGTGCCTGGGAAGCAGAAGTGTTCACATTGCTTCGCAGAATCGCTTTTGTGCAGAAAACAGTAACACTTGTTCAGAACGAAAGAAAGCACAGAGCCCCAGATTTTATGTTGTCCTGGAGAGCTTGCAGAGCACTGGGGAAAGGCAGGCAGAGAATTCCCTGCTAGCACCTTCTCTGTGCCTGTTCACATTGCTTCGCAGAATCGCTTTTGTGCAGAAAACAGTAACACTTGTTCAGAAGGAAAGAAAGCACAGAGCCCCAGATTCTATGTTGTCCTGGAGAGCTTGCAGAGCACTGGGGAAAGGCAGGCAGAGAATTCCCTGCTAGCACCTTCTCTGTGCCTGGGAAGCAGAAGTGTTCACATTGCTTGGCAGCATCGCTTTTGTGCAGAAAACACTAACACTTGTTCAGAACGAAAGAAAGCACAGAGCCCCAGATTTGCTGTTGTCTTGGAGAGCTTGCAGAGCACTGGGGAAAGGCAGGCAGAGAATTCCCTGCTAGCACCTTCTCTGTGCCTGTTCACATTGCTTCGCAGAATCGCTTTTGTGCAGAAAACAATAACACTTGTTCAGAACGAAAGAAAGCACAGAGCCCCAGATTTTATGTTGTCCTGGAGAGCTTGCAGAGTACTGGGGAAAGGCAGGCAGAGAATTCCCTGCTAGCACCTTCTCTGTGCCTGTTCACATTGCTTCGCAGAATCGCTTTTGTGCAGAAAACACTAACACTTGTTCAGAACGAAAGAAAGCACAGAGCCCCAGATTTTATGTTGTCCTGGAGAGCTTGCAGAGCACTGGGGAAAGGCAGGCAGAGAATTCCCTGCTAGCACCTTCTCTGTGCCTGGGAAGCAGAAGTGTTCACATTGCTTCGCAGAATCGCTTTTGTGCAGAAAACAGTAACACTTGTTCAGAACGAAAGAAAGCACAGAGCCCCAGATTTGATGTTGTCCTGGAGAGCTTGCAGAGCACTGGGGAAAGGCAGGCAGAGAATTCCCTGCTAGCACCTTCTCTGTGCCTGTTCACATTGCTTCGCAGAATCGCTTTTGTGCAGAAAACAGTAACACTTGTTCAGAAGGAAAGAAAGCACAGAGCCCCAGATTCTATGTTGTCCTGGAGAGCTTGCAGAGCACTGGGGAAAGGCAGGCAGAGAATTCCTTGCTAGCACCTTCTCTGCGCCTGGGAAGCAGAAGTGTTCACATTGCTTCGCAGAATCGCTTTTGTGCAGAAAACAGTAACACTTGTTCAGAAGGAAAGAAAGCACAGAGCCCCAGATTTGATGTTGTCCTGGAGAGCTTGCAGAGCACTGGGGAAAGGCAGGCAGAGAATTCCCTGCTAGCACCTTCTCTGTGCCTGTTCACATTGCTTCGCAGAATCGCTTTTGTGCAGAAAACAGTAACACTTGTTCAGAAAGAAAGAAAGCATGAGCCCCAGATTTTATGTTGTCCTGGAGAGCTTGCAGAGCACCGGGGAAAGGCAGGCAGAGAATTCCCTGCTAGCACCTTCTCTGTGCCTGTTCACATTGCTTCGCAGAATCGCTTTTGTGCAGAAAACAGTAACACTTGTTCAGAACGAAAGAAAGCACAGAGCCCCGGATTCTATGTTGCCCTGGAAAGCTTGCACAGCACTGGGGAAAGGCAGGCAGAGAATTCCTTGCTAGCACCTTCTCTGTGCCTGGGAAGCAGAAGTGTTCACATTGCTTCGCAGAATCGCTTTTGTGCAGAAAACAGTAACACTTCTTCAGAAGGAAAGAAAGCACAGAGCCCCAGATTTTATGTTGTCCTGGAGAGCTTGCAGAGCACTGGGGAAAGGCAGGCAGAGAATTCCCTGCTAGCACCTTCTCTGTGCCTGGGAAGCAGAAGTGTGCACATTGCTTCGCAGAATCGCTTTTGTGCAGAAAACAGTAACACTTGTTCAGAACGAAAGAAAGCACAGAGCCCCAGATTTTATGTTGTCCTGGAGAGCTTGCAGAGTACTGGGGAAAGGCAGGCAGAGAATTCCCTGCTAGCACCTTCTCTGTGCCTGTTCACATTGCTTCGCAGAATCGCTTTTGTGCAGAAAACACTAACACTCGTTCAGAACGAAAGAAAGCACAGAGCCCCAGATTTGATGTTGTCCTGGAGAGCTTGCAGAGCACTGGGGAAAGGCAGGCAGAGAATTCCCTGCTAGCACCTTCTCTGTGCCTGTTCACATTGCTTCGCAGAATCGCTTTTGTGCAGAAAACACTAACACTTGTTCAGAACGAAAGAAAGCATGAGCCCCAGATTTGCTGTTGTCCTGGAGAGCTTGCAGAGCACTGGGGAAAGGCAGGCAGAGAATTCCCTGCTAGCACCTTTTCTGTGCCTGGGAAGCAGAAGTGTTCACATTGCTTCGCAGAATCGCTTTTGTGCAGAAAACAGTAACACTTGTTCAGAACGAAAGAAAGCACAGAGCCCCAGATTTTATGTTGTCCTGGAGATCTTGCAGAGTACTGGGGAAAGGCAGGCAGAGAATTCCCTGCTAGCACCTTCTCTGTGCCTGTTCACATTGCTTTGCAGAATCGCTTTTGTGCAGAAAACAGTAACACTTGTTCAGAACGAAAGAAAGCATGAGCCCCAGATTTTATGTTGTCCTGGGGAGCTTGCAGAGCACTGGGGAAAGGCAGGCAGAGAATTCCCTGCTAGCACCTTCTCTGTGCCTGTTCACATTGCTTGGCAGAATCGCTTTTGTGCACAAAACAGTAACACTTGTTCAGAACGAAAGAAAGCACAGAGCCCCGGATTCTATGTTGCCCTGGAAAGCTTGCACAGCACTGGGGAAAGGCAGGCAGAGAATTCCTTGCTAGCACCTTCTCTGTGCCTGGGAAGCAGAAGTGTTCACATTGCTTCGCAGAATCGCTTTTGTGCAGAAAACAGTAACACTTCTTCAGAACGAAAGAGAGCACAGAGCCCCAGATTTTATGTTGTCCTGGAGAGCTTGCAGAGCACTGGGGAAAGGCAGGCAGAGAATTCCCTGCTAGCACCTTCTCTGTGCCTGGGAAGCAGAAGTGTGCACATTGCTTCGCAGAATCGCTTTTGTGCAGAAAACAGTAACACTTGTTCAGAACGAAAGAAAGCACAGAGCCCCAGATTTTATGTTGTCCTGGAGAGCTTGCAGAGTACTGGGGAAAGGCAGGCAGAGAATTCCCTGCTAGCACCTTCTCTGTGCCTGTTCACATTGCTTCGCAGAATCGCTTTTGTGCAGAAAACACTAACACTCGTTCAGAACGAAAGAAAGCACAGAGCCCCAGATTTGATGTTGTCCTGGAGAGCTTGCAGAGCACTGGGGAAAGGCAGGCAGAGAATTCCCTGCTAGCACCTTCTCTGTGCCTGTTCACATTGCTTCGCAGAATCGCTTTTGTGCAGAAAACACTAACACTTGTTCAGAACGAAAGAAAGCATGAGCCCCAGATTTGCTGTTGTCCTGGAGAGCTTGCAGAGCACTGGGGAAAGGCAGGCAGAGAATTCCCTGCTAGCACCTTCTCTGTGCCTGTTCACATTGCTTCGCAGAATCGCTTTTGTGCAGAAAACAGTAACACTTGTTCAGAAAGAAAGAAAGCATGAGCCCCAGATTTTATGTTGTCCTGGGGAGCTTGCAGAGCACTGGGGAAAGGCAGGCAGAGAATTCCCTGCTAGCACCTTCTCTGTGCCTGGGAAGCAGAAGTGTTCACATTGCTTCGCAGAATCGCTTTTGTGCAGAAAACAGTAACACTTGTTCAGAACGAAAGAAAGCACAGAGCCCCAGATTTTATGTTGTCCTGGAGAGCTTGCAGAGCACTGGGGAAAGGCAGGCAGAGAATTCCCTGCTAGCACCTTCTCTGTGCCTGTTCACATTGCTTCGCAGAATCGCTTTTGTGCAGAAAACAGTAACACTTGTTCAGAACGAAAGAAAGCACAGAGCCCCAGATTCTATGTTGTCCTGGAGAGCTTGCAGAGCACTGGGGAAAGGCAGGCAGAGAATTCCTTGCTAGCACCTTCTCTGCGCCTGGGAAGCAGAAGTGTTCACATTGCTTCGCAGAATCGCTTTTGTGCAGAAAACAGTAACACTTGTTCAGAAGGAAAGAAAGCACAGAGCCCCAGATTTTATGTTGTCCTGGAGAGCTTGCAGAGCACTGGGGAAAGGCAGGCAGAGAATTCCCTGCTAGCACCTTCTCTGTGCCTGTTCACATTGCTTCGCAGAATCGCTTTTGTGCAGAAAACAGTAACACTTGTTCAGAAAGAAAGAAAGCATGAGCCCCAGATTTTATGTTGTCCTGGAGAGCTTGCAGAGCACCGGAGAAAGGCAGGCAGAGAATTCCCTGCTAGCACCTTCTCTGTGCCTGTTCACATTGCTTCGCAGAATTGCTTTTGTGCAGAAAACAGTAACACTTGTTCAGAACGAAAGAAAGCACAGAGCCCCGGATTCTATGTTGCCCTGGAAAGCTTGCACAGCACTGGGGAAAGGCAGGCAGAGAATTCCTTGCTAGCACCTTCTCTGTGCCTGGGAAGCAGAAGTGTTCACATTGCTTCGCAGAATCGCTTTTGTGCAGAAAACAGTAACACTTGTTCAGAACGAAAGAAAGCACAGAGCCCCAGATTTTATGTTGTCCTGGAGAGCTTGCAGAGCACTGGGGAAAGGCAGGCAGAGAATTCCCTGCTAGCACCTTCTCTGTGCCTGTTCACATTGCTTCGCAGAATCGCTTTTGTGCAGAAAACACTAACACTCGTTCAGAACGAAAGAAAGCACAGAGCCCCAGATTTTATGTTGTCCTGGAGAGCTTGCAGAGCACTGGGGAAAGGCAGGCAGAGAATTCCCTGCTAGCACCTTCTCTGTGCCTGTTCACATTGCTTCGCAGAATCGCTTTTGTGCAGAAAACACTAACACTTGTTGAGAACGAAAGAAAGCATGAGCCCCAGATTTGCTGTTGCCCTGGAGAGCTTGCAGAGCACTGGGGAAAGGCAGGCAGAGAATTCCCTGCTAGCACCTTCTCTGTGCCTGGGAAGCAGAAGTGTTCACATTGCTTCGCAGAATCGCTTTTGTGCAGAAAACAGTAACACTTATTCAGAACGAAAGAAAGCATGAGCCCCAGATTTTATGTTGTCCTGGGGAGCTTGCAGAGCACTGGGGAAAGGCAGGCAGAGAATTCCCTGCTAGCACCTTCTCTGTGCCTGTTCACATTGCTTGGCAGAATCGCTTTTGTGCAGAAAACAGTAACACTTGTTCAGAACGAAAGAAAGCACAGAGCCCCAGATTTTATGTTGTCCTGGAGAGCTTGCAGAGCACTGGGGAAAGGCAGGCAGAGAATTCCCTGCTAGCACCTTCTCTGTGCCTGGGAAGCAGAAGTGTTCACATTGCTTCGCAGAATCGCTTTTGTGCAGAAAACAGTAACACTTGTTCAGAACGAAAGAAAGCACAGAGCCCCAGATTTGATGTTGTCCTGGAGAGCTTGCAGAGCACTGGGGAAAGGCAGGCAGAGAATTCCCTGCTAGCACCTTCTCTGTGCCTGTTCACATTGCTTCGCAGAATCGCTTTTGTGCAGAAAACACTAACACTTGTTCAGAAGGAAAGAAAGCACAGAGCCCCAGAATCTATGTTGTCCTGGAGAGCTTGCAGAGCACTGGGGAAAGGCAGGCAGAGAATTCCTTGCTAGCACCTTCTCTGTGCCTGTTCACATTGCTTCGCAGAATCGCTTTTGTGCAGAAAACAGTAACACTTGTTCAGAACGAAAGAAAGCATGAGCCCCAGATTTTATGTTGTCCTGGAGAGCTTGCAGAGCACTGGGGAAAGGCAGGCAGAGAATTCCCTGCTAGCACCTTCTCTGTGCCTGTTCACATTGCTTGGCAGAATCGCTTTTGTGCAGAAAACAGTAATACTTGTTCAGAACGAAAGAAAGCACAGAGCCCCAGATTTTATGTTGTCCTGGAGAGCTTGCAGAGCACTGGGGAAAGGCAGGCAGAGAATTCCCTGCTAGCACCTTCTCTGTGCCTGGGAAGCAGAAGTGTTCACATTGCTTCGCAGAATCGCTTTTGTGCAGAAAACAGTAACACTTGTTCAGAACGAAAGAAAGCACAGAGCCCCAGATTTTATGTTGTCCTGGAGAGCTTGCAGAGCACTGGGGAAAGGCAGGCAGAGAATTCCCTGCTAGCACCTTCTCTGTGCCTGTTCACATTGCTTCGCAGAATCGCTTTTGTGCAGAAAACAGTAACACTTGTTCAGAAAGAAAGAAAGCATGAGCCCCAGATTTTATGTTGTCCTGGCGAGCTTGCAGAGCACCGGGGAAAGGCAGGCAGAGAATTCCCTGCTAGCACCTTCTCTGTGCCTGTTCACATTGCTTCGCAGAATCGCTTTTGTGCAGAAAACAGTAACACTTGTTCAGAACGAAAGAAAGCACAGAGCCCCAGATTCTATGTTGTCCTGGAGAGCTTGCACAGCACTGGGGAAAGGCAGGCAGAGAATTCCCTGCTAGCACCTTCTCTGTGCCTGGGAAGCAGAAGTGTTCACATTGCTTCGCAGAATCGCTTTTGTGCAGAAAACAGTAACACTTGCTCATTACGAAAGAAAGCACAGAGCCCCAGATTTTATGTTGTCCTGGAGAGCTTGCAGAGCACTGGGGAAAGGCAGGCAGAGAATTCCCTGCTAGCACCTTCTCTGTGCCTGGGAAGCAGAAGTGTTCACATTGCTTCGCAGAATCGCTTTTGTGCAGAAAACAGTAACACTTGTTCAGAACGAAAGAAAGCACAGAGCCCCAGATTTTATGTTGTCCTGGAGAGCTTGCAGAGCACTGGGGAAAGGCAGGCAGAGAATTCCCTGCTAGCACCTTCTCTGTGCCTGTTCACATTGCTTCGCAGAATCGCTTTTGTGCAGAAAACAGTAACACTTGTTCAGAAGGAAAGAAAGCACAGAGCCCCAGAATCTATGTTGTCCTGGAGAGCTTGCAGAGCACTGGGGAAAGGCAGGCAGAGAATTCCTTGCTAGCACCTTCTCTGTGCCTGTTCACATTGCTTCGCAGAATCGCTTTTGTGCAGAAAACAGTAACACTTGTTCAGAACGAAAGAAAGCATGAGCCCCAGATTTTATGTTGTCCTGGAGAGCTTGCAGAGCACTGGGGAAAGGCAGGCAGAGAATTCCCTGCTAGCACCTTCTCTGTGCCTGTTCACATTGCTTCGCAGAATCGCTTTTGTGCAGAAAACACTAACACTTGTTCAGAACGAAAGAAAGCACAGAGCCCCAGATTTTATGTTGTCCTGGAGAGCTTGCAGAGCACTGGGGAAAGGCAGGCAGAGAATTCCCTGCTAGCACCTTCTCTGTGCCTGGGAAGCAGAAGTGTTCACATTGCTTCGCAGAATCGCTTTTGTGCAGAAAACAGTAACACTTGTTCAGAACGAAAGAAAGCACAGAGCCCCAGATTTTATGTTGTCCTGGAGAGCTTGCAGAGCACTGGGGAAAGGCAGGCAGAGAATTCCCTGCTAGCACCTTCTCTGTGCCTGTTCACATTGCTTCGCAGAATCGCTTTTGTGCAGAAAACAGTAACACTTGTTCAGAACGAAAGAAAGCACAGAGCCCCAGATTCTATGTTGTCCTGGAGAGCTTGCACAGCACTGGGGAAAGGCAGGCAGAGAATTCCTTGCTAGCACCTTTTCTGCGCCTGGGAAGCAGAAGTGTTCACATTGCTTCGCAGAATCGCTTTTGTGCAGAAAACAGTAACACTTGTTCAGAAGGAAAGAAAGCACAGAGCCCCAGATTTGATGTTGTCCTGGAGAGCTTGCAGAGCACTGGGGAAAGGCAGGCAGAGAATTCCCTGCTAGCACCTTCTCTGTGCCTGTTCACATTGCTTCGCAGAATCGCTTTTGTGCAGAAAACAGTAACACTTGTTCAGAACGAAAGAAAGCATGAGCCCCAGATTTTATGTTGTCCTGGAGAGCTTGCAGAGCACTGGGGAAAGGCAGGCAGAGAATTCCCTGCTAGCACCTTCTCTGTGCCTGTTCACATTGCTTCGCAGAATCGCTTTTGTGCAGAAAACAGTAACACTTGTTCAGAACGAAAGAAAGCACAGAGCCCCGGATTCTATGTTGCCCTGGAGAGCTTGCAGAGCACCGGGGAAAGGCAGGCAGAGAATTCCTTGCTAGCACCTTCTCTGTGCCTGGGAAGCAGAAGTGTTCACATTGCTTCGCAGAATCGCTTTTGTGCAGAAAACAGTAACACTTGTTCAGAACGAAAGAAAGCACAGAGCCCCAGATTTTATGTTGTCCTGGAGAGCTTGCAGAGCACTGGGGAAAGGTAGGCAGAGAATTCCTTGCTAGCACCTTCTCTGTGCCTGGGAAGCAGAAGTGTTCACATTGCTTCGCAGAATCGCTTTTGTGCAGAAAACAGTAACACTTGTTCAGAACGAAAGAAAGCACAGAGCCCCAGATTTGATGTTGTCCTGGAGAGCTTGCAGAGCACTGGGGAAAGGCAGGCAGAGAATTCCCTGCTAGCACCTTCTCTGTGCCTGGGAAGCAGAAGTGTTCACATTGCTTCGCAGAATCGCTTTTGTGCAGAAAACAGTAACACTTGTTCAGAAGGAAAGAAAGCACAGAGCCCCAGATTTTATGTTGTCCTGGAGAGCTTGCAGAGCACTGGGGAAAGGCAGGCAGAGAATTCCCTGCTAGCACCTTCTCTGTGCCTGGGAAGCAGAAGTGTTCACATTGCTTCGCAGAATCGCTTTTGTGCATTAAACAGTAACACTTGTTCAGAACGAAAGAAAGCACAGAGCCCCAGATTTGCTGTTGTCCTGGAGAGCTTGCAGAGCACTGGGGAAAGGCAGGCAGAGAATTCCCTGCTAGCACCTTCTCTGTGCCTGTTCACATTGCTTCGCAGAATCGCTTTTGTGCAGAAAACAGTAACACTTGTTCAGAACGAAAGAAAGCACAGAGCCCCAGATTCTATGTTGTCCTGGAGAGCTTGCAGAGCACTGGGGAAAGGCAGGCAGAGAATTCCTTGCTAGCACCTTCTCTGCGCCTGGGAAGCAGCAGTGTTCACATTGCTTCGCAGAATCGCTTTTGTGCAGAAAACAGTAACACTTGTTCAGAAGGAAAGAAAGCACAGAGCCCCAGATTTGATGTTGTCCTGGAGAGCTTGCAGAGCACTGGGGAAAGGCAGGCAGAGAATTCCCTGCTAGCACCTTCTCTGTGCCTGTTCACATTGCTTCGCAGAATCGCTTTTGTGCAGAAAACAGTAACACTTGTTCAGAAAGAAAGAAAGCATGAGCCCCAGATTTTATGTTGTCCTGGAGAGCTTGCAGAGCACCGGTGAAAGGCAGGCAGAGAATTCCCTGCTAGCACCTTCTCTGTGCCTGTTCACATTGCTTCGCAGAATCGCTTTTGTGCAGAAAACAGTAACACTTGTTCAGAACGAAAGAAAGCACAGAGCCCTGGATTCTATGTTGCCCTGGAGAGCTTGCACAGCACTGGGGAAAGGCAGGCAGAGAATTCCTTGCTAGCACCTTCTCTGTGCCTGGGAAGCAGAAGTGTTCACATTGCTTCGCAGAATCGCTTTTGTGCAGAAAACAGTAACACTTGTTCAGAACGAAAGAAAGCACAGAGCCCCAGATTTTATGTTGTCCTGGAGAGCTTGCAGAGCACTGGGGAAAGGTAGGCAGAGAATTCCTTGCTAGCACCTTCTCTGTGCCTGGGAAGCAGAAGTGTTCACATTGCTTCGCAGAATCGCTTTTGTGCAGAAAACAGTAACACTTGTTCAGAAGGAAAGAAAGCACAGAGCCCCAGATTTTATGTTGTCCTGGAGAGCTTGCAGAGCACTGGGGAAAGGCAGGCAGAGAATTCCCTGCTAGCACCTTCTCTGTGCCTGTTCACATTGCTTCGCAGAATCGCTTTTGTGCAGAAAACAGTAACACTTGTTCAGAAAGAAAGAAAGCATGAGCCCCAGATTTTATGTTGTCCTGGAGAGCTTGCAGAGCACCGGGAAAAGGCAGGCAGAGAATTCCCTGCTAGCACCTTCTCTGTGCCTGTTCACATTGCTTCGCAGAATCGCTTTTGTGCAGAAAACAGTAACACTTGTTCAGAACGAAAGAAAGCACAGAGCCCCGGATTCTATGTTGCCCTGGAGAGCTTGCACAGCACTGGGGAAAGGCAGGCAGAGAATTCCTTGCTAGCACCTTCTCTGTGCCTGGGAAGCAGAAGTGTTCACATTGCTTCGCAGAATCGCTTTTGTGCAGAAAACAGTAACACTTGTTCAGAACGAAAGAAAGCACAGAGCCCCAGATTTTATGTTGTCCTGGAGAGCTTGCAGAGCACTGGGGAAAGGCAGGCAGAGAATCCCTTGCTAGCACCTTCTCTGTGCCTGGGAAGCAGAAGTGTTCACATTGCTTCGCAGAATCGCTTTTGTGCAGAAAACAGTAACACTTGTTCAGAAGGAAAGAAAGCACAGAGCCCCAGATTTTATGTTGTCCTGGAGAGCTTGCAGAGCACTGGGGAAAGGCAGGCAGAGAATTCCCTGCTAGCACCTTCTCTGTGCCTGTTCACATTGCTTCGCAGAATCGCTTTTGTGCAGAAAACAGTAACACTTGTTCAGAACGAAAGAAAGCACAGAGCCCCAGATTCTATGTTGTCCTGGAGAGCTTGCAGAGCACTGGGGAAAGGCAGGCAGAGAATTCCTTGCTAGCACCTTCTCTGTGCCTGGGAAGCAGAAGTGTTCACATTGCTTGGCAGAATCGCTTTTGTGCAGAAAACACTAACACTTGTTCAGAACGAAAGAAAGCACAGAGCCCCAGATTTTATGTTGTCCTGGAGAGCTTGCAGAGCACTGGGGAAAGGCAGGCAGAGAATTCTCTGCTAGCACCTTCTCTGTGCCTGTTCACATTGCTTCGCAGAATCGCTTTTGTGCAGAAAACAGTAACACTTGTTCAGAAGGAAAGAAAGCACAGAGCCCCAGATTTTATGTTGTCCTGGAGAGCTTGCAGAGCACTGGGGAAAGGCAGGCAGAGAATTCCCTGCTAGCACCTTCTCTGTGCCTGGGAAACAGAAGTGTTCACATTGCTTCGCAGAATGGCTTTTCTGCAGAAAACACTAACACTTGTTCAGAAGGAAAGAAAGCACAGAGCCCCAGATTTGCTGTTGTCTTGGAGAGCTTGCAGAGCACTGGGGAAAGGCAGGCAGAGAATTCCCTGCTAGCACCTTCTCTGTGCCTGTTCACATTGCTTCGCAGAATCGCTTTTGTGCAGAAAACAGTAACACTTGTTCAGAAAGAAAGAAAGCATGAGCCCCAGATTTTATGTTGTCCTGGAGAGCTTGCAGAGCACCGGGGAAAGGCAGGCAGAGAATTCCCTGCTAGCACCTTCTCTGTGCCTGGGAAGCAGAAGTGTTCACATTGCTTCGCAGAATCGCTTTTGTGCAGAAAACAGTAACACTTGTTCAGAACGAAAGAAAGCACAGAGCCCCAGATTCTATGTTGTCCTGGAGAGCTTGCAGAGCACTGGGGAAAGGCAGGCAGAGAATTCCTTGCTAGCACCTTCTCTGCGCCTGGGAAGCAGAAGTGTTCACATTGCTTCGCAGAATCGCTTTTGTGCAGAAAACAGTAACACTTGTTCAGAAGGAAAGAAAGCACAGAGCCCCAGATTTGATGTTGTCCTGGAGAGCTTGCAGAGCACTGGGGAAAGGCAGGCAGAGAATTCCCTGCTAGCACCTTCTCTGTGCCTGGGAAGCAGAAGTGTTCACATTGCTTCGCAGAATCGCTTTTGTGCAGAAAACAGTAACACTTGTTCAGAACGAAAGAAAGCACAGAGCCCTGGATTCTATGTTGCCCTGGAGAGCTTGCACAGCACTGGGGAAAGGCAGGCAGAGAATTCCTTGCTAGCACCTTCTCTGTGCCTGGGAAGCAGAAGTGTTCACATTGCTTGGCAGCATCGCTTTTGTGCAGAAAACACTAACACTTGTTGAGAACGAAAGAAAGCACAGAGCCCCAGATTTTATGTTGTCCTGGAGAGCTTGCAGAGCACTGGGGAAAGGTAGGCAGAGAATTCCTTGCTAGCACCTTCTCTGTGCCTGGGAAGCAGAAGTGTTCACATTGCTTCGCAGAATCGCTTTTGTGCAGAAAACAGTAACACTTGTTCAGAACGAAAGAAAGCACAGAGCCCCAGATTTTATGTTGTCCTGGAGAGCTTGCAGAGCACTGGGGAAAGGCAGGCAGAGAATTCCCTGCTAGCACCTTCTCTGTGCCTGTTCACATTGCTTGGCAGAATCGCTTTTGTGCAGAAAACAGTAACACTTGTTCAGAACGAAAGAAAGCACAGAGCCCCAGATTCTATGTTGTCCTGGAGAGCTTGCAGAGCACTGGGGAAAGGCAGGCAGAGAATTCCCTGCTAGCACCTTCTCTGTGCCTGGGAAGCAGAAGTGTTCACATTGCTTCGCAGAATCGCTTTTGTGCAGAAAACACTAACACTTGTTCAGAACGAAAGAAAGCACAGAGCCCCAGATTTTATGTTGTCCTGGAGAGCTTGCAGAGCACTGGGGAAAGGCAGGCAGAGAATTCCCTGCTAGCACCTTCTCTGTGCCTGTTCACATTGCTTCGCAGAATCGCTTTTGTGCAGAAAACAGTAACACTTGTTCAGAAAGAAAGAAAGCATGAGCCCCAGATTTTATGTTGTCCTGGAGAGCTTGCAGAGCACCGGGGAAAGGCAGGCAGAGAATTCCCTGCTAGCACCTTCTCTGTGCCTGTTCACATTGCTTCGCAGAATCGCTTTTGTGCAGAAAACAGTAACACTTGTTCAGAACGAAAGAAAGCACAGAGCCCCGGATTCTATGTTGCCCTGGAGAGCTTGCACAGCACTGGGGAAAGGCAGGCAGAGAATTCCTTGCTAGCACCTTCTCTGTGCCTGGGAAGCAGAAGTGTTCACATTGCTTCGCAGAATCGCTTTTGTGCAGAAAACAGTAACACTTGTTCAGAACGAAAGAAAGCACAGAGCCCCAGATTTTATGTTGTCCTGGAGAGCTTGCAGAGCACTGGGGAAAGGCAGGCAGAGAATTCCTTGCTAGCACCTTCTCTGTGCCTGGGAAGCAGAAGTGTTCACATTGCTTCGCAGAATCGCTTTTGTGCAGAAAACAGTAACACTTGTTCAGAAGGAAAGAAAGCACAGAGCCCCAGATTTTATGTTGTCCTGGAGAGCTTGCAGAGCACTGGGGAAAGGCAGGCAGAGAATTCCCTGCTAGCACCTTCTCTGTGCCTGTTCACATTGCTTCGCAGAATCGCTTTTGTGCAGAAAACAGTAACATTTGTTCAGAACGAAAGAAAGCACAGAGCCCCAGATTCTATGTTGTCCTGGAGAGCTTGCAGAGCACTGGGGAAAGGCAGGCAGAGAATTCCCTGCTAGCACCTTCTCTGTGCCTGGGAAGCAGAAGTGTTCACATTGCTTCGCAGAATCGCTTTTGTGCAGAAAACAGTAACACTTGTTCAGAAGGAAAGAAAGCACAGAGCCCCAGATTTTATGTTGTCCTGGAGAGCTTGCAGAGCACTGGGGAAAGGCAGGCAGAGAATTCCCTGCTAGCACCTTCTCTGTGCCTGTTCACATTGCTTCGCAGAATTGCTTTTGTGCAGAAAACAGTAACACTTGTTCAGAACGAAAGAAAGCACAGAGCCCCAGATTTTATGTTGTCCTGGAGAGCTTGCAGAGCACTGGGGAAAGGCAGGCAGAGAATTCCCTGCTAGCACCTTCTCTGTGCCTGGGAAGCAGAAGTGTTCACATTGCTTCGCAGAATCGCTTTTGTGCAGAAAACAGTAACACTTGTTCAGAAGGAAAGAAAGCACAGAGCCCCAGATTTGCTGTTGTCTTGGAGAGCTTGCAGAGCACTGGGGAAAGGCAGGCAGAGAATTCCCTGCTAGCACCTTCTCTGTGCCTGTTCACATTGCTTCGCAGAATCGCTTTTGTGCAGAAAACAGTAACACTTGTTCAGAACGAAAGAAAGCACAGAGCCCCGGATTCTATGTTGCCCTGGAGAGCTTGCACAGCACTGGGGAAAGGCAGGCAGAGAATTCCTTGCTAGCACCTTCTCTGTGCCTGGGAAGCAGAAGTGTTCACATTGCTTCGCAGAATCGCTTTTGTGCAGAAAACAGTAACACTTGTTCAGAACGAAAGAAAGCACAGAGCCCCAGATTTGATGTTGTCCTGGAGAGCTTGCAGAGCACTGGGGAAAGGCAGGCAGAGAATTCCTTGCTAGCACCTTCTCTGTGCCTGGGAAGCAGAAGTGTTCACATTGCTTCGCAGAATCGCTTTTGTGCAGAAAACACTAACACTTGTTCAGAAGGAAAGAAAGCACAGAGCCCCAGATTTGCTGTTGTCTTGGAGAGCTTGCAGAGCACTGGGGAAAGGCAGGCAGAGAATTCCCTGCTAGCACCTTCTCTGTGCCTGTTCACATTGCTTCGCAAGAATCGCTTTTGTGCAGAAAACAGTAACACTTGTTCAGAAAGAAAGAAAGCATGAGCCCCAGATTTTATGTTGTCCTGGAGAGCTTGCAGAGCACCGGGGAAAGGCAGGCAGAGAATTCCCTGCTAGCACCTTCTCTGTGCCTGTTCACATTGCTTCGCAGAATCGCTTTTGTGCAGAAAACAGTAACACTTGTTCAGAACGAAAGAAAGCACAGAGCCCCGGATTCTATGTTGCCCTGGAGAGCTTGCAGAGCACTGGGGAAAGGCAGGCAGAGAATTCCTTGCTAGCACCTTCTCTGTGCCTGGGAAGCAGAAGTGTTCACATTGCTTCGCAGAATTGCTTTTGTGCAGGAAACACTAACACTTGTTCAGAACGAAAGAAAGCACAGAGCCCCAGATTTTATGTTGTCCTGGAGAGCTTGCAGAGCACTGGGGAAAGGCAGGCAGAGAATTCCTTGCTAGCACCTTCTCTGTGCCTGGGAAGCAGAAGTGTTCACATTGCTTCGCAGAATCGCTTTTGTGCAGAAAACAGTAACACTTGTTCAGAACGAAAGAAAGCACAGAGCCCCAGATTTGCTGTTGTCCTGGAGAGCTTGCAGAGCACTGGGGAAAGGCAGGCAGAGAATTCCCTGCTAGCACCTTCTCTGTGCCTGGGAAGCAGAAGTGTTCACATTGCTTCGCAAGAATCGCTTTTGTGCAGAAAACAGTAACAGTTGTTCAGAACGAAAGAAAGCACAGAGCCCCAGATTCTATGTTGTCCTGGAGAGCTTGCAGAGCACTGGGGAAAGGCAGGCAGAGAATTCCCTGATAGCACCTTCTCTGTGCCTGTTGACATTGTTTCGCAGAATCGCTTTTGTGCAGAAAACAGTAACACTTGTTCAGAAGGAAAGAAAGCACAGAGCCCCAGATTTTATGTTGTCCTGGAGAGCTTGCAGAGCACTGGGGAAAGGCAGGCAGAGAATTCCTTGCTAGCACCTTCTCTGTGCCTGGGAAGCAGAAGTGTTCACATTGCTTCGCAGAATCGCTTTTGTGCAGAAAACAGTAACACTTGTTCAGAACGAAAGAAAGCACAGAGCCCCAGATTTTATGTTGTCCTGGAGAGCTTGCAGAGCACTGGGGAAAGGCAGGCAGAGAATTCCCTGCTAGCACCTTCTCTGTGCCTGGGAAGCAGAAGTGTTCACATTGCTTCGCAGAATCGCTTTTGTGCAGAAAACAGTAACACTTGTTCAGAACGAAAGAAAGCACAGAGCCCCAGATTCTATGTTGTCCTGGAGAGCTTGCAGAGCACTGGGGAAAGGCAGGCAGAGAATTCCTTGCTAGCACCTTCTCTGCGCCTGGGAAGCAGAAGTGTTCACATTGCTTCGCAGAATCGCTTTTGTGCAGAAAACAGTAACACTTGTTCAGAAGGAAAGAAAGCACAGAGCCCCAGATTTGATGTTGTCCTGGAGAGCTTGCAGAGCACTGGGGAAAGGCAGGCAGAGAATTCCCTGCTAGCACCTTCTCTGTGCCTGGGAAGCAGAAGTGTTCACATTGCTTCGCAGAATCGCCTTTGTGCAGAAAACAGTAACACTTGTTCAGAAGGAAAGAAAGCACAGAGCCCCAGATTTGATGTTGTCCTGGAGAGCTTGCAGAGCACTGGGGAAAGGCAGGCAGAGAATTCCCTGCTAGCACCTTCTCTGTGCCTGTTCACATTGCTTCGCAGAATTGCTTTTGTGCAGAAAACAGTAACACTTGTTCAGAACGAAAGAAAGCACAGAGCCCCAGATTTTATGTTGTCCTGGAGAGCTTGCAGAGCACTGGGGAAAGGCAGGCAGAGAATTCCCTGCTAGCACCTTCTCTGTGCCTGGGAAGCAGAAGTGTTCACATTGCTTCGCAGAATCGCTTTTGTGCAGAAAACAGTAACACTTGTTCAGAACGAAAGAAAGCACAGAGCCCCAGATTTGCTGTTGTCTTGGAGAGCTTGCAGAGCACTGGGGAAAGGCAGGCAGAGAATTCCCTGCTAGCACCTTCTCTGTGCCTGTTCACATTGCTTCGCAGAATCGCTTTTGTGCAGAAAACAGTAACACTTGTTCAGAAAGAAAGAAAGCATGAGCCCCAGATTTTATGTTGTCCTGGAGAGCTTGCAGAGCACCGGGGAAAGGCAGGCAGAGAATTCCCTGCTAGCACCTTCTCTGTGCCTGTTCACATTGCTTCGCAGAATCGCTTTTGTGCAGAAAACAGTAACACTTGTTCAGAACGAAAGAAAGCACAGAGCCCCGGATTCTATGTTGCCCTGGAGAGCTTGCACAGCACTGGGGAAAGGCAGGCAGAGAATTCCTTGCTAGCACCTTCTCTGTGCCTGGGAAGCAGAAGTGTTCACATTGCTTCGCAGAATCGCTTTTGTGCAGAAAACAGTAACACTTGTTCAGAAGGAAAGAAAGCACAGAGCCCCAGATTTTATGTTGTCCTGGAGAGCTTGCAGAGCACTGGGGAAAGGCAGGCAGAGAATTCCCTGCTAGCACCTTCTCTGTGCCTGTTCACATTGCTTCGCAGAATCGCTTTTGTGCAGAAAACAGTAACACTTGTTCAGAACGAAAGAAAGCACAGAGCCCCAGATTCTATGTTGTCCTGGAGAGCTTGCAGAGCACTGGGGAAAGGCAGGCAGAGAATTCCTTGCTAGCACCTTCTCTGTGCCTGGGAAGCAGAAGTGTTCACATTGCTTGGCAGAATCGCTTTTGTGCAGAAAACACTAACACTTGTTCAGAACGAAAGAAAGCACAGAGCCCCAGATTTTATGTTGTCCTGGAGAGCTTGCAGAGCACTGGGGAAAGGCAGGCAGAGAATTCCCTGCTAGCACCTTCTCTGTGCCTGTTCACATTGCTTCGCAGAATCGCTTTTGTGCAGAAAACAGTAACACTTGTTCAGAAGGAAAGAAAGCACAGAGCCCCAGATTCTATGTTGTCCTGGAGAGCTTGCAGAGCACTGGGGAAAGGCAGGCAGAGAATTCCCTGCTAGCACCTTCTCTGTGCCTGGGAAGCAGAAGTGTTCACATTGCTTCGCAGAATCGCTTTTGTGCAGAAAACAGTAACACTTGTTCAGAACGAAAGAAAGCACAGAGCCCCAGATTTGCTGTTGTCTTGGAGAGCTTGCAGAGCACTGGGGAAAGGCAGGCAGAGAATTCCCTGCTAGCACCTTCTCTGTGCCTGTTCACATTGCTTCGCAAGAATCGCTTTTGTGCAGAAAACAGTAACACTTGTTCAGAAAGAAAGAAAGCATGAGCCCCAGATTTTATGTTGTCCTGGAGAGCTTGCAGAGCACCGGGGAAAGGCAGGCAGAGAATTCCCTGCTAGCACCTTCTCTGTGCCTGTTCACATTGCTTCGCAGAATCGCTTTTGTGCAGAAAACAGTAACACTTGTTCAGAACGAAAGAAAGCACAGAGCCCCGGATTCTATGTTGCCCTGGAGAGCTTGCACAGCACTGGGGAAAGGCAGGCAGAGAATTCCTTGCTAGCACCTTCTCTGTGCCTGGGAAGCAGAAGTGTTCACATTGCTTCGCAGAATTGCTTTTGTGCAGAAAACACTAACACTTGTTCAGAACGAAAGAAAGCACAGAGCCCCAGATTTTATGTTGTCCTGGAGAGCTTGCAGAGCACTGGGGAAAGGCAGGCAGAGAATTCCTTGCTAGCACCTTCTCTGTGCCTGGGAAGCAGAAGTGTTCACATTGCTTCGCAGAATCGCTTTTGTGCAGAAAACACTAACACTTGTTCAGAACGAAAGAAAGCACAGAGCCCCAGATTTGCTGTTGTCCTGGAGAGCTTGCAGAGCACTGGGGAAAGGCAGGCAGAGAATTCCCTGCTAGCACCTTCTCTGTGCCTGGGAAGCAGAAGTGTTCACATTGCTTCGCAGAATCGCTTTTGTGCAGAAAACAGTAACACTTGTTCAGAACGAAAGAAAGCACAGAGCCCCAGATTTTATGTTGTCCTGGAGAGCTTGCAGAGCACTGGGGAAAGGCAGGCAGAGAATTCCCTGCTAGCACCTTCTCTGTGCCTGGTCACATTGCTTCGCAGAATCGCTTTTGTGCAGAAAACAGTAACACTTGTTCAGAACGAAAGAAAGCACAGAGCCCCAGATTTGCTGTTGTCCTGGAGAGCTTGCAGAGCACTGGGGAAAGGCAGGCAGAGAATTCCTTGCTAGCACCTTCTCTGTGCCTGGGAAGCAGAAGTGTTCACATTGCTTCGCAGAATCGCTTTTGTGCAGAAAACAGTAACACTTGTTCAGAAGGAAAGAAAGCACAGAGCCCCAGATTTTATGTTGTCCTGGAGAGCTTGCAGAGCACTGGGGAAAGGCAGGCAGAGAATTCCCTGCTAGCACCTTCTCTGTGCCTGGGAAGCAGAAGTGTTCACATTGCTTGGCAGCATCGCTTTTGTGCAGAAAACACTAACACTTGTCTGGAAGGAAAGAAAGCACAGAGCCCCAGAATCTATGTTGTCCTGGAGAGCTTGCAGAGTACTGGGGAAAGGCAGGCAGAGAATTCCTTGCTAGCACCTTCTCTGTGCCTGGGAAGCAGAAGTGTTCACATTGCTTCGCAGAATCGCTTTTGTGCAGAAAACAGTAACACTTGTTCAGAAGGAAAGAAAGCACAGAGCCCCAGATTTTATGTTGTCCTGGAGAGCTTGCAGAGCACTGGGGAAAGGCAGGCAGAGAATTCCCTGCTAGCACCTTCTCTGTGCCTGTTCACATTGCTTCGCAGATTCGCTTTTGTGCAGAAAACAGTAACACTTGTTCAGAAAGAAAGAAAGCATGAGCCCCAGATTTTATGTTGTCCTGGAGAGCTTGCAGAGCACCGGGGAAAGGCAGGCCGAGAATTCCCTGCTAGCACCTTCTCTGTGCCTGTTCACATTGCTTCGCAAGAATCGCTTTGTGCAGAAAACAGTAACACTTGTTCAGAACGAAAGAAAGCACAGAGCCCCAGATTCTATGTTGTCCTGGAGAGCTTGCAGAGCACTGGGGAAAGGCAGGCAGAGAATTCCTTGCTAGCACCTTCTCTGTGCCTGGGAAGCAGAAGTGTTCACATTGCTTGGCAGCATCGCTTTTGTGCAGAAAACACTAACACTTGTTCAGAACGAAAGAAAGCACAGAGCCCCAGATTCTATGTTGTCCTGGAGAGCTTGCAGAGCACTGGGGAAAGGCAGGCAGAGAATTCCCTGCTAGCACCTTCTCTGTGCCTGTTCACATTGCTTCGCAGAATCGCTTTTGTGCAGAAAACAGTAACACTTGTTCAGAACGAAAGAAAGCACAGAGCCCCAGATTTTATGTTGTCCTGGAGAGCTTGCAGAGCACTGGGGAAAGGCAGGCAGAGAATTCCCTGCTAGCACCTTCTCTGTGCCTGTTCACATTGCTTCGCAGAATTGCTTTTGTGCAGAAAACAGTAACACTTGTTCAGAACGAAAGAAAGCATGAGCCCCAGATTCTATGTTGTCCTGGAGAGCTTGCAGAGCACTGGGGAAAGGCAGGCAGAGAATTCCCTGCTAGCACCTTCTCTGTGCCTGGGAAGCAGAAGTGTTCACATTGCTTCGCAGAATCGCTTTTGTGCAGAAAACAGTAACACTTGTTCAGAACGAAAGAAAGCACAGAGCCCCAGATTTTATGTTGTCCTGGAGAGCTTGCAGAGCACTGGGGAAAGGCAGGCAGAGAATTCCTTGCTAGCACCTTCTCTGTGCCTGGGAAGCAGAAGTGTTCACATTGCTTCGCAGAATCGCTTTTGTGCAGAAAACAGTAACACTTGTTCAGAAGGAAAGAAAGCACAGAGCCCCAGATTTTATGTTGTCCTGGAGAGCTTGCAGAGCACTGGGGAAAGGCAGGCAGAGAATTCCCTGCTAGCACCTTCTCTGTGCCTGTTCACATTGCTTCGCAGAATCGCTTTTCTGCAGAAAACAGTAACACTTGTTCAGAACGAAAGAAAGCACAGAGCCCCAGATTCTATGTTGTCCTGGAGAGCTTGCAGAGCACTGGGGAAAGGCAGGCAGAGAATTCCTTGCTAGCACCTTCTCTGTGCCTGGGAAGCAGAAGTGTTCACATTGCTTGGCAGAATCGCTTTTGTGCAGAAAACACTAACACTTGTTCAGAACGAAAGAAAGCACAGAGCCCCAGATTTTATGTTGTCCTGGAGAGCTTGCAGAGCACTGGGGAAAGGCAGGCAGAGAATTCCCTGCTAGCACCTTCTCTGTGCCTGTTCACATTGCTTCGCAGAATCGCTTTTGTGCAGAAAACAGTAACACTTGTTCAGAACGAAAGAAAGCACAGAGCCCCAGATTCTATGTTGTCCTGGAGAGCTTGCAGAGCACTGGGGAAAGGCAGGCAGAGAATTCCCTGCTAGCACCTTCTCTGTGCCTGGGAAGCAGAAGTGTTCACATTGCTTCGCAGAATCGCTTTTGTGCAGAAAACACTAACACTTGTTCAGAAGGAAAGAAAGCACAGAGCCTCAGATTTGATGTTGTCCTGGAGAGCTTGCAGAGCACTGGGGAAAGGCAGGCAGAGAATTCCCTGCTAGCACCTTCTCTGTGCCTGGGAAGCAGAAGTGTTCACATTGCTTCGCAGAATCGCTTTTGTGCAGAAAACAGTAACACTTGTTCAGAAGGAAAGAAAGCACAGAGCCCCAGATTCTATGTTGTCCTGGAGAGCTTGCAGAGCACTGGGGAAAGGCAGGCAGAGAATTCCTTGCTAGCACCTTCTCTGTGCCTGTTCACATTGCTTCGCAGAATCGCTTTTGTGCAGAAAACAGTAACACTTGTTCAGAACGAAAGAAAGCATGAGCCCCAGATTTTATGTTGTCCTGGAGAGCTTGCAGAGCACTGGGGAAAGGCAGGCAGAGAATTCCCTGCTAGCACCTTCTCTGTGCCTGTTCACATTGCTTCGCAGAATCGCTTTTGTGCAGAAAACAGTAACACTTGTTCAGAACGAAAGAAAGCACAGAGCCCCAGATTTTATGTTGTCCTGGAGAGCTTGCAGAGCACTGGGGAAAGGCAGGCAGAGAATTCCCTGCTAGCACCTTCTCTGTGCCTGGGAAGCAGAAGTGTTCACATTGCTTGGCAGAATCGCTTTTGTGCAGAAAACACTAACACTTGTTCAGAACGAAAGAAAGCACAGAGCCCCAGATTTTATGTTGTCCTGGAGAGCTTGCAGAGCACTGGGGAAAGGCAGGCAGAGAATTCCCTGCTAGCACCTTCTCTGTGCCTGTTCACATTGCTTCGCAGAATCGCTTTTGTGCAGAAAACAGTAACACTTGTTCAGAACGAAAGAAAGCACAGAGCCCCGGATTCTATGTTGCCCTGGAGAGCTTGCACAGCACTGGGGAAAGGCAGGCAGAGAATTCCTTGCTAGCACCTTCTCTGTGCCTGGGAAGCAGAAGTGTTCACATTGCTTCGCAGAATCGCTTTTGTGCAGAAAACAGTAACACTTGTTCAGAAGGAAAGAAAGCACAGAGCCCCAGATTTTATGTTGTCCTGGAGAGCTTGCAGAGCACTGGGGAAAGGCAGGCAGAGAATTCCCTGCTAGCACCTTCTCTGTGCCTGTTCACATTGCTTCGCAGAATCGCTTTTGTGCAGAAAACAGTAACACTTGTTCAGAACGAAAGAAAGCACAGAGCCCCAGATTCTATGTTGTCCTGGAGAGCTTGCAGAGCACTGGGGAAAGGCAGGCAGAGAATTCCTTGCTAGCACCTTCTCTGTGCCTGGGAAGCAGAAGTGTTCACATTGCTTGGCAGAATCGCTTTTGTGCAGAAAACACTAACACTTGTTCAGAACGAAAGAAAGCACAGAGCCCCAGATTTTATGTTGTCCTGGAGAGCTTGCAGAGCACTGGGGAAAGGCAGGCAGAGAATTCCCTGCTAGCACCTTCTCTGTGCCTCTTCACATTGCTTCGCAGAATCGCTTTTGTGCAGAAAACAGTAACACTTGTTCAGAAGGAAAGAAAGCACAGAGCCCCAGATTCTATGTTGTCCTGGAGAGCTTGCAGAGCACTGGGGAAAGGCAGGCAGAGAATTCCCTGCTAGCACCTTCTCTGTGCCTGGGAAGCAGAAGTGTTCACATTGCTTCGCAGAATCGCTTTTGTGCAGAAAACAGTAACACTTGTTCAGAACGAAAGAAAGCACAGAGCCCCAGATTTGCTGTTGTCTTGGAGAGCTTGCAGAGCACTGGGGAAAGGCAGGCAGAGAATTCCCTGCTAGCACCTTCTCTGTGCCTGTTCACATTGCTTCGCAAGAATCGCTTTTGTGCAGAAAACAGTAACACTTGTTCAGAAAGAAAGAAAGCATGAGCCCCAGATTTTATGTTGTCCTGGAGAGCTTGCAGAGCACCGGGGAAAGGCAGGCAGAGAATTCCCTGCTAGCACCTTCTCTGTGCCTGTTCACATTGCTTCGCAGAATCGCTTTTGTGCAGAAAACAGTAACACTTGTTCAGAACGAAAGAAAGCACAGAGCCCCGGATTCTATGTTGCCCTGGAGAGCTTGCACAGCACTGGGGAAAGGCAGGCAGAGAATTCCTTGCTAGCACCTTCTCTGTGCCTGGGAAGCAGAAGTGTTCACATTGCTTCGCAGAATTGCTTTTGTGCAGAAAACACTAACACTTGTTCAGAACGAAAGAAAGCACAGAGCCCCAGATTTTATGTTGTCCTGGAGAGCTTGCAGAGCACTGGGGAAAGGCAGGCAGAGAATTCCTTGCTAGCACCTTCTCTGTGCCTGGGAAGCAGAAGTGTTCACATTGCTTCGCAGAATCGCTTTTGTGCAGAAAACACTAACACTTGTTCAGAACGAAAGAAAGCACAGAGCCCCAGATTTGCTGTTGTCCTGGAGAGCTTGCAGAGCACTGGGGAAAGGCAGGCAGAGAATTCCCTGCTAGCACCTTCTCTGTGCCTGGGAAGCAGAAGTGTTCACATTGCTTCGCAGAATCGCTTTTGTGCAGAAAACAGTAACACTTGTTCAGAACGAAAGAAAGCACAGAGCCCCAGATTTTATGTTGTCCTGGAGAGCTTGCAGAGCACTGGGGAAAGGCAGGCAGAGAATTCCCTGCTAGCACCTTCTCTGTGCCTGGTCACATTGCTTCGCAGAATCGCTTTTGTGCAGAAAACAGTAACACTTGTTCAGAACGAAAGAAAGCACAGAGCCCCAGATTTGCTGTTGTCCTGGAGAGCTTGCAGAGCACTGGGGAAAGGCAGGCAGAGAATTCCTTGCTAGCACCTTCTCTGTGCCTGGGAAGCAGAAGTGTTCACATTGCTTCGCAGAATCGCTTTTGTGCAGAAAACAGTAACACTTGTTCAGAAGGAAAGAAAGCACAGAGCCCCAGATTTTATGTTGTCCTGGAGAGCTTGCAGAGCACTGGGGAAAGGCAGGCAGAGAATTCCCTGCTAGCACCTTCTCTGTGCCTGGGAAGCAGAAGTGTTCACATTGCTTGGCAGCATCGCTTTTGTGCAGAAAACACTAACACTTGTCTGGAAGGAAAGAAAGCACAGAGCCCCAGAATCTATGTTGTCCTGGAGAGCTTGCAGAGTACTGGGGAAAGGCAGGCAGAGAATTCCTTGCTAGCACCTTCTCTGTGCCTGGGAAGCAGAAGTGTTCACATTGCTTCGCAGAATCGCTTTTGTGCAGAAAACAGTAACACTTGTTCAGAAGGAAAGAAAGCACAGAGCCCCAGATTTTATGTTGTCCTGGAGAGCTTGCAGAGCACTGGGGAAAGGCAGGCAGAGAATTCCCTGCTAGCACCTTCTCTGTGCCTGTTCACATTGCTTCGCAGATTCGCTTTTGTGCAGAAAACAGTAACACTTGTTCAGAAAGAAAGAAAGCATGAGCCCCAGATTTTATGTTGTCCTGGAGAGCTTGCAGAGCACCGGGGAAAGGCAGGCAGAGAATTCCCTGCTAGCACCTTCTCTGTGCCTGTTCACATTGCTTCGCAAGAATCGCTTTGTGCAGAAAACAGTAACACTTGTTCAGAACGAAAGAAAGCACAGAGCCCCAGATTCTATGTTGTCCTGGAGAGCTTGCAGAGCACTGGGGAAAGGCAGGCAGAGAATTCCTTGCTAGCACCTTCTCTGTGCCTGGGAAGCAGAAGTGTTCACATTGCTTGGCAGCATCGCTTTTGTGCAGAAAACACTAACACTTGTTCAGAACGAAAGAAAGCACAGAGCCCCAGATTCTATGTTGTCCTGGAGAGCTTGCAGAGCACTGGGGAAAGGCAGGCAGAGAATTCCCTGCTAGCACCTTCTCTGTGCCTGTTCACATTGCTTCGCAGAATCGCTTTTGTGCAGAAAACAGTAACACTTGTTCAGAACGAAAGAAAGCACAGAGCCCCAGATTTTATGTTGTCCTGGAGAGCTTGCAGAGCACTGGGGAAAGGCAGGCAGAGAATTCCCTGCTAGCACCTTCTCTGTGCCTGTTCACATTGCTTCGCAGAATTGCTTTTGTGCAGAAAACAGTAACACTTGTTCAGAACGAAAGAAAGCATGAGCCCCAGATTTGCTGTTGTCCTGGAGAGCTTGCAGAGCACTGGGGAAAGGCAGGCAGAGAATTCCCTGCTAGCACCTTCTCTGTGCCTGGGAAGCAGAAGTGTTCACATTGCTTCGCAGAATCGCTTTTGTGCAGAAAACAGTAACACTTGTTCAGAACGAAAGAAAGCACAGAGCCCCAGATTTTATGTTGTCCTGGAGAGCTTGCAGAGCACTGGGGAAAGGCAGGCAGAGAATTCCTTGCTAGCACCTTCTCTGTGCCTGGGAAGCAGAAGTGTTCACATTGCTTCGCAGAATCGCTTTTGTGCAGAAAACAGTAACACTTGTTCAGAAGGAAAGAAAGCACAGAGCCCCAGATTTTATGTTGTCCTGGAGAGCTTGCAGAGCACTGGGGAAAGGCAGGCAGAGAATTCCCTGCTAGCACCTTCTCTGTGCCTGTTCACATTGCTTCGCAGAATCGCTTTTCTGCAGAAAACAGTAACACTTGTTCAGAACGAAAGAAAGCACAGAGCCCCAGATTCTATGTTGTCCTGGAGAGCTTGCAGAGCACTGGGGAAAGGCAGGCAGAGAATTCCTTGCTAGCACCTTCTCTGTGCCTGGGAAGCAGAAGTGTTCACATTGCTTGGCAGAATCGCTTTTGTGCAGAAAACACTAACACTTGTTCAGAACGAAAGAAAGCACAGAGCCCCAGATTTTATGTTGTCCTGGAGAGCTTGCAGAGCACTGGGGAAAGGCAGGCAGAGAATTCCCTGCTAGCACCTTCTCTGTGCCTGTTCACATTGCTTCGCAGAATCGCTTTTGTGCAGAAAACAGTAACACTTGTTCAGAAGGAAAGAAAGCACAGAGCCCCAGATTCTATGTTGTCCTGGAGAGCTTGCAGAGCACTGGGGAAAGGCAGGCAGAGAATTCCCTGCTAGCACCTTCTCTGTGCCTGGGAAGCAGAAGTGTTCACATTGCTTCGCAGAATCGCTTTTGTGCAGAAAACAGTAACACTTGTTCAGAACGAAAGAAAGCACAGAGCCCCAGATTTGCTGTTGTCTTGGAGAGCTTGCAGAGCACTGGGGAAAGGCAGGCAGAGAATTCCCTGCTAGCACCTTCTCTGTGCCTGTTCACATTGCTTCGCAAGAATCGCTTTTGTGCAGAAAACAGTAACACTTGTTCAGAAAGAAAGAAAGCATGAGCCCCAGATTTTATGTTGTCCTGGAGAGCTTGCAGAGCACCGGGGAAAGGCAGGCAGAGAATTCCCTGCTAGCACCTTCTCTGTGCCTGTTCACATTGCTTCGCAGAATCGCTTTTGTGCAGAAAACAGTAACACTTGTTCAGAACGAAAGAAAGCACAGAGCCCCGGATTCTATGTTGCCCTGGAGAGCTTGCACAGCACTGGGGAAAGGCAGGCAGAGAATTCCTTGCTAGCACCTTCTCTGTGCCTGGGAAGCAGAAGTGTTCACATTGCTTCGCAGAATTGCTTTTGTGCAGAAAACACTAACACTTGTTCAGAACGAAAGAAAGCACAGAGCCCCAGATTTTATGTTGTCCTGGAGAGCTTGCAGAGCACTGGGGAAAGGCAGGCAGAGAATTCCTTGCTAGCACCTTCTCTGTGCCTGGGAAGCAGAAGTGTTCACATTGCTTCGCAGAATCGCTTTTGTGCAGAAAACACTAACACTTGTTCAGAACGAAAGAAAGCACAGAGCCCCAGATTTGCTGTTGTCCTGGAGAGCTTGCAGAGCACTGGGGAAAGGCAGGCAGAGAATTCCCTGCTAGCACCTTCTCTGTGCCTGGGAAGCAGAAGTGTTCACATTGCTTCGCAGAATCGCTTTTGTGCAGAAAACAGTAACACTTGTTCAGAACGAAAGAAAGCACAGAGCCCCAGATTTTATGTTGTCCTGGAGAGCTTGCAGAGCACTGGGGAAAGGCAGGCAGAGAATTCCCTGCTAGCACCTTCTCTGTGCCTGGTCACATTGCTTCGCAGAATCGCTTTTGTGCAGAAAACAGTAACACTTGTTCAGAACGAAAGAAAGCACAGAGCCCCAGATTTGCTGTTGTCCTGGAGAGCTTGCAGAGCACTGGGGAAAGGCAGGCAGAGAATTCCTTGCTAGCACCTTCTCTGTGCCTGGGAAGCAGAAGTGTTCACATTGCTTCGCAGAATCGCTTTTGTGCAGAAAACAGTAACACTTGTTCAGAAGGAAAGAAAGCACAGAGCCCCAGATTTTATGTTGTCCTGGAGAGCTTGCAGAGCACTGGGGAAAGGCAGGCAGAGAATTCCCTGCTAGCACCTTCTCTGTGCCTGGGAAGCAGAAGTGTTCACATTGCTTGGCAGCATCGCTTTTGTGCAGAAAACACTAACACTTGTCTGGAAGGAAAGAAAGCACAGAGCCCCAGAATCTATGTTGTCCTGGAGAGCTTGCAGAGTACTGGGGAAAGGCAGGCAGAGAATTCCTTGCTAGCACCTTCTCTGTGCCTGGGAAGCAGAAGTGTTCACATTGCTTCGCAGAATCGCTTTTGTGCAGAAAACAGTAACACTTGTTCAGAAGGAAAGAAAGCACAGAGCCCCAGATTTTATGTTGTCCTGGAGAGCTTGCAGAGCACTGGGGAAAGGCAGGCAGAGAATTCCCTGCTAGCACCTTCTCTGTGCCTGTTCACATTGCTTCGCAGATTCGCTTTTGTGCAGAAAACAGTAACACTTGTTCAGAAAGAAAGAAAGCATGAGCCCCAGATTTTATGTTGTCCTGGAGAGCTTGCAGAGCACCGGGGAAAGGCAGGCAGAGAATTCCCTGCTAGCACCTTCTCTGTGCCTGTTCACATTGCTTCGCAAGAATCGCTTTGTGCAGAAAACAGTAACACTTGTTCAGAACGAAAGAAAGCACAGAGCCCCAGATTCTATGTTGTCCTGGAGAGCTTGCAGAGCACTGGGGAAAGGCAGGCAGAGAATTCCTTGCTAGCACCTTCTCTGTGCCTGGGAAGCAGAAGTGTTCACATTGCTTGGCAGCATCGCTTTTGTGCAGAAAACACTAACACTTGTTCAGAACGAAAGAAAGCACAGAGCCCCAGATTCTATGTTGTCCTGGAGAGCTTGCAGAGCACTGGGGAAAGGCAGGCAGAGAATTCCCTGCTAGCACCTTCTCTGTGCCTGTTCACATTGCTTCGCAGAATCGCTTTTGTGCAGAAAACAGTAACACTTGTTCAGAACGAAAGAAAGCACAGAGCCCCAGATTTTATGTTGTCCTGGAGAGCTTGCAGAGCACTGGGGAAAGGCAGGCAGAGAATTCCCTGCTAGCACCTTCTCTGTGCCTGTTCACATTGCTTCGCAGAATTGCTTTTGTGCAGAAAACAGTAACACTTGTTCAGAACGAAAGAAAGCATGAGCCCCAGATTTGCTGTTGTCCTGGAGAGCTTGCAGAGCACTGGGGAAAGGCAGGCAGAGAATTCCCTGCTAGCACCTTCTCTGTGCCTGGGAAGCAGAAGTGTTCACATTGCTTCGCAGAATCGCTTTTGTGCAGAAAACAGTAACACTTGTTCAGAACGAAAGAAAGCACAGAGCCCCAGATTTTATGTTGTCCTGGAGAGCTTGCAGAGCACTGGGGAAAGGCAGGCAGAGAATTCCTTGCTAGCACCTTCTCTGTGCCTGGGAAGCAGAAGTGTTCACATTGCTTCGCAGAATCGCTTTTGTGCAGAAAACAGTAACACTTGTTCAGAAGGAAAGAAAGCACAGAGCCCCAGATTTTATGTTGTCCTGGAGAGCTTGCAGAGCACTGGGGAAAGGCAGGCAGAGAATTCCCTGCTAGCACCTTCTCTGTGCCTGTTCACATTGCTTCGCAGAATCGCTTTTCTGCAGAAAACAGTAACACTTGTTCAGAACGAAAGAAAGCACAGAGCCCCAGATTCTATGTTGTCCTGGAGAGCTTGCAGAGCACTGGGGAAAGGCAGGCAGAGAATTCCTTGCTAGCACCTTCTCTGTGCCTGGGAAGCAGAAGTGTTCACATTGCTTGGCAGAATCGCTTTTGTGCAGAAAACACTAACACTTGTTCAGAACGAAAGAAAGCACAGAGCCCCAGATTTTATGTTGTCCTGGAGAGCTTGCAGAGCACTGGGGAAAGGCAGGCAGAGAATTCCCTGCTAGCACCTTCTCTGTGCCTGTTCACATTGCTTCGCAGAATCGCTTTTGTGCAGAAAACAGTAACACTTGTTCAGAACGAAAGAAAGCACAGAGCCCCAGATTCTATGTTGTCCTGGAGAGCTTGCAGAGCACTGGGGAAAGGCAGGCAGAGAATTCCCTGCTAGCACCTTCTCTGTGCCTGGGAAGCAGAAGTGTTCACATTGCTTCGCAGAATCGCTTTTGTGCAGAAAACACTAACACTTGTTCAGAAGGAAAGAAAGCACAGAGCCCCAGATTTGCTGTTGTCTTGGAGAGCTTGCAGAGCACTGGGGAAAGGCAGGCAGAGAATTCCCTGCTAGCACCTTCTCTGTGCCTGGGAAACAGAAGTGTTCACATTGCTTCGCAGAATCGCTTTTGTGCAGAAAACAGTAACACTTGCTCATTACGAAAGAAAGCACAGAGCCCCAGATTTTATGTTGTCCTGGAGAGCTTGCAGAGCACTGGGGAAAGGCAGGCAGAGAATTCCCTGCTAGCACCTTCTCTGTGCCTGGGAAGCAGAAGTGTTCACATTGCTTCGCAGAATCGCTTTTGTGCAGAAAACAGTAACACTTGTTCAGAACGAAAGAAAGCACAGAGCCTCAGATTTGATGTTGTCCTGGAGAGCTTGCAGAGCACTGGGGAAAGGCAGGCAGAGAATTCCCTGCTAGCACCTTCTCTGTGCCTGGGAAGCAGAAGTGTTCACATTGCTTCGCAGAATCGCTTTTGTGCAGAAAACAGTAACACTTGTTCAGAAGGAAAGAAAGCACAGAGCCCCAGATTCTATGTTGTCCTGGAGAGCTTGCAGAGCACTGGGGAAAGGCAGGCAGAGAATTCCTTGCTAGCACCTTCTCTGTGCCTGTTCACATTGCTTCGCAGAATCGCTTTTGTGCAGAAAACAGTAACACTTGTTCAGAACGAAAGAAAGCATGAGCCCCAGATTTTATGTTGTCCTGGAGAGCTTGCAGAGCACTGGGGAAAGGCAGGCAGAGAATTCCCTGCTAGCACCTTCTCTGTGCCTGTTCACATTGCTTCGCAGAATCGCTTTTGTGCAGAAAACAGTAACACTTGTTCAGAACGAAAGAAAGCACAGAGCCCCAGATTTTATGTTGTCCTGGAGAGCTTGCAGAGCACTGGGGAAAGGCAGGCAGAGAATTCCCTGCTAGCACCTTCTCTGTGCCTGGGAAGCAGAAGTGTTCACATTGCTTCGCAGAATCGCTTTTGTGCAGAAAACAGTAACACTTGTTCAGAAGGAAAGAAAGCACAGAGCCCCAGATTTTATGTTGTCCTGGAGAGCTTGCAGAGTACTGGGGAAAGGCAGGCAGAGAATTCCCTGCTAGCACCTTCTCTGTGCCTGTTCACATTGCTTCGCAGAATTGCTTTTGTGCAGAAAACAGTAACACTTGTTCAGAACGAAAGAAAGCACAGAGCCCCAGATTCTATGTTGTCCTGGAGAGCTTGCAGAGCACTGGGGAAAGGCAGGCAGAGAATTCCCTGCTAGCACCTTCTCTGTGCCTGGGAAGCAGAAGTGTTCACATTGCTTCGCAGAATCGCTTTTGTGCAGAAAACACTAACACTTGTTCAGAACGAAAGAAAGCACAGAGCCCCAGATTTTATGTTGTCCTGGAGAGCTTGCAGAGCACTGGGGAAAGGCAGGCAGAGAATTCCCTGCTAGCACCTTCTCTGTGCCTGTTCACATTGCTTCGCAGAATCGCTTTTGTGCAGAAAACACTAACACTTGTTCAGAAGGAAAGAAAGCACAGAGCCCCAGATTCTATGTTGTCCTGGAGAGCTTGCAGAGCACTGGGGAAAGGCAGGCAGAGAATTCCCTGCTAGCACCTTCTCTGTGCCTGTTCACATTGCTTCGCAGAATCGCTTTTGTGCAGAAAACAGTAACACTTGTTCAGAAAGAAAGAAAGCATGAGCCCCAGATTTTATGTTGTCCTGGAGAGCTTGCAGAGCACCGGGGAAAGGCAGGCAGAGAATTCCCTGCTAGCACCTTCTCTGTGCCTGTTCACATTGCTTCGCAGAATCGCTTTTGTGCAGAAAACAGTAACACTTGTTCAGAACGAAAGAAAGCACAGAGCCCCGGATTCTATGTTGTCCTGGAGAGCTTGCAGAGCACTGGGGAAGGGCAGGCAGAGAATTCCCTGCTAGCACCTTCTCTGTGCCTGGGAAGCAGAAGTGTTCACATTGCTTCGCAGAATCGCTTTTGTGCAGAAAACAGTAACACTTGTTCAGAAGGAAAGAAAGCACAGAGCCCCAGATTTTATGTTGTCCTGGAGAGCTTGCAGAGCACTGGGGAAAGGCAGGCAGAGAATTCCCTGCTAGCACCTTCTCTGTGCCTGGGAAGCAGAAGTGTTCACATTGCTTGGCAGCATCGCTTTTGTGCAGAAAACACTAACACTTGTCTGGAAGGAAAGAAAGCACAGAGCCCCAGAATCTATGTTGTCCTGGAGAGCTTGCAGAGTACTGGGGAAAGGCAGGCAGAGAATTCCTTGCTAGCACCTTCTCTGTGCCTGGGAAGCAGAAGTGTTCACATTGCTTCGCAGAATCGCTTTTGTGCAGAAAACAGTAACACTTGTTCAGAAGGAAAGAAAGCACAGAGCCCCAGATTTTATGTTGTCCTGGAGAGCTTGCAGAGCACTGGGGAAAGGCAGGCAGAGAATTCCCTGCTAGCACCTTCTCTGTGCCTGTTCACATTGCTTCGCAGATTCGCTTTTGTGCAGAAAACAGTAACACTTGTTCAGAAAGAAAGAAAGCATGAGCCCCAGATTTTATGTTGTCCTGGAGAGCTTGCAGAGCACCGGGGAAAGGCAGGCAGAGAATTCCCTGCTAGCACCTTCTCTGTGCCTGTTCACATTGCTTCGCAAGAATCGCTTTGTGCAGAAAACAGTAACACTTGTTCAGAACGAAAGAAAGCACAGAGCCCCAGATTCTATGTTGTCCTGGAGAGCTTGCAGAGCACTGGGGAAAGGCAGGCAGAGAATTCCTTGCTAGCACCTTCTCTGTGCCTGGGAAGCAGAAGTGTTCACATTGCTTGGCAGCATCGCTTTTGTGCAGAAAACACTAACACTTGTTCAGAACGAAAGAAAGCACAGAGCCCCAGATTCTATGTTGTCCTGGAGAGCTTGCAGAGCACTGGGGAAAGGCAGGCAGAGAATTCCCTGCTAGCACCTTCTCTGTGCCTGTTCACATTGCTTCGCAGAATCGCTTTTGTGCAGAAAACAGTAACACTTGTTCAGAACGAAAGAAAGCACAGAGCCCCAGATTTTATGTTGTCCTGGAGAGCTTGCAGAGCACTGGGGAAAGGCAGGCAGAGAATTCCCTGCTAGCACCTTCTCTGTGCCTGTTCACATTGCTTCGCAGAATTGCTTTTGTGCAGAAAACAGTAACACTTGTTCAGAACGAAAGAAAGCATGAGCCCCAGATTTGCTGTTGTCCTGGAGAGCTTGCAGAGCACTGGGGAAAGGCAGGCAGAGAATTCCCTGCTAGCACCTTCTCTGTGCCTGGGAAGCAGAAGTGTTCACATTGCTTCGCAGAATCGCTTTTGTGCAGAAAACAGTAACACTTGTTCAGAACGAAAGAAAGCACAGAGCCCCAGATTTTATGTTGTCCTGGAGAGCTTGCAGAGCACTGGGGAAAGGCAGGCAGAGAATTCCTTGCTAGCACCTTCTCTGTGCCTGGGAAGCAGAAGTGTTCACATTGCTTCGCAGAATCGCTTTTGTGCAGAAAACAGTAACACTTGTTCAGAAGGAAAGAAAGCACAGAGCCCCAGATTTTATGTTGTCCTGGAGAGCTTGCAGAGCACTGGGGAAAGGCAGGCAGAGAATTCCCTGCTAGCACCTTCTCTGTGCCTGTTCACATTGCTTCGCAGAATCGCTTTTCTGCAGAAAACAGTAACACTTGTTCAGAACGAAAGAAAGCACAGAGCCCCAGATTCTATGTTGTCCTGGAGAGCTTGCAGAGCACTGGGGAAAGGCAGGCAGAGAATTCCTTGCTAGCACCTTCTCTGTGCCTGGGAAGCAGAAGTGTTCACATTGCTTGGCAGAATCGCTTTTGTGCAGAAAACACTAACACTTGTTCAGAACGAAAGAAAGCACAGAGCCCCAGATTTTATGTTGTCCTGGAGAGCTTGCAGAGCACTGGGGAAAGGCAGGCAGAGAATTCCCTGCTAGCACCTTCTCTGTGCCTGTTCACATTGCTTCGCAGAATCGCTTTTGTGCAGAAAACAGTAACACTTGTTCAGAACGAAAGAAAGCACAGAGCCCCAGATTCTATGTTGTCCTGGAGAGCTTGCAGAGCACTGGGGAAAGGCAGGCAGAGAATTCCCTGCTAGCACCTTCTCTGTGCCTGGGAAGCAGAAGTGTTCACATTGCTTCGCAGAATCGCTTTTGTGCAGAAAACACTAACACTTGTTCAGAAGGAAAGAAAGCACAGAGCCCCAGATTTGCTGTTGTCTTGGAGAGCTTGCAGAGCACTGGGGAAAGGCAGGCAGAGAATTCCCTGCTAGCACCTTCTCTGTGCCTGGGAAACAGAAGTGTTCACATTGCTTCGCAGAATCGCTTTTGTGCAGAAAACAGTAACACTTGCTCATTACGAAAGAAAGCACAGAGCCCCAGATTTTATGTTGTCCTGGAGAGCTTGCAGAGCACTGGGGAAAGGCAGGCAGAGAATTCCCTGCTAGCACCTTCTCTGTGCCTGGGAAGCAGAAGTGTTCACATTGCTTCGCAGAATCGCTTTTGTGCAGAAAACAGTAACACTTGTTCAGAACGAAAGAAAGCACAGAGCCTCAGATTTGATGTTGTCCTGGAGAGCTTGCAGAGCACTGGGGAAAGGCAGGCAGAGAATTCCCTGCTAGCACCTTCTCTGTGCCTGGGAAGCAGAAGTGTTCACATTGCTTCGCAGAATCGCTTTTGTGCAGAAAACAGTAACACTTGTTCAGAAGGAAAGAAAGCACAGAGCCCCAGATTCTATGTTGTCCTGGAGAGCTTGCAGAGCACTGGGGAAAGGCAGGCAGAGAATTCCTTGCTAGCACCTTCTCTGTGCCTGTTCACATTGCTTCGCAGAATCGCTTTTGTGCAGAAAACAGTAACACTTGTTCAGAACGAAAGAAAGCATGAGCCCCAGATTTTATGTTGTCCTGGAGAGCTTGCAGAGCACTGGGGAAAGGCAGGCAGAGAATTCCCTGCTAGCACCTTCTCTGTGCCTGTTCACATTGCTTCGCAGAATCGCTTTTGTGCAGAAAACAGTAACACTTGTTCAGAACGAAAGAAAGCACAGAGCCCCAGATTTTATGTTGTCCTGGAGAGCTTGCAGAGCACTGGGGAAAGGCAGGCAGAGAATTCCCTGCTAGCACCTTCTCTGTGCCTGGGAAGCAGAAGTGTTCACATTGCTTCGCAGAATCGCTTTTGTGCAGAAAACAGTAACACTTGTTCAGAAGGAAAGAAAGCACAGAGCCCCAGATTTTATGTTGTCCTGGAGAGCTTGCAGAGTACTGGGGAAAGGCAGGCAGAGAATTCCCTGCTAGCACCTTCTCTGTGCCTGTTCACATTGCTTCGCAGAATTGCTTTTGTGCAGAAAACAGTAACACTTGTTCAGAACGAAAGAAAGCACAGAGCCCCAGATTCTATGTTGTCCTGGAGAGCTTGCAGAGCACTGGGGAAAGGCAGGCAGAGAATTCCCTGCTAGCACCTTCTCTGTGCCTGGGAAGCAGAAGTGTTCACATTGCTTCGCAGAATCGCTTTTGTGCAGAAAACACTAACACTTGTTCAGAACGAAAGAAAGCACAGAGCCCCAGATTTTATGTTGTCCTGGAGAGCTTGCAGAGCACTGGGGAAAGGCAGGCAGAGAATTCCCTGCTAGCACCTTCTCTGTGCCTGTTCACATTGCTTCGCAGAATCGCTTTTGTGCAGAAAACACTAACACTTGTTCAGAAGGAAAGAAAGCACAGAGCCCCAGATTCTATGTTGTCCTGGAGAGCTTGCAGAGCACTGGGGAAAGGCAGGCAGAGAATTCCCTGCTAGCACCTTCTCTGTGCCTGTTCACATTGCTTCGCAGAATCGCTTTTGTGCAGAAAACAGTAACACTTGTTCAGAAAGAAAGAAAGCATGAGCCCCAGATTTTATGTTGTCCTGGAGAGCTTGCAGAGCACCGGGGAAAGGCAGGCAGAGAATTCCCTGCTAGCACCTTCTCTGTGCCTGTTCACATTGCTTCGCAGAATCGCTTTTGTGCAGAAAACAGTAACACTTGTTCAGAACGAAAGAAAGCACAGAGCCCCGGATTCTATGTTGTCCTGGAGAGCTTGCAGAGCACTGGGGAAGGGCAGGCAGAGAATTCCCTGCTAGCACCTTCTCTGTGCCTGGGAAGCAGAAGTGTTCACATTGCTTCGCAGAATTGCTTTTGTGCAGAAAACACTAACACTTGTTCAGAACGAAAGAAAGCACAGAGCCCCAGATTTTATGTTGTCCTGGAGAGCTTGCAGAGCACTGGGGAAAGGCAGGCAGAGAATTCCTTGCTAGCACCTTCTCTGTGCCTGGGAAGCAGAAGTGTTCACATTGCTTCGCAGAATCGCTTTTGTGCAGAAAACACTAACACTTGTTCAGAAGGAAAGAAAGCACAGAGCCCCAGAATCTATGTTGTCCTGGAGAGCTTGCAGAGCACTGGGGAAAGGCAGGCAGAGAATTCCTTGCTAGCACCTTCTCTGTGCCTGGGAAGCAGAAGTGTTCACATTGCTTCGCAGAATCGCTTTTGTGCAGAAAACAGTAACACTTGTTCAGAAGGAAAGAAAGCACAGAGCCCCAGATTTTATGTTGTCCTGGAGAGCTTGCAGAGCACTGGGGAAAGGCAGGCAGAGAATTCCCTGCTAGCACCTTCTCTGTGCCTGTTCACATTGCTTCGCAGAATCGCTTTTGTGCAGAAAACAGTAACACTTGTTCAGAAAGAAAGAAAGCATGAGCCCCAGATTTTATGTTGTCCTGGAGAGCTTGCAGAGCACCGGGGAAAGGCAGGCAGAGAATTCCCTGCTAGCACCTTCTCTGTGCCTGTTCACATTGCTTCGCAGAATCGCTTTTGTGCAGAAAACAGTAACACTTGTTCAGAACGAAAGAAAGCACAGAGCCCCAGATTCTATGTTGTCCTGGAGAGCTTGCAGAGCACTGGGGAAAGGCAGGCAGAGAATTCCTTGCTAGCACCTTCTCTGTGCCTGGGAAGCAGAAGTGTTCACATTGCTTCGCAGAATCGCTTTTGTGCAGAAAACAGTAACACTTGTTCAGAAGGAAAGAAAGCACAGAGCCCCAGATTTTATGTTGTCCTGGAGAGCTTGCAGAGCACTGGGGAAAGGCAGGCAGAGAATTCCCTGCTAGCACCTTCTCTGTGCCTGTTCACATTGCTTCGCAGAATCGCTTTTGTGCAGAAAAGAGTAACACTTGTTCAGAACGAAAGAAAGCACAGAGCCCCAGATTTGCTGTTGTCATGGAGAGCTTGCAGAGCACTGGGGAAAGGCAGGCAGAGAATTCCTTGCTAGCACCTTCTCTGTGCCTGGGAAGCAGATGTGTTCACATTGCTTGGCAGAATCGCTTTTGTGCAGAAAACAGTAACACTTGTTCAGAACGAAAGAAAGCACAGAGCCCCAGATTTGCTGTTGTCCTGGAGAGCTTGCAGAGCACTGGGGAAAGGCAGGCAGAGAATTCCCTGCTAGCACCTTCTCTGTGCCTGGGAAGCAGAAGTGTTCACATTGCTTGGCAGAATCGCTTTTGTGCAGAAAACAGTAACACTTGTTCAGAAAGAAAGAAAGCACAGAGCCCCAGATTTGCTGTTGTCCTGGAGAGCTTGCAGAGCACTGGGGAAAGGCAGGCAGAGAATTCCCTGCTAGCACCTTCTCTGTGCCTGGGAAGCAGAAGTGTTCACATTGCTTGGCAGAATCGCTTTTGTGCAGAAAACAGTAACACTTGTTCAGAAAGAAAGAAAGCATGAGCCCCAGATTTTATGTTGTCCTGGAGAGCTTGCAGAGCACCGGGGAAAGGCAGGCAGAGAATTCCCTGCTAGCACCTTCTCTGTGCCTGTTCACATTGCTTCGCAGAATCGCTTTTGTGCAGAAAACAGTAACACTTGTTCAGAACGAAAGAAAGCACAGAGCCCCGGATTCTATGTTGTCCTGGAGAGCTTGCAGAGCACTGGGGAAGGGCAGGCAGAGAATTCCCTGCTAGCACCTTCTCTGTGCCTGGGAAGCAGAAGTGTTCACATTGCTTCGCAGAATTGCTTTTGTGCAGAAAACAGTAACACTTGTTCAGAAAGAAAGAAAGCACAGAGCCCCAGATTTTATGTTGTCCTGGAGAGCTTGCAGAGCACTGGGGAAAGGCAGGCAGAGAATTCCCTGCTAGCACCTTCTCTGTGCCTGTTCACATTGCTTCGCAGAATCGCTTTTGTGCAGAAAACACTAACACTTGTTCAGAAGGAAAGAAAGCACAGAGCCCCAGATTCTATGTTGTCCTGGAGAGCTTGCAGAGCACTGGGGAAAGGCAGGCAGAGAATTCCCTGCTAGCACCTTCTCTGTGCCTGTTCACATTGCTTCGCAGAATCGCTTTTGTGCAGAAAACAGTAACACTTGTTCAGAAAGAAAGAAAGCATGAGCCCCAGATTTTATGTTGTCCTGGAGAGCTTGCAGAGCACCGGGGAAAGGCAGGCAGAGAATTCCCTGCTAGCACCTTCTCTGTGCCTGTTCACATTGCTTCGCAGAATCGCTTTTGTGCAGAAAACAGTAACACTTGTTCAGAACGAAAGAAAGCACAGAGCCCCGGATTCTATGTTGTCCTGGAGAGCTTGCAGAGCACTGGGGAAGGGCAGGCAGAGAATTCCCTGCTAGCACCTTCTCTGTGCCTGGGAAGCAGAAGTGTTCACATTGCTTCGCAGAATTGCTTTTGTGCAGAAAACACTAACACTTGTTCAGAACGAAAGAAAGCACAGAGCCCCAGATTTTATGTTGTCCTGGAGAGCTTGCAGAGCACTGGGGAAAGGCAGGCAGAGAATTCCTTGCTAGCACCTTCTCTGTGCCTGGGAAGCAGAAGTGTTCACATTGCTTCGCAGAATCGCTTTTGTGCAGAAAACACTAACACTTGTTCAGAAGGAAAGAAAGCACAGAGCCCCAGAATCTATGTTGTCCTGGAGAGCTTGCAGAGCACTGGGGAAAGGCAGGCAGAGAATTCCTTGCTAGCACCTTCTCTGTGCCTGGGAAGCAGAAGTGTTCACATTGCTTCGCAGAATCGCTTTTGTGCAGAAAACAGTAACACTTGTTCAGAAGGAAAGAAAGCACAGAGCCCCAGATTTTATGTTGTCCTGGAGAGCTTGCAGAGCACTGGGGAAAGGCAGGCAGAGAATTCCCTGCTAGCACCTTCTCTGTGCCTGTTCACATTGCTTCGCAGAATCGCTTTTGTGCAGAAAACAGTAACACTTGTTCAGAAAGAAAGAAAGCATGAGCCCCAGATTTTATGTTGTCCTGGAGAGCTTGCAGAGCACCGGGGAAAGGCAGGCAGAGAATTCCCTGCTAGCACCTTCTCTGTGCCTGTTCACATTGCTTCGCAGAATCGCTTTTGTGCAGAAAACAGTAACACTTGTTCAGAACGAAAGAAAGCACAGAGCCCCAGATTCTATGTTGTCCTGGAGAGCTTGCAGAGCACTGGGGAAAGGCAGGCAGAGAATTCCTTGCTAGCACCTTCTCTGCGCCTGGGAAGCAGAAGTGTTCACATTGCTTCGCAGAATCGCTTTTGTGCAGAAAACAGTAACACTTGTTCAGAAGGAAAGAAAGCACAGAGCCCCAGATTTTATGTTGTCCTGGAGAGCTTGCAGAGCACTGGGGAAAGGCAGGCAGAGAATTCCCTGCTAGCACCTTCTCTGTGCCTGTTCACATTGCTTCGCAGAATCGCTTTTGTGCAGAAAAGAGTAACACTTGTTCAGAACGAAAGAAAGCACAGAGCCCCAGATTTGCTGTTGTCATGGAGAGCTTGCAGAGCACTGGGGAAAGGCAGGCAGAGAATTCCTTGCTAGCACCTTCTCTGTGCCTGGGAAGCAGATGTGTTCACATTGCTTGGCAGAATCGCTTTTGTGCAGAAAACAGTAACACTTGTTCAGAACGAAAGAAAGCACAGAGCCCCAGATTTGCTGTTGTCCTGGAGAGCTTGCAGAGCACTGGGGAAAGGCAGGCAGAGAATTCCCTGCTAGCACCTTCTCTGTGCCTGGGAAGCAGAAGTGTTCACATTGCTTGGCAGAATCGCTTTTGTGCAGAAAACAGTAACACTTGTTCAGAAAGAAAGAAAGCACAGAGCCCCAGATTTGCTGTTGTCCTGGAGAGCTTGCAGAGCACTGGGGAAAGGCAGGCAGAGAATTCCCTGCTAGCACCTTCTCTGTGCCTGGGAAGCAGAAGTGTTCACATTGCTTGGCAGAATCGCTTTTGTGCAGAAAACAGTAACACTTGTTCAGAACGAAAGAAAGCACAGAGCCCCAGATTTTATGTTGTCCTGGAGAGCTTGCAGAGTACTGGGGAAAGGCAGGCAGAGAATTCCCTGCTAGCACCTTCTCTGTGCCTGTTCACATTGCTTCGCAGAATCGCTTTTGTGCAGAAAACAGTAACACTTGTTCAGAAGGAAAGAAAGCACAGAGCCCCAGATTTTATGTTGTCCTGGAGAGCTTGCAGAGTACTGGGGAAAGGCAGGCAGAGAATTCCCTGCTAGCACCTTCTCTGTGCCTGTTCACATTGCTTCGCAGAATCGCTTTTGTGCAGAAAACAGTAACACTTGTTCAGAACGAAAGAAAGCATGAGCCCCAGATTTTATGTTGTCCTGGGGAGCTTGCAGAGCACTGGGGAAAGGCAGGCAGAGAATTCCCTGCTAGCACCTTCTCTGTGCCTGTTCACATTGCTTCGCAGAATCGCTTTTGTGCAGAAAACAGTAACACTTGTTCAGAACGAAAGAAAGCACAGAGCCCCAGATTCTATGTTGTCCTGGAGAGCTTGCAGAGCACTGGGGAAAGGCAGGCAGAGAATTCCCTGCTAGCACCTTCTCTGTGCCTGGGAAGCAGAAGTGTGCACATTGCTTCGCAGAATCGCTTTTGTGCAGAAAACAGTAACACTTGTTCAGAACGAAAGAAAGCACAGAGCCCCAGATTTGCTGTTGTCCTGGAGCGCTTGCAGAGCACTGGGGAAAGGCAGGCAGAGAATTCCTTGCTAGCACCTTCTCTGTGCCTGGGAAGCAGAAGTGTTCACATTGCTTCGCAGAATCGCTTTTGTGCAGAAAACAGTAACACTTGTTCAGAACGAAAGAAAGCACAGAGCCCCAGATTTTATGTTGTCCAGGAGAGCTTGCAGAGCACTGGGGAAAGGCAGGCAGAGAATTCCCTGCTAGCACCTTCTCTGTGCCTGGGAAGCAGAAGTGTTCACATTGCTTCGCAAGAATCGCTTTTGTGCAGAAAACAGTAACACTTGTTCAGAACGAAAGGAAGCACAGAGCCCCAGATTTTATGTTGTCCTGGAGAGCTTGCAGAGCACTGGGGAAAGGCAGGCAGAGAATTCACTGCTAGCACCTTCTCTGTGCCTGTTCACATTGCTTCGCAGAATCGCTTTTGTGCAGAAAACAGTAACACTTGTTCAGAACGAAAGAAAGCATGAGCCCCAGATTTTATGTTGTCCTGGAGAGCTTGCAGAGCACTGGGGAAAGGCAGGCAGAGAATTCCTTGCTAGCACCTTCTCTGTGCCTGGGAAGCAGATGTGTTCACATTGCTTCGCAGAATCGCTTTTGTGCAGAAAACACTAACACTTGTTCAGAACGAAAGAAAGCACAGAGCCCCAGATTTTATGTTGTCCTGGAGAGCTTGCAGAGCACTGGGGAAAGGCAGGCAGAGAATTCCCTGCTAGCACCTTCTCTGTGCCTGTTCACATTGCTTCGCAGAATCGCTTTTGTGCAGAAAACACTAACACTTGTTCAGAACGAAAGAAAGCACAGAGCCCCAGATTTTATGTTGTCCTGGAGAGCTTGCAGAGCACTGGGGAAAGGCAGGCAGAGAATTCCCTGCTAGCACCTTCTCTGTGCCTGTTCACATTGCTTCGCAGAATCGCTTTTGTGCAGAAAACACTAACACTTGTTCAGAAGGAAAGAAAGCACAGAGCCCCAGATTCTATGTTGTCCTGGAGAGCTTGCAGAGCACTGGGGAAAGGCAGGCAGAGAATTCCCTGCTAGCATCTTCTCTGTGCCTGCGAAGGAGAAGTGTTCCCATTGCTTTGCAGAATCGCTTTTGTGCAAGTGATACCAAACTGTGAGGTGCTGATGACTCTCTTGAAGGACAGGAGGCATTGCAGAGGGATCTAGATAGATTGGAGCACTGGGCAATCGTTAATGGGATGAAATTTAAGAAATGAAAATACCGGCTTCTGCACTTGGGAGGGCGCTACGGCAGGCACAATTATAATAGGGAGAGGAGTGGCTGGAGAGCATCCCTGCAGAAATGGATCCAGGGGCACTGGCTGACAGCAGGCTCAGTGTGAGCCAGCAGCGTGCGCCCTGGCAGCCAAGAGCGGAAACCGCACCCTGGGGTGCATCAGCCACAGTATAAGCAGCCGGGCAAAAGAGGGGATTATCCTGCTGTGTTCAGCGTTGTTGCGGCCTCACCTTGAGTGCTGTGGTAGTTCTGGGCCCCACCATTTGAGAAGGCTGTGAAGGTCCTGGAATGTGTCCCGAGAAGGGCAAGCAAGCTGGTGAAAGGGCTGGAAGGACTATCCTGTGAGGAGCAGTGGGGGACTTTGGGTTTGTTTGGCTTGGTGAGAAGGAGGCTGAGGTGTGACCTCATTGTTCTCTAGAGCTTCCTGAGGAGGGGGAAGGGGAGGGGGAGGTGCTGATCTCTTCTCCCTGGTATCCAGGGCGAGGGTGTGTGGGAAAGGTTCAAAGCTGCGCCAGGGGAGGTTTAGGGCGGACATTAGGAAGCATTTGTTTGCCAAGAGGGAGGTCAAACACTGGAACAAAATTCCTGCAGAGGTGGTTGATGCCCCAAGCCTGTCAGTGTTTAAGAGGGCTCTGGACAATGCCCTTAACAACAGGCTTTAACTTTTGGTCAGCACTGAAGTGGTCACGCAGTGGGACTGGACAATCCTAGTAGGTTTCTTCCAGCTGAACTATACATTCCCTTCCCCATTTCCCATTTCCCTTCCCCACTTCCACTTCCCTCCCAGTGAGACGAACAGCAAGGAGACTGTCGCTTGCCTGAAATGTCAGGGCTTTTTGAGCTCCAAAACCACATTCAAGGACACGCATCACAAAGGTTACAAGGGCTAACAGGATTTTATTGTTTCAGAGCAGATGCTCACAAGCATTAACATGGTGCAGATGTGTAGCCAGGAGCAGGCTGATGCAGTCCTCGGTTTAGCTTGAAAAAAACATCACTTGAAGCCTGGCAAAGGCAAGTGAGAGCCACAGAAAGTCACAAATGCCCTGCGTCGTGTGGAGGGACAGATGCGTGGATATTATGGTTAAGAAAATATTAATCTTTGCCGGAAAAAGGAAAGCAGATAACTGACTGATGCACAGAGAAGGTGCTCTTGAGAGCAAACTGAAAAGTTTTAAGAATGTGACCTTTCTCCCTTTTTTTGGGAATGAACTATTTTCACATGAATTTCCATCCTGGCATCCAAAAACCACCTAAACATTCCTGCACCTAGTTTATAATTATTTTTATATTTTTATAATTACATTTTAATAATATTTATATTTTTATAATTTTATTTTTTATTATTATATTTTTTTGCTCTTTACTTTTTATTCTTTTGATTGGGCTTTTAAAATTATTTTTATCCTTAGTTTTGCTCTCGTGTTTGTAAATCCTTTGTTTCGGACTCTAAGAAAGGACGATCATCAATGCCACATTTGACTTAAATAATTTCTAGAATTCTATTTTGATATTTCGATTTTATAGCTTTTTATATTTGTTTTTATAGGTATTCCTATAACTATTTTTATAACTATTTGAATGGCTATTTTTATTATCATTTTTGCTCTTTACTTGTTATTCTTTTAATTGGGCTTTTTAAATTATTTTTATCCTTAGTTTTGCTCTTGTGTTTCTAAATCCTTTGTTTCAGACTGTAAGAAAGGACTATCATCAATGCCACGTTTGATTTATATAATTTTTAGAATTCTATTTTTATAATTCGATTTCATAACTGTTTATATTTGTTTTTATAGGTATTCCTATAACGATTTTATAACTATTTGAATGGCTATTTTTATTATTAATTTTGCTCTTTATTTTTTTTTTAATTGGGCTTTTTTAATTATTTTTATCCTGTTTTGCTCTCGTGTTTCTAAATTCTTTGTTTCAGACTGTAAGAAAGGACGATCATCAATGCCACGTTTGACTTAAATAATTTCTAGAATTCTATTTTGATAATTCGATTTTATATCTTTTTATATTTGTTTCTATAGCTATTCCTATAACTATTTTTATAACTATTTGAATGGTTATTTTTAATATTATTTTTACTCTTTACTTTATATTCTTTTAATTGGGCTATTTTTATTATTTTTATCCTTAGTTTTGCTCTCATGTTTCTAAATTCTTTGTTTCAGACTGTAAGAAAGGACTATCATCAATGCCACCTTTGATTTATATAATTTCTAGAATTCTATTTTGATAATTCGATTTTATAGCTTTTTAGATTTGTTTTTATAGCTATTCCTATAATTATTTTATAACTATTTGAATGGCTATTTTTATTATTAATTTTGCTCTTTACTTTTATTCTTTTAATTGGGCTTTTAAAATTATTTTTATCCTTAATTTTGCTCTCGTGTTTCTAAATTCTTTGTTTCAGATTCTAAGAAAGGATGATCATCAATGCCTTGTTTGATTTATATAATTTTTTAGAATTCTATTAAGGTAATTCGATTTTATAGCTTTTTACATTTGTTTTTATAGCTTTTCCTATAACTATTTTATAACTATTTGGCTGTTTGTATTATTAATTTTGCTCTTTACTTTTATTCTTTTAATTGGGCTTTTAAAATTATTTTTATCCTTAGTTTTGCTCTCGTGTTTGTAAATCCTTTGTTTCGGACTCTAAGAAAGGACGATCATCAATGCCACATTTGACTTAAATAATTTCTAGAATTCTATTTTGATATTTCGATTTTATAGCTTTTTATATTTGTTTTTATAGGTATTCCTATAACTATTTTTATAACTATTTGAATGGCTATTTTTATTATCATTTTTGCTCTTTACTTGTTATTCTTTTAATTGGGCTTTTTAAATTATTTTTATCCTTAGTTTTGCTCTTGTGTTTCTAAATCCTTTGTTTCAGACTGTAAGAAAGGACTATCATCAATGCCACGTTTGATTTATATAATTTTTAGAATTCTATTTTGATATTTCGATTTTATAGCTTTTTAGATTTGTTTTTATAGATATTCCTGTAACTATTTTATAACTATTTGAATGGCTATTTTTATTAATTTTCCTCTTTACTTTTATTCTTTTAATTGGGCTTTTTTTACTATTTTTATCCTTAGTTTTGCTCTCGTGTTTCTAAATCCTTTGTTTCAGACTGTAAGAAAGGATGATCATCAATGCCACGTTTGACGTAAATAATTTCTAGAATTCTATTTTGATAATTCGATTTTATAGATTTTTATATTTGTTTTTATAGCTATTCCTATAACTATTTTATAACTATTTGAATGGCTATTTTTATTATTATTTTTGCTCTTTACTTTTTATTCTTTAATTGGGCTTTTTTTATATTATTTTTATCCTTAGTTTTGGTCTCGTGTTTCTAAATTGTTTCAGTCTGTAAGAAAGGACTATCATCAATGCTACCTTTGATTTATATAATTTCTAGAATTCTATTTTGATATTTCGATTTTATAGCTTTTTATATTTGTTTTTATAGCTATTCCTATAACTATTTTATAACTATTTGAATGGCTATTTTTTTATTAATTTTGCTCTTTACTTTTATTCTTTTAATTGGTCTTTTTATTTTTATCCGTAGTTTTGCTCTCGTGTTTCTAAATTCTTTGTTTCATTTTGATAATTCGATTTTATAGCTTTTTATATTTGTTTTTATAGCTATTCCTATAACTATTTTATAACTATTTGAATGGCTATTTTTATTATTAATTTTGCTCTTTTTATTCTTTTAATTGGGCTTTTTTTACTATTTTTATCCTTAGTTTTGCTCTCGTGTTTCTAAATACTTTGTTTCAGACTGTAAGAAAGGGCTATCATCAATGCCACATTTGACTTAGGATGATAAAGTGGCAGCAAGAAAGCAGGCCAGGTATTCCCTGTTTCCTCAAGAGCGAGAATCTGCAGAATGAGGACCAGGACCAATGACACACTTTGAAAAGAGGAGGAGCAAGAAGGAGGTACGTGGTATTTTCCAAAGTATTACACTTGCCAACGCCAGTCGTACTTTCGGCCCTCCAAAACCTGCTCTGCTGTGCTTCTGGGCCAGGCATGGGAAGGAGAGCCAGGGCACGAGGGGTGTTTCTGGCTTGGTGGTGCCAGAGCCGCAGGCAAGGACGGAGCCAAAAGGACTCAGAGGAGCCCTGACAAGGGGCTGTGCTCAGTGCTACAGAGGACAAGCAGCAACCCCCGGGGGCCACCCTTGGGGCCCACCCTGGGAGTCTAGAAAGCTTCCTCCCCCCGGATGCGGGGCACGAGGGCCACCTTCATGGAGCAAGAGCAGCAGGCAACTGGCCAGCATGGCCCAAAGGACCCCTGGCCAGGGGCCGTGCTCAGCGCTGCAGAGGAAGGCAAAAAACCCCAGGGGACACCTGCTAGCGCACCGTGGGGGGAAAAAAGCCTTCCTCCCCGCAGCTGAAGGTCATGAGAGGCCATCTTCGTGGTGCACGAGCAGCAGGCAGTAAGCCAGCCAAAAGGGACCGGAGGAGCCCTGGCAAGTGGTCCTGCTCAGTGCTGCAGAGGAAGGCAAAAAACCCCCGGGGACCAGTGCCAATGTGCCCTGGGGGAAAATTCCTTCCTGACCCCAGAGTGCTGGCGATCGGCTATTCCCTGAGCAGGTGAGCAAGACCTGCCTCCTCATCCCACAGGCTGGTCACGCCTCCCAGGAGATGCCCAAGCCCTGTTCTCCCTCACCTTGGAGCCATCTCAGGGGCTTCCGAGAGTGGCCAAATGCCCCTGGTCAGATTGACCTTGGGGGCAAGAATCTTTCCTGTGCCTGTCTAGCGGGTGCTCCAAAGCACTGGGACCCCTGACAACATCCCTGCATCCCATTTCTTACGGCTGCGACGGCGAGCTCTGCAGTGCTCCTCAAGGCGGCATTCATTCCCTTCGGCTGGCCACGGCTCTCCAGCAGAAACGGCCTGATAGCCTAGGGCACATCCAGCGCTTGGTGGCTCTTCTCATCTCCTGAGGGGTTTGCATCTGTTCCCGGAAGGCTTGAAGCAGGATTTCCATCCGTCAGATGAGATTTGAAGGTGGCCCTGCCAGGAGCTGGCCTTGCAGCAGAGAACCTCCAGCATCCTCGAGCAGGTTCCAGCCTTCCTCCCTCAGCCCCCTCCCAGTAATCCCACCCTCTCCTCAAGGGCTTCCTCTCAGATGTCTTTGGGCTGCCCCTGGGGCAGCTCTGGCACAGCTGGACACTGGCAGGTGCCCCCTTTTATACTGCCCCGGGGCACTGCGACTGCTGCGTTGCCGGGGGTGACATTGTGACGTGGGGGCGGCATTGTGACGTGGGGGTGACTGACAGGGCCCCCCACGCACAGCCCCGCCCGCCCCCTCCGCCCAGCACCCTTCAGAGGAAGCCTTTGGGGTGCTGGCCCCGAGGCAGTCGCTGTGCCCAGGAGGCCCAGGGGCTGTCCCTGCCCTTGGTGGCCATGCACTGGGCACAGCTGAAACCGCCTGGAATGGTGGGGGGATGAAGTTACTGATGAGGTTATTCAGATGCAAAGGAGCTGCTTTTTTTGGTTTTCTTTTAAATTAATAAAAGCAACGATATAAACCAATCCTCTAGCACATGCCTGGTAATGAATCAGTCTGCAAAACTAGTGAAATGAGGGCGGAAAGCTGCCAGGCTATGTTGACTCAGTTAAAGAATCACAACATTTTGATGCCAGCCAGGTGTGAAGAGACAGGCCCTCGCCCCTGTCCAGACATGGCTCTGATGGAGCAGCAGGCAGAGTGAGGCTAGAGATGAGTTCCCTTGCCAGGAGTGCCCCCTCTGCAGAGGGCTGTTAGGAAGAAGACAGCCTGTCAGGAGCCAGGACTTCAAACCACATCTACTTTATCAGCTAAAACCTGCACTTTGAGTCACACTTGGAAACGAACCAGTTTCCAAGGCAGTGCATCTTAAGAGCATGCTTTCCTCTTTGCAAGGGCCCTGCAAGGCCAGGAGGTGCTGAAATAGCACATCCTGAAAGAATTTAACTCTGGCAGTACTAACTGCATTCCCAGACAGTGCTCAGTATCAATCGATCACTGCACTGACTGCCACATCCAAAAAGACAGGTCATATCGTTTAGAACAGACTAGAATAGACTGTTTCATGTGGAAGGGACGTACAGCGACCATCCAGTCCAACTGCTTGATCAATTCAGGGCTGACCAAAAGTTAAAACCTGTTGTTAAGGGCGTTGTCCAGATGCCTCTTAAACACTGACAAGCTTGGGGCATCAACCACCTCTCCAGGAATTTTGTTCCAGTGTTTGACCTCCCTCTTGGCAAACAAATGCTTCCTAATAACAGGACGTCTTGGCTCAACCGTTCATCTCCATCGAGGAGGCTGGTCCTAGCAGGGACGAAGGTCCCAGGTGGAGCTCAGTGCCTGCCAAACGTTCTTTCTGCTGGTGAGAAGCCCAGAGGTTGGCTAGGGGTACTTGGAATATCCCAAAGCGCTATCCCTAAAATTTCAGATTCAAACTCCAATTCAGATAAAACTTCAGATCTACCTTACTCCATGTTTTAAGACCTTTTATTTTAATCTTTTTAGCACTTGTCATTTATTCCTTCTTTCCATCTGTCCTGAGAACTGCAGATGATGTGGAGGATGTAGCTGTCGCTGTATTCTTCAACTTTGACAAATGTTGCTTAGTATTGCTGCTGCGGAATGAGAATCCTGGCCGGCTCCTCTGGGTCCAGGCATTGTGTATGTGGGAATGATTTCTGGCAAGAGCATTTTGAGCACTGGCGCAGTAGCAGCTTTCCTGGTGGGAAAGGTTTCTTCTGCCCCTCCTGAGAGGTGAGCCGTGATTACCAGCAGGGGCTTGAGTTGGTTGACGGGAGGCGTGTTGGTGTCAATGAGTTGTCAGTCTTTGGAATAGAGAGGATGCCCATACGATTGACGGTGATCACACCACGCGCCGCCCGCCCCCCCCCGCCCCCCCCCCCCCCCCGCTAGGATTGACGCTGATCAAGCCACGCAACCAGAAGCCACCTGCAGTGACACAGGTCTGACTCCCTCCCCGCTGTCACACGAGGTCGTCTCGGCAGACACAAGGTCAGACGCTCCTGCGGGGAGCCAGGCTGCCTTGTTCGCAAAGCCCCGTCTCTCTCTCTCTCTGACTTGGTACTTAGAGAAAGACGTATTTGACCTTTTTAATTATGCTGAAAACTGTGAATTACTAAACTCTTAGTTTAGACGCATTAAGCGTTCTTTTGGGGCTAGAATGTGGTTTTCTAGATGTGATGCATTCTCATTTTCTCAAATTCTTGCAGAAGCATTTAGCCATGAGTTTTTCAAAATGAATTTTGCAGTTGTTCCAGGCCTTCCTTCACTCGAAAGAATGTATTTATGCGTCACCATTTAAAACTGCATCAGACCATCCTAGTTAAATCTACGTTTTAATAACTTTATTTATTGAAATGTTTTACAGGGTCAAACCTAATTTCTAGTAAGGAGAATTAATGGGTTTTGTTCAGTGAATGATGTCAGCATGCACAATATTATCAGTGTTTTTGAAGAAGGGATTGGTGACATGGTAATGTTAAATCACGCTTGTGACAGCAGAAACTCTGATTTCACAGGGGTGATGCCAGCATCATCCAGCAACTCGAGTCGCTTTAAAGGATCACATACAAGTCATTTGGCAAATGTTCTCTAATTTAACTGTATGTGTTAAAAATATGTTTTACTTTGAAATCCTTAGCCATCATGTTAAAAAACCCCTTCTATATTACCGGCTTCACTGTGTTACACTGAACTCAGGAGGACTGGGAAGAAAGCTTATCACAAATATACTAATGTGGATTCTTATCTCAGAATTTTTTTTGTATTTCCTTCTTAGATGTTTTTGAGACTTGAGAAAGTTTCTAAGTTTTGACATTTCACCCACCTAGTGGTGAAGGGATGGCAGTGGATGTAGTTCTTCTGGATTCTAGTAAAGGTTTTTGATAGTGTCCCTCATAGCATCCTTCTGGACAAGTTGTCCGACTGTGGGATGAGCAGGTTGATGGTGCACTGGGTGAAGAACTGGTTGAAGGGCAGAGCTCAAAGCCTTGTAGTGACTGAGGCTACATCTGGTTGGAGACAAGCCACCATCGGCGTTCCTCAGGATTCAGTCCTAGGGCCAGCTCTGTTCAGTATTTTATCAATGATCTCACTGGAGGAGTTGAATGTACCACTGGCAAGTTTGCCAGTGATACCAAACTGGGAGGTGCTGATGACTCTCTTGAAGGACAGGAGGCCTTGCAGAGGGATCTAGATAGATTGGAGCACTGGGCAATCATTAATGGGATGAAATTTAAGAAATGAAAATACCGGCTTCTGCACTTGGGAGGGCACTATGTCAGGCACAAGCATAATGGGGAGAGGAGTGGCTGGAGAGCATCCCTGCAGAAAGGGATGCAGGGGCGCTGGCTGACAGCAGGCTCAGTGTGAGCCAGCAGTGTGAGCCGAGCAGCACGGGCCGGCTCCCGCCACCCCCATCCATCTCCTCAGCCTTGTAGGCCACCACCTTCCACCCCCTGCAGAGCTCGTATTTCAGCACCCGACCGCTGCCTCCCGCTCAGCCACCACTGGACCCCTCCGCCATGCTGCAGAGCACCCCTGCGCAGTGTGGAGGACTCCTGCACTTGCCCCAGCCCCGGCGCCACCGGCCCCGCACCCTGGTCTGCTCTGGGTTTACTCCAAAGCAAGCAGGTTTAGTCCAAAACCAACGGTTTAGTCCAAAACTAGCGTGGTTATTGCAAAGGGAAGGGGGTTAGTCCAGAGCAACCGCTGTAGCAGTAACTGCGCCCTCAGGTCACGCCCCAACAGCTGCGGCCTTGAGCCCAAGGGGCTCCTGGGGGGGCACAGCTCACCTGTGAGGGGGAAGGCCCCGGAGGTAGTAGACCCAGGAGACACCCCCTGCCCCAGTGCAGGACACCACCATCTTGCGGGTGACGGGGGCTGTGCCAGGGGTCAGGCCACCCTCGAAGGAGATGGAGAGGGAGGTGGTCTGCTTGGAGCGCAAGCTCTCGGGGGCCCTGAGGGTGAAGGCCAGGTGCTCCACCCGGTACTGGAAGGCCATGGGCTGCAGGAAGATGTTCTTGAAGGGGATGGAGGTGCTGTCATCAGCCTGGATGGGGGAGGGGCCCTGGGACTTGGGGGGAGGGCCAGGCCCAAGAGGGGGATGCTGTATTCCCCACCAAGCAGGGAGGAGAGCTGCAGTGTGGCCCTGGCTTCACCCAGCTGGCAGGGCTCGAAGGTCACATCCATGCTCACCTCCGAGCCTCCCGGGTTGGCAGGGGACACGCCGATGGTTTTCGTCAGGAAGCCGGCGCAGTTGGTCTGCACAGGGGAGAGAAGAGACCATGGAGGGGGCGGGTCACAAAAGCAGATCCAGCACCTCAGGAAGAAACAGAAGGTCCCCACCGTCACATTGTCTAGGGTCCCTGTCCCTTGCCTGTCACTGCGCCTGTCCCCCCCACCACTTGCCAGTGAGGAATGGCCATCAGGAATGTCCAAACGTGCCCAGCAGGGACAACCCTGCACCCAAGTTCTGGAGGACCTTAAACCCCAGCCCTGGCAGTAACGGGGAAGTCTTGCATGGGCCACGGAACCTGCAAGAGCAGCTCCAGAAAGGGCAGCAGAGAACATCTGCAAGTGAAGACAGGCCGGCTGGGGACAAGCCCAGCATTGGTGGGGAGACCCGCAGGCTCATGTGGCCACCCCAGCTCAGCCAGGCCAAGCTAGAGGGGTAGGATCCCTTGACAGAGAGGGCTGATGCTGGCCAGACAAGCTGCCTCCCAGCAAGGGCCCAGGGCAGGCTGGGGTCACCTGGAGTGGTAGTTGGTCTTCTGCTGGGCGTAATTCATTATTTTGGTGGTCATGGTCTGACTAGAGCCCAGTGTGGTGCAGAAGTAGAGGGGCTTCTCCGGCCCACTCATGGTGGCTTTCAGGTGCAGATTGTAATAGAAAGAGCCCAAGCTGCTGCTCCGGAGCACCAGGCACCCGGTGCTCTCACCCACTTTCACAGGCTGATACTCAAAGACAAGATCATCCTGGGAGGAACCAAAGGAGAAGCCACTGAGTCAGGCAGAGATGGGGAAAGCAGGGCCTGCAACAGGGGAAATCGGTCCCTGGTGTGCTCCAGCAGTGCTGGAAGGCAGCCCAGCACCCTCCCTTGCTCCAGGTCCCTCTCTCTGGGGCAGAGCCTTGCTACATCTGGGGGACAGTTCACTCGGGGGACCGTCCCCAACAGCTCAGAGCCCTCCAGCACTATCCCAGAAGCTTCCCACCCTAAAATGCCCCTCTACTCCCCCAGGGCAAAAAACACCTATCGATCGAGGCTGCAAACTCCCTGCCAGTGGGGTGAGGCATGCCCTGCAGCCACTCTAAACTGAAAATACCCACACTAAATACAGAGCCTGTGGCACAAGGACCCGCCCTGTGAGGCCTGATGGAAACATCTCAGAAGGGGTAGCATGGCAGACTCCACCAGCGCAGGGCGATTCCCACTAGGCATCTTCTTACACTCTGCTTCCCCTCCAGATTATTAGTAGGTGGGAGCTGTCACCCTTGGGAAGAAGCCCCAGATGGTTCATGCAGGGCGTCACCCCTCAGGACCACCCACTCCCAGAAAGGCTGCAGGAGAGGAGAGCACACTGCATGAGCTTTGCTCCTACCTCCGACTGCGCAGGAACAGTGAAATGTGGGGGAACACTGATGTCGGGCACTTTGCAACGTACAGCAAACGTCACCGGGACAGGCAGAGGGTTGTCCACCTTGACGGTGGCAGACACTCTCTGCCCAACAGCACCGGTCACTTCAAGAGTGCTGATGGGTCCTGAAGCAGTGGCCTTGAAAGTCACCATGTAGAACAAGTACTCCTTGGTCACCTTGTTGAGGAAGGTCACCTGAATCGGAGAAAAAGGGCAGCGCTGGTCATTCTGCACATAAAAATATACCAGCTGTGCTGAAGCCAGCCTCAAGAGCACCAAGCTCAGCACCCTGCTTCCAAGAACGGCTGTAAGCAGCCACCGAGGAAGAGTGCGAGGCTGGGGAAAGCGTGTGAGGTATTTCTACTTGATACTCTCCCGACTGCCCATTGATTCCAGCTCACCAGTGTCCTGGTCCACCTGTGCTTAGCAGCCCCCGGTGGGACCCTCACAGAGACTGACAGGTGAGTGGGGGGTGTGGAGAGATGCCTGCTGTTCAGTACCCACCCAGGACACCTACAGTCCCACCAGTGGGCACGGGGAGGTATGAGAGCAGGCGTGTAGCTTCTCAGGAAGTCAACAGCTCCTTGGAAGGCCCCACAGCCCCATGTCCACACTTACCATTGCGTTAAAGACTGCTTCCTTGTAGGAGAGGAAGGTGAGCTTGTAGTCCTTCTTGGCAGAGCCTGGCACATCAATGTATTCCAGCCCCTGCAGCACAGAACTGCTTTCCAGGTTTTCTGGTTTGAGCATGTCTACCACCACGAGGAACCTGTGGGTGAGAAGAATGCAGTGAAGGTCAACAGGAAGGACTCCCACAGGACACCCCTCATGGTGGGGTACAACCCAGCCCCTCTCTTCCTCAATGCCCCCGAGGGAGCCAGCTCTCATCTGCCTGGGAGGAAAGCCCTCCAGGACGGGTCTGCGTAGGCAGAACATGGCCAGTGTGATCCCAGACACCTACAGGCAGAAATAACCAAGGAGAGTGAAAAGCTTGCAGGAAGGAGCTTCCAGGCAGTGGGAAGCTCTTCCTTGCACCACTGCAGGGATTGCTGATGGGATGAGACTTCCTGGGCTAGAGTCACCACTGTGTGGCCTGTTCAGCCAGTTGGAGACAGGGATGAGCTCAGTGTAGGAAGTCCTACATGGCACCTGCTGGAAATGGTCCCTGAACACTTTGGGGTCTCAGCAGTCCCTTGCAGGAGATAGTACAAGCCTGTCCCATCTGGCAATGGGAAATAGAGGGAGTCCTAGAGACAAGAAATAGGGTAAGTGAGCTCGCCTGCTCTCTGCCTGGACCAGTTACTGGCTCTTCAGCACACCTGGACAGTCCCATGTCTCAGGCTGCCACCTGAGCAGCTTTGGGCAGGTCCAGCTGGCAGACCTGTGACCGCAGCCCCGTGTCTTTCGCCGGTGGAGATGGCATCGTCGTACCCACTGGGGCTGGCGCAGTGACAGGACACGGGCAGCATGTCTGGGCAGAGCAAGCTCACAGCGGCCCTGCAGCAGAGCTGCTCTGACCATCCTAACACCCCTTTCCCTGGGCACATCAGCTGCCAGCCCTGTGCTCGTGCAGGGACAGCTGTGCTAAGGGGGTGGCAGTCCCTGCTAAGCTCGACTGCCCCAGCATTACTGCCTGTCAGCTGGCACGGCAGGGTCCCACCAGCCAGGGTGAGCCATGGAAAGTTCATATCCAGTCCTCATCTGGGGTGCCAGTGGGTCACAGCCACCTACCCTGGGGCATCTCCTCTGCCTCCAGAGCAGCTGAAAACTGTGGGACTCTTCATGCAGGGCTGTATGTTAAAGAGATGCTGAGCATGTCCAACCCCACAGGGCACGGATCTGCTGAGCACCCTGGAGATTGTGCCCACAAGTCTCCAGCCTCCACTCAGGCCTAAATTCTGGTGTGGGAGAAGGTCAGCTGGAGTGGGACAAGGACCCCAGCAGCTCCAGCACCCCAGAGCCCTTCTGCACTGACCCCCTTGATTTAAGAGCTTGCCCCTGGTCTGCCCATGCGACCAGAGGGGCCAGTCACCCCCATCTGCCCAGTCCCAGACCTGCAGGAAGGGCTCTTTCCAAAGCTCCTGAAGGAGATGTCAAGAGAGATCTCAGTGTCATTTCCCACCTGGCTGCTCATGGCCGGGGGGGGCACTGAGAAATGGCAAGGCAGCTTCTCCCCTCTAGTTCCCTGTGTGCTGCAAAAGGGCCCCAGCAGGGCAGTGCAGGCAGAAGTGGTCATGCCCAGGGCGTGGGGAGCCTGTGCAGCCCATAGGGCTGAGCACAGGGGTCTCTGAGCCCCCCTGGGCTGCACAGGCAACGACCAGGAGCTGCACAAAACAAACTTCATTTCCTGGACCATCAGACAGCCTGGCTTTTTAGGTTAGCTGCTCCAGTACGTTTAGTGGTCAGTCCAGACCTCCCACCTGAACTTCCCTTACACCTGGCCTCTAGCCACCAAGAAACCCAGTTTCCAACATAGGATCTCAGGATAATTTCTGTTCATAGGGGACCTCTGAAGGTCATCTCGTCCAACCTCCTGCCCAAAGCAATGAGGGTCATGCTCTGAGGGTCAGCGTGCTGGCACAGCTCACATACCTGATGCTTCTTGTTCTCAGAGCTCATGGTTAGGGGTTCGTAAGTGATCGTGTAGGGCTTGTGGAAAAATTCAGGCCCCTTCCAGTGTTGCCCCTCAATGACGCCTTGCACAGTGCAAGTCCTTATTGTTCGGGTTGGACAGGAGGATGGTCTGACTGTGCTTCTCGCGCATGGCACACGTGAAAGTCAGCGTCTGCAACAGAGGAGCACAGAGGCTGCTTGGTCACAGCGAGGAACCCTTTCCACTCTGACTAGCTTTATGCACAGGGAGAGGCTTTTCCTTGTCGTATACCAAATTTCCATTTGAGCATAGATCTTGGCGTAAATCAAATTGTTGGTTCTTAGAGAAGGAAGAGGAATGAGTCTTTTGCATGCTGGGTGAAGGGGGCTGCTGCCTCCCTAGGAGGGGAGAAAGAAAACTGAAAGCCCTGGAAGGATCTCTCTCCTGTGCAAGGACAAGTCCTGCAGCCGCGCAGTCCCTTCGTGGGCAGGCTGACGAGCAGTTCCTGATTCTCTCTTGGGAGCAAGAGCCAACACCTCCCAGCTGCATGCTCCTGCAAGGCCTGTAAGGGCCAGGAGTCCTTCACGTGGCATCCCTGTTCCCCAGGAGCTGGATGCAGATGCCTTGTCCGCTCCTAGTGCTGAATGCCCTCCCCCGCCCCGACAGGGAGGAAAAATGTGGGTGCCGGTGCCATATTGTGGCTATAGATGGGTGGCTCTGGGGGACGTGGGGGGGGTCTCAGAAAAGCCCTGCAGGGTGTCCCCACGGCAAAGGTGCTGCAGGGCAGAGCCAGGACAGCTGAGGTACTCGCTGGAGGAACAGCACCTTTAATAGGTGAGGAAGGCAACTACAGGGCTCACAGATTTTGGGAACCCTGCCCAGGGGTTTTCTCAGCTCTCTAGGACACCCAGGCAGGATGACAGGCAGGAGTGACTCTATGCCTGTAAGATTCCTCTAGTTCCTGCCCTGGGAGAGATGTGGTGCAAATGGTGGGGTAAGGGGGCACCTGTCCTGTCTCTGTTCCAGTTACCTCTTTGGACACAGGGGTCTCCATGCAGCATCCTGCCAGCGTAAGCTGGAGCGGCTCACTGCCCTCGATGAAGCACTGCAGGCCCTCGCACTGGATAGCACAGCTCAGCTTAGAGGGGCAGAAGGTCACAACGAAGGGAACGTCCATTCCTGGGAAGATGTAACCCTTTGTGGGGCTGATGCAGAAATCTGGCTTGAAGCTCTTGATGTCCCACTTAAACCTTGCCAAGGAAAGCACAAGGACAGAAAGGAACGATTAACAACCGGGAGGCTGCGAACACAACGTGCCATTTCTAATTCTCTTGTGGGCTTTTCCACAGCATCTCAGGCAGGGTGCTGAGCCACCTGGCACTAAGGCTTCAGGTTGGGCAGGACTCAGCTGCACCCATCCGTAAACAAGCTTTTGGTTGTACCCCTTGCTAAGTTCCAGGGCCTGACTGCACAGCCTTGGCTGCACAACTCCCCACTGGAATGGAAAAGCAGACGACAACTCTCTGGGCAAGCTACAGCTCCATCCAACCCTCACCCAAGCTCTCGGCCACCAGAGAGGACAGGGCTTTGCATTACTTGACTCCTATGTCGCCCGTGTTCTGCATGGTGAGGTGCCAGGATGTGTAGCTCTGCTGCACCACCACTCCGAAGCTGAGGTGTTCCTGGTCCAAGCTCACGTGGGTGCCCTGGCAGGAGCCCCACACCATGAAGAGGGAACGCACCAGGCCACTGCACTCCAACATCACTTCTTCGGTGAACGGCTGGATGCAGCACTTTGGGGAGAAGATCACTTCCACTTTACAGGTCTCTCCTTTGGGCTTCAGGCTTAGTTCATTGGTGGGCTTCAAGCAGAGAACCTGCCCAAAGAAATGAGTGGAGACTACTTCATCGGGCAACCGAGCTGTGAATCCTCCATAGAGTCTTCCCATTCCTGTTCTGTTCCCATCAACATTGCCCCAGTCCTACTCATTCCCAGGTACACATCCTCAGCTACCAAAGGAATTTTCCTGTGATGTGTGCATCCAGCCACGGTGAGCTGGACTACGTCTTCCAAAGTAATTTCACTTGAGCTCCAGGAGAGCCATAACTCTTGGTCTTTAAAGATTACATTTCCATACCTAATACATCCTAACATATGTGTCTGAAACAGGTGAGGAATGGTACCTTCTTCTCACTTCTGGCTATGAGGGGAGTCCTGACACCTGGCTCAGATGAGGCACTCACACTGCCCAGCAGGGAGGACAGGACAGCACACAACTGTAATTAGCTACTAGCTCCCCCCAGAGCAGCTCACAGCTACCTGCAGGCATCCCTGGAGGCACAGCAAAGTGCTCTCCAGTGAAGAAAGGGGCCTTCCTGCAGCTCTGGCATGGTTGACTTGAGACTGAGCTTAAAAGTGAGAGGAGCAGCACTGTTGTTGGCTATGGTGACAATCTTCTTCACCATCTGTCCGATGGAGAGGGCTCCCAGCTTCACCACCTTTCCTTGTGGTTCCACATGAAGTGCTAAGGCTTGGACCATAGGCCCAAGCCAGAGTTGACCTATAGATGAATCCTGTATATTTTATAACCATTGTGCTAACAGGTATTATACTAAGTTATAACAAACCACCTATTCTGATATAAAGGGTGGAAGTGTTGAAGCCTGAGCAACAGGCCCTGAACCAAAACTGTTAACTCAGTATGTAATCATTAATGAAATATGCATGGAGGATGGAGCTATCTTGGATGTATCTTTCCCTTCCTTTGTATATGAATAGAATAACAGAGTCATGGAGGCAGGTGCCTGTCCTCGAGGCCTGATGTGAGACCTTGTGCATAATCCGATCCGATAAGCAGAGAAATTCCCTTAGTTTCTTCCTTGAGCCCTGGCCAGGCTCTGGGGGGAACCTAATGTGAAATTTAAACCAGATATTTCCACTTAAAACAAAGGTGCCAGCTATTCTGGCTTGCTGATTTTTAGGTATATAAGGCTGGACCCGCTCACAGTGACTTTGGGTCCCTCACCTATGGGTGGACGCACTGCGTAGGATTTCCCACTCGCCGGGACAGGCTCAACAAATCCTCGCTGCACCCGGGGCTGCCCAGCGCCTGCAGGTCTGGATGGTGGGAACGGGTGCAAGTGGTGATGGATCTTTCTTAATCACTATTCTCTCTCTCAGGTAGTAATGATTTCATGCATTACCCTGTATTTTCCTATTTGTTTAAATGCACTATTCTGTCTTTTCTTACTGTATGTTTTCTGTATTATTCTGTTATATTATTTAGTTATTTCTAGTAAAATATGCCTGCTCTTTTCACTCTGGTGTCTGAGTTTAATTGATATCCCTAATCAGCAAAACACCACAACGTCAACCTAAGGCAGGAGAAATTAATATAAAGCAAAAGGAAAGAAGGAGAAAAGGTTTTCTGACACCCTTGTGGCAGAAAACTAAAACATGGTAGGCTGGGGAAGAGACGAGGAAAACGAGCGAGAAAGCTGTGCCCGCGGCCTGTGCCACCTGGGGTTTTAAGATTTGGATTTCATCTCACCTTCATTTCCGTGCCCCTTCCTCGGACCTCAATAGTTTGCTGGCAAAGACCGTTGATTTCAAAAGGGATGAGCTCATGGTAAGACGCAATCTCTCTGGGATAGAAAGTGATGGGCACCGCCACTGTCCCTCCTGGGCGTAGGACGTACCCTGGGAAGTCCACATGGAGGTGTGAGGTGCTGGTGAACAAGCAGCTCAGACTGGCAGAAAGCACAGCTGAGAGGAGCAGAGGTGTCACAAGGCTGTGTGTGCAACATCAGGGCTACTTAGGGCTCTCCTGTCTCCTCTCCCTGCGTCCTCAGGATGTCACCCACAGTGCTCATGAAGACATGGAGCAGGCACATGCTAAGCAAGGGCCGAAGGAGTGTGTGGAGAAGGCCTACCTCACATCCTTATCTGGCTGGTTCGTGATGATGAGGCTCTGATGGGAAGGTGCCATTCCAGCATAGTAGATGAAGCAGGTTCCAAAGTTGAGTCTGGTAGTGGAGAAGTGGACAGTGGGCACTACCACAGTGGCCAGGAACACGCAGGTAAACCCTTGTTGATCTGGCGAGGAGAAAGACAGCATAAGCCCACTGAAGAGATGGGAACTACAACTGCAAACACCGAGGAAGAGGATGGGGGGCAGCTGGCTGCACTGACAATAAGGAAAAGCAAGTGCCAAAAGACTCCAGAATGGCAATAGAAGGTAGAAGGCTTGGTCCAAGAGGGAATGGGTTTTTGGAGAGTCGTGGCCCTGCTTTGTGCAGCCACATGCTGAGCTGTGCGGCCACATGCTGGCAGGACCTTTCTGCACGGTGGGACCAGCGCAGCAGAGGCCTGGCAAGGAGAAACAGCTCCATCTCCACACACATCTAGGACCCCCCCAGATTAGGGGCAGAGGGGGCCTGGGGGATATGCCCTGCCACAAAAGTGCTGCCCAAAGTCATCCTGGGTAAGCACTTATTAAAATACTCCATTCAGAAGCTGTCAGGCTCTTTATTTCTGCAACAGGAGCCTCTTTGCCTTGTTCAGGCTCTTCAGTGACAGAGCTCACCCCTAGCTCTGGGCTCCTGCTGCCAAGCTGCTGCGTAGGAGGTGAAGGTCCCGTATTAAACCCTCGTGCCTCACCTGAAGCGTCAGCTCTACGTCTTTTAAAGAGCACATCCTCTGTGGGTGAAAAGCCAGCTGGGTCTCTGCTTTCCCCTTCGCCTGCAAGACTGTCTGAGGGGTGACAGTAAGGACCTGCTTACAGGCTGCGGGGCCACTCAGTTCCCACGAGAAGGTGAAGCTGAACTTGCTGTTATTGTGGATGCTAAAGAGATGCTGGACATTCTTGTTCAGCTGTACCTGCAGGGAAAAGCAGTGAGGACTGGGGGTTAGAGCACATGCAAAGTGTCAGCTGGCCCAGCAAGTGCTCCTCCCTAATGTGCTCCTGCATTTTTCATATTCAGCTAATGACCTGTATGAAAGATCAATCTCCCTCCCTCCAGAGACCCATAAATGAAGAAAAACATTCCCTTGTGTTCAAACATCTCTGTGAAGCTCCTGGTTCAGGCCCAACGTTGCAGGCCTTTGTGGGGCAAATGGTTCAGGGAAGCAGTGCTGCTCACCTCCTTGAAATCAATGACGTTGATCTCCTGTGCACTGAGCTCCGTGACACAGCCGTCGCTGTCCTCACACCTGACAGACGTGTGCACGCTATAGCCGGTGGCCTTGATATTCAAGGAGAGGGGCTGGGTCTTCCTCTTGACATCGCACTTGAGGCTGAAGACCGCCTCTCCTTCTAGCGTTGGTGTGAAGAAGACTGTAATGGGAAACCTGGCGAGAGAAGACCCTTTTTGCTCCATTTGCCATCTCTTGGCTTTCCTGGCCACACGTTGCCTGCTCTATGGGAGAGCAGCTGTGCAATGGCCCTGGTGAGGCCCCAGGCCTGGGAGAAAGCAGGAGCAGCACTCTGCCTTTCCAGGGCCTTCCACTATGGAGCAAGCCCTGGTCAGCCCTGCTTAGGGTACAATGATCCCATGCAATGAAATGCCAGAGGATACAACAACAAGGCATCAAACCCTGAGCTAACGCTGACCTTACTGCCCTGTCCACGTGCTACAGGGCACCACCGGGTCGAGACCCCGCTTCTGTCCCAGACACAAAGGAGGGCACTCATGGAGACCCCCAGTCTCTCTGATCTATATGACAAGGGTAAGTAACATCCTCTTTGCCAAGAGGAGTCGTCCAGCTCCCGTGACAGCAGCACAGCGTGGGTGCCACCAAACTGCCTCTTTGTAATTTTTGTGGGTAATTTCTGGGTATGTGATCAAAACCAAACAAACTACAGAGATTTAAGGAATTACCACTTCTCAGGTGAGCCACAGTAACTGATGCAGGATGCTTTCTTGCACTCTGTGGCAAGCCAAAATTCAGCATCTTTTAAGACACAGCAAAGCTGCCTGGAGCTAATGTGTTCTCCTTACACCCTGGCAGGCTGGGAGTGGGCACAGGGACATCCATGATGGATCAGCAAATGAGTTGGTGACTGCTTATACCGCTTGAACTCACGATCACGTCTGAGCACAAATCATGGCTGCAGTTTACAAGAAAAGAGCATCTGCTTTCTGACAGGTGATCCTGCAAAACACAGCTAGTCGCCTAAGCCTGTTGCTGTCCCCCATGACGGGCTCAAATGCTGCCTGCAGTGCTGCTTCTGTGCTTTGTTGTTTTTGGCCCTGCACCGACCGCGCATGGTGGGCTTTCTCGCTAAAGGAACACAGGGAAGAGAGGAGACCTTGCCCACTTAGAGCTGCTGGCTCAGGGGTCACAGGGGTAATACCCCCAAACATGCTTTTGTCACCAAAACTAGAAGATCCAAAGCCTGAATTTCTGCACCCACCTCTGCTTGCTTCCCTGGCTGGATGCGACCTCTCTCTGTGTGGCAGAAGGCGGCCACCTGTTCTGGTGGGGCTTCAGGGTCTTGGCAAGTCCACTGGAAGGAATACGTGGAACTGGATGGGTTCATAACCATGAAGGTCCTGGGAACACAAAGCAAAAAGGACTACTAAGGTGGTGCTGGGACATTAGTGACTCTGTCCTGCAGCAGACATCAGGCACTGCCCGTCCTCGACACTACCCGGAAGGAGTTATTTGGTACAGTGGAACAAGATTGGGAGCACAAACATTTCATCTGCTTTATAAGGGCCCTGTCTGTTTCCTGGGTGGCTACAGATTAACGTCTATTGACAAAGAAATTCGCAAGGATATAGCCAAAGTCTTGCATGCTAAAACGATAAGATCAAGCGAAAATGGTAAAATCAAGTCCAGTCAGACTCCTTTGGAAGATGGTACTCTTGGTTGTGGTTGCAGCCTTCATTGACCATGTCTGACTGGTATCTCAAAAGAGCAAGAATGTCCCAAGGATGCTCTTCAAAGGGACGAAGGTTGTACTGGCCCTATTGCACAAGCTGGGGTTACGTGGTCGTCCCAGACTGACCCATACCTTATTGAAGAAAGGGACAAAGAGAACAAAAAATGGGCCAGTTGGACTTCAGTGACCACCTTGTGCCAGGTCCAAAACAGACTCATGGCCAAGGGTCAGCAGATCAGAGACAAGGCACAAATGTGCCCTGAGGCTTGGAAGAGCAGCTGGAGAGGTCTCTGGTTAAGAAGGGTGACCAGGAGACGGTCATCAGGAGAAGCCATGTCCACACACTTACCTGCTGTGCCTGCCACGCACTCCAATTGCCTCAAACTCAATCACTCTTGTGTTGAGATCTAACGTTGCCCCCTTTGGTCCCTGCAACTCTGGTACACGCCTTTTTGCAGTGATGTAGTCAGAGTCTTCCAGCTCAAAGTGGCAAAGTGACATCAGGCTTCTCCCCTTCACAGCCACCTCCGGGCCCTTCTGATTTGGCCTCAGGTTAGGAATACTAGAAAGAAAGGGACCAGTATTAGCCAGACTAACATTTCCAGCCAGCCAGCTGCTTGTTTATCTCCTTGTGCAGCACAGTGTTGCATCCTCTCTCCATGCAAGCACCGATCAGCAAATCAAACAGAACTGCACTCCCCACCAGAGGCAGTGGAGGTGAAATGGCAGAAACACAGAGACTGACTGCAGCACACAGGTTTCTAGGTAGATAAGGTGGCCATGCTTGTCTGATAAGAAAGCATAGCTAGGGACTAGCTGGCCCCTTGACAGCCTTTCTGGATCTCTCGTTCCAGATTTTGGAACCCTCCGGAAGCTTAGTATTTCATACAGTGTCTTGTCCCAGTGTCTCCATACCTGCTTCTACCAAGGCTGGATGATAATTTGCCTTTGCTCCTGTATGTTGGTTGTTTCTGCTGCCTCACTGGGGCTGGCTGTCCCCAGGTCTGCACTCCCACCCACCCCAATCACAGGCAATACCACAACTACCCAGCAGTAGCACGAGTTGAAAAGTGCCTGGATGCTTCCTACCTGCAGAGCATACGGCTCTCAAAGTCCCCCACGTACACCGGAGAGAACTTCATCTACAAGAGCTGCTCCTGTCCTGCAGGGATGGTGCTGCTGCGGGGCTTGACAGAGAACAGTGAGGAGGCACTGACGGTGTTCAGAGACGAGCTCAGGGAGGAAGAGACCTGCTCCAGAGCGCGGCCCAGCTGGCTCGAACAGCGGCTAGACTGGAGCTTCACAGAGGCACCAGAAGTGGAGGCGAGGAAACCCCCTGCAGTAAAGGAAGAGGTTATAGCATGACATCTTCTTTCAAGGAGAAAATCCTTTGTTCCCAGCAACTCTGCCTCCTGCTGCAGGTGGACAGAAGGGAGCTGGGATGCACTTGGAGCACCTCTGGCCAAGGGTTTTCAGCAGGACTCCCAGTGAAGCAAAGGGAAAGTGTATGTTAGCAAATTCAACAGGCCCAGGACTGAAGTCAACTGCTTCACTCCAGTCTGTTAAACTCTCTCCATCTCCAGGACTGGGGACCTAATGCAAACTTCTGCAGAATGGTTTCTGGCCAGCTTTCATTCCCGAATCATGTCCAGGAACTAACAGTAGAGATGTGTGTGTGTTACAGCACCTGGATAAATTTCTGGGCATCATTTCATGTCCCAGTACAGCCAGCCTCAGAATCACAGAATCATCTAGATTGGAAAAGACCTTGAAGATCATCCAGTCCAACCGTTAACCTAGCACTGACAGTTCCCAACTACATCATATTCCTAAGCGCTATGTCGACTCTACTCTTAAACACCTCCAGGGATGGGAACTCCACCACCTCCCTGGCAGCCCATTCCAACGCCCAACAACCCCTTCTGGAAAGAAATACTTCCTAATATCTAGTCTAAACCTTCCCTGGTGCAACTTGAGGCCATTCCCTCTTGTCCTATTGTCTATGACTTGGTTAAAGAGACTCATCCCCAGTTCTCTGCAACCTTCTTTCAGGGAGTTGTAGAGGGTGATGAGGTCTCCCCTCAGCCTCCTCTTCTCCAGACTAAACAACCCCAGTTCCCTCAGCCGCTCCTCGTACGACATGTGCTCCAGACCCTTCACCAGCTTCGTTGCCCTTCTCTGGACACGCTCTGCTGACGTGGAAGTCCCGGACACAACTTATATGACCAATTTGATCAAGTTGATGCCACTTTATTACAGGATACACATCAATTTATACACTATCAGAAGCTTCACGCAGCGCTATCTTCTTGTTAATAGGCTAAAGCTACTTGTTCACTCGCCCTTCTGCCCTCTATGATTGGTCCCGGTGTGGTGTCCATGCGCTGCTCTCCCCCCAGGTAGACCCCCTGTTTTCGACATTCCAACATCTTTATCTCTTGGCCAGGAATGTAGTTTCTCAGGCCATCTCGGCCTTGTTTATGTCCTTGAACACAGCTGCAGCTTGCTGTTACAGTGAGGCCCCTCGGTCTGGATCGCTCACAACATGTCCGTTGTTCTCCAGCAATGCCACAATGCTCGAGTAATTCAATGTCCTTTTTGTAGTGAGGGGCCCAAAACTGAACACAGTAATTGAGGTGCGGCCTCACAAGTGCCGAGCACAGGGGGAAGATCACTTCCCTGTCCCTGCTGGCCACGCTACTGCCGATACAAGCCTCAGTGCTTAGCATTAAGGATATGTTCATTAAGGACAGCATTAAGTCCTGCTCCCCTGTCGCCTGCAGAATTGAGTTTTGTTTGTTACATGTGGTGGAGAGAAGGCTTTGGGGAACAGCGCTGCTCTGACCTTCACACCCTTTCCCCCCTTCCTCTTTGTCGGGCTTTCATAACCAATGACCAGAGAGCTGATGGCACAGCCCAGCAGACTGGCTTCAGCACAAGTGTGCCCTGTGCCGGGGAAGAGCCAATGCCAGGACGCACAGAGGAGGGAGATAAGCATGTTCAGGGCATCAAGGACTTGGGCTGAGTTGTCCCATCTTGACCATCAGGCAAGCTGCCTGTGCTAGGAAACACATGGGTTGCCAGCTCTCCTCACTCCTGTTTCTGATGAGACCTCTTGGACACACAGCCCTGTTTCCCTGTAGAACCACGCTGCTCCCAAGCAGACTGTGCGCTCAGACACAACCGCGTTACTGCGGGTTGGTGAGTCACGGCCCCGCCATTGAGCTCCAATGGCTGCTGTGAGCAGGGGCTCTGCCTGCAGCAAACACTCCCCTGCCCGAGTTAAGAGGGTTAGTTTTCGACAGTGACGTCGCATTTTCCCTGGATCAGGGAATTGCACACGGACAGTGACTGCAGGTCAGCTAACTCGTCGTTACACCATGAATTTTCCCCAGTCTCAGAGACTTCCCAAAGAGGTGCCCGAATCTCCCCCTTCCCAGACCTGACCCACCACGTGGCTCTCCCCCGAGCCAGGCTCAGCTCCCGTGCAGAGCACAAGTGTCAGAACACTCACAGGAGGCTCTGAAAGGTAGAGAAGGGGCAGGGAAAAAGTCTCCAGCTGCAGCTGGGAAGATGCTGATGAAAGTGGACAACCAGACAGGGACAAAAAAGAAATTCATGTTTTGGGGGGAAGCGGCATGGTCATCTCCCCAAGCCCTCAGCTGCCAGCCAAAATGCCCTGGGCACCCTGAGCTGTCACACAGAGCCAGTCCCTTACCATCCAGACTGGGTGGGAGCGGCTCCCCAGCATGGCTCACTGCACTTTCATCCTCCATGGCCGCCATCCAGGTGTATTCCAGGGCCACATTCCCTGTATTGGACAGCTGGAAACTGGAAAGCAAGGAGGAGTTTAAAAAAAAAAAAAAGAAAAAGCCTAATAAATACAAAGTGAGTAGAGAAGTAACACTGTGTGGTGGGCTCCTGACACCCCTTTCTTTATGCTGAGTAGCATCTTCTTTCCCAGACAACTCTGCCACATCTAGATTGCTGCCCTGGGCTGCCCCAGAAGTATTTCCGAGTTTGGAAGTTACAGAGGAAAGGGCAGACATGGTGCCCAGGAGACTTATTCTGGTCTTACGTCTCCGTTTCACATTATTTTGACTGCAAACCCGTCCTTGAGCAGATAAGGACAGGCACCATGCAATGAAAGCAAAACCACGGCTGTTCTCAGCAGAAAGGCACAGCAGAATTGAACCTCTGCTGGCACGCCTTGGTGCAATGGCAGCCACCATCTCCTGCTTGGCTTTCTGTGCATATATATGGGCCCCAGCACCCAGCCAGGACTTGGAAAGGATGAAACAATAAAGGATTTGTTTAAAAGGATGAACAGCAGGTGAGACTGAATGTAAAGCCCGAGAAGGGACTCAGGTCCACATGTGGGAGATCTCCAGGCCCTGGGATGTGCCAGATTATGTGTGGAAGCTGAAACCTCAGACTCAGCAGGCAGGAGCACCCCCCTCTAAGGCTGATCAGCCTGTTAGAAATCAGAAGAGGTTTATTAAGTGGCTGAGCAATAAACATGTCAGTGTAACTTTAGCGGGCACAGGACCATGAGTAGAAGGAAAAGCAGTGGCCACCGGAGAGCACAGCGCAGCTCTGGGGAAGCAGACATGGGTCAGCCCTGGGCAAAGGCAGTCCCCACTTGTAGGTCCCTGTCTGGCACTCATGTGAACATCCTCGTCTGGAAGAGCAAGGTCTCCTTGAACTCAATCATGTCCGTCTTCAGCTTGAACTTGGCATAGTCAACGACAGCACTGAGGCGAAGTTCCACCTCACGGATGCTCTTCTCCAGGACAGTGTGAGCTGGTTCTGGGTCGGTCTCGATCACCTCCAAACAGGAGAGGGAAGAATCACTGACCAGAGCCCAGAAAGCCAGGCTGAGCAGGGAATCTTTTGGCCTCTAAAATCAGCCACATATAAGGGCTAGAAAGGACCATTCCCATTTATTTCCCTCGAAAGATAACCAAATTTGACCCTTCCGCTATAGTATTTGTTTCTACCTACTGATCACAGCAGTCACCACGACTGTGAATACACCCATGGGGACTATGACCGGGTATCAGCCTCTGTGTTTCAACCCTGTAGTGTCTGACCTTTTTCCTGGCCTCCTACAAGTCCAGCAGGCTTCCAAATCAGGATTAAGTTCCCCTGCTGGAGCTCTGTGGATGGAGAACCCCAAGACTGAACAAACCTAGAAAGCACCTTTTCCTTCTTGTCTCAGGAGAAAGTGCTTTCCAGATGTCATGTGCGGGGCAACAGCCACACTGGTGGTGGCTGGGGATGGGCATTTTGGGATGGGAGTGAACTCACTAGGAAAGTCTCCGACTGCTGATGCTCTGATGGGGAAGAAGTTCGGTTTACAGGTCTTAAAATGGTTCAGAAACTGGGGAAGAACCATCACCCAAGATAAATGTGTCTGGCAACAACAATAGTAAAAGCAAGAGTTTCTGGAGATGACACTTCTCCAGACTCCTGCGTGACTGCCATACAGTACCTGGGCTGCTCCATAATGAGACATCCTACACCATACAGAGACCACAACCAGAACCTCTGGTACCAGTGTAGGCAGAGCTCAGAGCTCGCCCACAGCGTGCTGGTGGGCTAGCCAGCACACACAGAAGAGCACTAGTGTTGCTCTCCACTTCAGAACAAGAGACAGAGCACAGTGGATTTAACTCCTTGTTGGTGAAAAGGTACTGAATCAGGTGAAGAGATTTTAACACCATAAAATGTATTATCATAAAATGTGGCATTCAACACAGGCTGCAACACTTCTGCTTTTGGCAGAGACCAATAGTTTGCAAGTGGCAAAATGTCTCTTGTCAAAAAGACTTCCCCATCTTGTGGGGGTGTATCAGGCCACCGTGCATCCACCTCTCCTGAAATGCACTGCTGGTTAACCGCACAGGTGGATTAAATGTCAGGAGGAGGCAGGAACTGCTTAGCCAGCAGAGATGGCAGCCTGCTGCCGTTGGCTGTTCTTCTTGTGGATGCTCAGTTAGCTTTTGCTATTGTGCTTCTTACCTTCTTCTTGACAGGCCATGTGGCTGCCGGGCCCCTCATGGCATCCACCCACTTGACGGTGTGCAGGCAGTCGTCCCAGTCGGGAACCTGCTCTGGCAGCAGCTGCAAAGCGATCCGAGCCACCTTACACCTCACAGGGTGCTTTTTGAAGGCGACTGCAATGTCCGATCTCAGGGTCACTGTGATGTTCTTAGCACAGCCAGCATGGAGGTGTCCCACCTAGGCAGAACCAGAGACCGAAGACCAAACTGGAATCCTTGGCAAGGGCAGGACTGACAGCAAAGGGACTGATGTGCTGAGCAGCTGTGCCAGGAATCTGCGTCTTACTGTGTATCTATCTGAAGTTTGATAAAGTACAAACAAAAGATGCCACCTCCCGTAACATGGAGCCTTTTCTGTGGGGCAGACAGCCCTGCCCCAGCAAAGCCAGGGATCGCAGCTCCTACATGGCTCTGAGCCGGGCTCTCACTGGTCTGTGGGGACTCCCTGCGAGCTCCCGGGAACCCGCCGGGCACTGCTTGAGCAGCGGGGAAAGGCAGAGCTGTCCAAGCTCACCTGGGGGGAGAAGTGAAACAGGGCGCCTGCCAGCCACTCAAACCACATCGCCTCCGTCCTGCTGCGATTGGTGATTGTGAAGCTCACGGTGTAGGGTGTCCCGATGTGACAGTCCCCGAACTGCATGTGATCCACCTCTGGCAGCTGTTAACAATGAGAGCAAGGGATCTCAGTGTGTGGTGAGGTCCATCTGCCCCCCCCCATCTACAGACACGTTATGTCCAACTCTTCCTTGCTCCAAACCTTCCTCCCCCTGGGAGATGCAGCTGCTCCCCATCCTACCACTTTCAGGGAAACGCCCTGACACATCCCTAAACATGTGGTTGCAGCTGTGCAGAGACATGCAGTACAGCCTGCACTGCCTCTGTGCACACGGCTGGCACGCTCACAGACCGCCAGCTCCGCTGGGTGACAGCACAGGCCTGCTCATATAGAGGACACAGATTATCATACACGGTCTTCATCTCCACAATATCCCACGGGCGAGCAGACCTCCTTTTAGAGATACTCAGCTGAATGCTGGTATCTCTGACCCCACCCTACTAGCCTGTAAGCTTCTCCCTTGACAGAGGATCTTCCCTTTGTTCTCAAGTGTGGCTGCTCTCCAGGCTACAAAAGGCAACAGGATCTGTCTCCTAAGGTTGGACCACACCTGCACCAGCACAAGGTGAGCAGAAATGTGGATTTTCCTATTCCTTGCTCCATCTTGTCAGTCTCTCCTCTCTTACCCTCAATTATGTCTTCCTCCATATTGCCCTCAGTGTTCTCCTCGCTGTTTGCCATTAGTTCATGGATGTTATCTAGCATGAAGTCATCCTCGTAGCCTTCACCCACCAGCTGAATGTTGGTTTCTTCGTAGGGGTTGTCCACCACTGATAGGTGGATCCTCGCTTCCACACATTGGGCCAGGGTGGGTTTGAAAAGCACATCAAACTCTGCTGATTCCCCGTGATGCAGGACCAAGGAAGCGGTGTGAGGCCTCCTCTCTGCACAACAATGGAAATCAGAGAAAAGTGATACAGCTGTAGAGAGAAAAATATTTCCATGGGGTATAGGAGGAGTAAGAGGTTGAAACCCAGCTGTCTCTAAGCACAGGTTCTCCCACCGATGGTTCCAGACCCTCCTCCTATGGTCACAAGACTATGACACCACTGTGCATATCACTGCTAAAGTGTCTTAACCTCAGGGTAACACCCAGCTCTCACTCAAACTGCACCCAGCCAGCTCCTGCTATACATAAAGCTGAGTCAAAGGGTGGTTTTGATTTCTGTTGGCTGGCTGTGGGCTCAAGGGCTGCCTCCATTCAGGCTGGTAACTTCCCAAATGCAGCGAAGACCTCACTGAAGTGGTGATAGTCCCCCACAACTCAACCCCACCATGTCCAGAAGAACAGAAAAACTTCCTACAACTTGTTAGGAGGAAACCCTACAAAGCATCCACATGAAAAACTAGGGGTACAGAGAGCCCCAGGAAAGAAACTGTGTCTAACATCTGGCTGCTGCTTGGCCAAGCCAAGAGCAGGGCACACATCTTCCCAATGACTGACCACACTTGATGGTTATTGAATTTACCTTCTCCAGGAGCGTCCTCCTCCATGCCTGCAGCTTGGTAGATGCAGTGTGTGGCGGGCCTGGCTTTCAAGAAGAAAACTCCCCCTTCATCCAACAGGTCTATCATCAACTAAGAAAAGGGAACACAGAACACAACCCCACTGGTGTGGGTACAGGGTGGCATGTGGATTGACAACGCACTGCTGCTGGTCCAGCATGGAGAACCCAGCATGCTACCCTGCTTCAAACACAGCTGTTAGCACAAAGTTTAAGTAAAATCAGACAGGAAAAAAAACTGTTCAGAGGCATTGGAATGTAATTAAAATACAACCAAACAGTACAGAAAATACTAAAAGGAGCAGAATGTAATTAAACTACAATAGAGTTTAATTCAAATGTAGTAAAATGGGAGTACAGGAGTACTTTGACCCCAGCTTTAAGGCAGGCCTAATCCTGGGTTGCAACCCCAGACTCCTCCAAGGAAGATACCCAGGATTTTTTTTCTCCTGTAAAGCAAGAGGTTTGCTCCAGAACCCACTCAAGACTCCTCTCAGGCATGTCCTGCAGTGCTTTGACCCCAGCTTTAAGGCAGGCCTAATCCTGGGTTGCAACCCCAGACTCCTCCAAGGAAGATACCCAGGATTTTTTTTCTCCTGTAAAGCAAGAGGTTTGCTCCAGAACCCACCCAAGACTCCTCTCAGGCATGTCCTGCAGTGCTTTGACCCCAGCTTTAAGGCAGGCCTAATCCTGGGTTGCAACCCCAGACTCCTCCAAGGAAGATACCCAGGATTTTTTTTCTCCTGTAAAGCAAGAGGTTTGCTCCAGAACCCACCCAAGACTCCTCTCAGGCATGTCCTGCAGTGCTTTGACCCCAGCTTTAAGGCAGGCCTAATCCTGGGTTGCAACCCCAGACTCCTCCAAGGAAGATGCCCAGGATTTTTTTTCTCCTGTAAAGCAAGAGTTTTGCTCCAGAACCCACCCAAGACTCCTCTCAGGCATGTCCTGCAGTGCTTTGACCCCAGCTTTAAGGCAGGCCTAATCCTGGGTTGCAACCCCAGACTCCTCCAAGGAAGATGCCCAGGATTTTTTTTCTCCTGTAAAAGCAAGAGTTTTGCTCCAGAACCCACCCAAGACTCCTCTCAGGCATGTCCTGCAGTGCTTTGACCCCAGCTTTAAGGCAGGCCTAATCCTGGGTTGCAACCCCAGACTCCTCCAAGGAAGATACCCAGGATTTTTTTTCTCCTGTAAAGCAAGAGGTTTGCTCCAGAACCCACCCAAGACTCCTCTCAGGCATGTCCTGCAGTGCTTTGACCCCAGCTTTAAGGCAGGCCTAATCCTGGGTTGCAACCCCAGACTCCTCCAAGGAAGATGCCCAGGATTTTTTTTCTCCTGTAAAGCAAGAGGTTTGCTCCAGAACCCACCCAAGACTCCTCTCAGGCATGTCCTGCAGTGCTTTGACCCCAGCTTTAAGGCAGGCCTAATCCTGGGTTGCAACCCCAGACTCCTCCAAGGAAGATACCCAGGATTTTTTTTCTCCTGTAAAGCAAGAGGTTTGCTCCAGAACCCACCCAAGACTCCTCTCAGGCATGTCCTGCAGTGCTTTGACCCCAGCTTTAAGGCAGGCCTAATCCTGGGTTGCAACCCCAGACTCCTCCAAGGAAGATACCCAGGATTTTTTTTCTCCTGTAAAGCAAGAGTTTTGCTCCAGAACCCACCCAAGACTCCTCTCAGGCATGTCCTGCAGTGCTTTGACCCCAGCTTTAAGGCAGGCCTAATCCTGGGTTGCAACCCCAGACTCCTCCAAGGAAGATACCCAGGATTTTTTTTCTCCTGTAAAGCAAGAGGTTTGCTCCAGAACCCACCCAAGACTCCTCTCAGGCATGTCCTGCAGTGCTTTGACCCCAGCTTTAAGGCAGGCCTAATCCTGGGTTGCAACCCCAGACTCCTCCAAGGAAGATGCCCAGGATTTTTTTTCTCCTGTAAAGCAAGAGTTTTGCTCCAGAACCCACCCAAGACTCCTCTCAGGCATGTCCTGCAGTGCTTTGACCCCAGCTTTAAGGCAGGCCTAATCCTGGGTTGCAACCCCAGACTCCTCCAAGGAAGATGCCCAGGATTTTTTTTCTCCTGTAAAAGCAAGAGTTTTGCTCCAGAACCCACCCAAGACTCCTCTCAGGCATGTCCTGCAGTGCTTTGACCCCAGCTTTAAGGCAGGCCTAATCCTGGGTTGCAACCCCAGACTCCTCCAAGGAAGATACCCAGGATTTTTTTTCTCCTGTAAAGCAAGAGGTTTGCTCCAGAACCCACCCAAGACTCCTCTCAGGCATGTCCTGCAGTGCTTTGACCCCAGCTTTAAGGCAGGCCTAATCCTGGGTTGCAACCCCAGACTCCTCCAAGGAAGATGCCCAGGATTTTTTTTCTCCTGTAAAGCAAGAGTTTTGCTCCAGAACCCACCCAAGACTCCTCTCAGGCATGTCCTGCAGTGCTTTGACCCCTGCTTTAAGGCAGGCCTAATCCTGGGTTGCAACCCCAGACTCCTCCAAGGAAGATGCCCAGGATTTTTTTTCTCCTGTAAAAGCAAGAGTTTTGCTCCAGAACCCACCCAAGACTCCTCTCAGGCATGTCCTGCAGTGCTTTGACCCCAGCTTTAAGGCAGGCCTAATCCTGGGTTGCAACCCCAGACTCCTCCAAGGAAGATACCCAGGATTTTTTTTCTCCTGTAAAGCAAGAGGTTTGCTCCAGAACCCACCCAAGACTCCTCTCAGGCATGTCCTGCAGTGCTTTGACGCCAGCTTTAAGGCAGGCCTAATCCTGGGTTGCAACCCCAGACTCCTCCAAGGAAGATACCCAGGATTTTTTTTCTCCTGTAAAGCAAGAGTTTTGCTCCAGAACCCACCCAAGACTCCTCTCAGGCATGTCCTGCAGTGCTTTGACCCCAGCTTTAAGGCAGGCCTAATCCTGGGTTGCAACCCCAGACTCCTCCAAGGAAGATACCCAGGATTTTTTTTCTCCTGTAAAGCAAGAGGTTTGCTCCAGAACCCACCCAAGACTCCTCTCAGGCATGTCCTGCAGTGCTTTGACCCCAGCTTTAAGGCAGGCCTAATCCTGGGTTGCAACCCCAGACTCCTCCAAGGAAGATACCCAGGATTTTTTTTCTCCTGTAAAGCAAGAGTTTTGCTCCAGAACCCACCCAAGACTCCTCTCAGGCATGTCCTGCAGTGCTTTGACCCCAGCTTCAAGGCAGGCCTAATCCTGGGTTGCAACCCCAGACTCCTCCAAGGAAGATACCCAGGATTTTTTTTCTCCTGTAAAGCAAGAGTTTTGCTCCAGAACCCACCCAAGACTCCTCTCAGGCATGTCCTGCAGTGCTTTGACCCCAGCTTTAAGGCAGGCCTAATCCTGGGTTGCAACCCCAGACTCCTCCAAGGAAGATACCCAGGATTTTTTTTCTCCTGTAAAGCAAGAGTTTTGCTCCAGAACCCACCCAAGACTCCTCTCAGGCATGTCCTGCAGTGCTTTGACCCCAGCTTTAAGGCAGGCCTAATCCTGGGTTGCAACCCCAGACTCCTCCAAGGAAGATGCCCAGGATTTTTTTTCTCCTGTAAAGCAAGAGGTTTGCTCCAGAACCCACCCAAGACTCCTCTCAGGCATGTCCTGCAGTGCTTTGACCCCAGCTTTAAGGCAGGCCTAATCCTGGGTTGCAACCCCAGACTCCTCCAAGGAAGATGCCCAGGATTTTTTTTCTCCTGTAAAGCAAGAGGTTTGCTCCAGAACCCACCCAAGACTCCTCTCAGGCATGTCCTGCAGTGCTTTGACCCCAGCTTTAAGGCAGGCCTAATCCTGGGTTGCAACCCCAGACTCCTCCAAGGAAGATACCCAGGATTTTTTTTCTCCTGTAAAGCAAGAGGTTTGCTCCAGAACCCACCCAAGACTCCTCTCAGGCATGTCCTGCAGTGCTTTGACCCCAGCTTTAAGGCAGGCCTAATCCTGGGTTGCAACCCCAGACTCCTCCAAGGAAGATACCCAGGATTTTTTTTCTCCTGTAAAGCAAGAGTTTTGCTCCAGAACCCACCCAAGACTCCTCTCAGGCATGTCCTGCAGTGCTTTGACCCCAGCTTTAAGGCAGGCCTAATCCTGGGTTGCAACCCCAGACTCCTCCAAGGAAGATACCCAGGATTTTTTTTCTCCTGTAAAGCAAGAGGTTTGCTCCAGAACCCACCCAAGACTCCTCTCAGGCATGTCCTGCAGTGCTTTGACCCCAGCTTTAAGGCAGGCCTAATCCTGGGTTGCAACCCCAGACTCCTCCAAGGAAGATGCCCAGGATTTTTTTTCTCCTGTAAAGCAAGAGTTTTGCTCCAGAACCCACCCAAGACTCCTCTCAGGCATGTCCTGCAGTGCTTTGACCCCAGCTTTAAGGCAGGCCTAATCCTGGGTTGCAACCCCAGACTCCTCCAAGGAAGATGCCCAGGATTTTTTTTCTCCTGTAAAAGCAAGAGTTTTGCTCCAGAACCCACCCAAGACTCCTCTCAGGCATGTCCTGCAGTGCTTTGACCCCAGCTTTAAGGCAGGCCTAATCCTGGGTTGCAACCCCAGACTCCTCCAAGGAAGATACCCAGGATTTTTTTTCTCCTGTAAAGCAAGAGGTTTGCTCCAGAACCCACCCAAGACTCCTCTCAGGCATGTCCTGCAGTGCTTTGACCCCAGCTTTAAGGCAGGCCTAATCCTGGGTTGCAACCCCAGACTCCTCCAAGGAAGATGCCCAGGATTTTTTTTCTCCTGTAAAGCAAGAGTTTTGCTCCAGAACCCACCCAAGACTCCTCTCAGGCATGTCCTGCAGTGCTTTGACCCCTGCTTTAAGGCAGGCCTAATCCTGGGTTGCAACCCCAGACTCCTCCAAGGAAGATGCCCAGGATTTTTTTTCTCCTGTAAAAGCAAGAGTTTTGCTCCAGAACCCACCCAAGACTCCTCTCAGGCATGTCCTGCAGTGCTTTGACCCCAGCTTTAAGGCAGGCCTAATCCTGGGTTGCAACCCCAGACTCCTCCAAGGAAGATACCCAGGATTTTTTTTCTCCTGTAAAGCAAGAGGTTTGCTCCAGAACCCACCCAAGACTCCTCTCAGGCATGTCCTGCAGTGCTTTGACGCCAGCTTTAAGGCAGGCCTAATCCTGGGTTGCAACCCCAGACTCCTCCAAGGAAGATACCCAGGATTTTTTTTCTCCTGTAAAGCAAGAGTTTTGCTCCAGAACCCACCCAAGACTCCTCTCAGGCATGTCCTGCAGTGCTTTGACCCCAGCTTTAAGGCAGGCCTAATCCTGGGTTGCAACCCCAGACTCCTCCAAGGAAGATACCCAGGATTTTTTTTCTCCTGTAAAGCAAGAGGTTTGCTCCAGAACCCACCCAAGACTCCTCTCAGGCATGTCCTGCAGTGCTTTGACCCCAGCTTCAAGGCAGGCCTAATCCTGGGTTGCAACCCCAGACTCCTCCAAGGAAGATACCCAGGATTTTTTTTCTCCTGTAAAGCAAGAATTGTTGCTCCAGAACCAACCAAGACTCCTCTCAGGCATGTCCTGCAGTGCTTTGACCCCAGCTTTAAGGCAGGCCTAATCCTGGGTTGCAACCCCAGACTCCTCCAAGGAAGATACCCAGGATTTTTTTTCTCCTGTAAAGCAAGAGTTTTGCTCCAGAACCCACCCAAGACTCCTCTCAGGCATGTCCTGCAGTGCTTTGACCCCAGCTTTAAGGCAGGCCTAATCCTGGGTTGCAACCCCAGACTCCTCCAAGGAAGATACCCAGGATTTTTTTTCTCCTGTAAAGCAAGAGGTTTGCTCCAGAACCCACCCAAGACTCCTCTCAGGCATGTCCTGCAGTGCTTTGACCCCAGCTTTAAGGCAGGCCTAATCCTGGGTTGCAACCCCAGACTCCTCCAAGGAAGATACCCAGGATTTTTTTTCTCCTGTAAAGCAAGAGTTTTGCTCCAGAACCCACCCAAGACTCCTCTCAGGCATGTCCTGCAGTGCTTTGACCCCAGCTTCAAGGCAGGCCTAATCCTGGGTTGCAACCCCAGACTCCTCCAAGGAAGATACCCAGGATTTTTTTTCTCCTGTAAAGCAAGAGTTTTGCTCCAGAACCCACCCAAGACTCCTCTCAGGCATGTCCTGCAGTGCTTTGACCCCAGCTTTAAGGCAGGCCTAATCCTGGGTTGCAACCCCAGACTCCTCCAAGGAAGATACCCAGGATTTTTTTTCTCCTGTAAAGCAAGAGTTTTGCTCCAGAACCCACCCAAGACTCCTCTCAGGCATGTCCTGCAGTGCTTTGACCCCAGCTTTAAGGCAGGCCTAATCCTGGGTTGCAACCCCAGACTCCTCCAAGGAAGATGCCCAGGATTTTTTTTCTCCTGTAAAGCAAGAGGTTTGCTCCAGAACCCACCCAAGACTCCTCTCAGGCATGTCCTGCAGTGCTTTGACCCCAGCTTTAAGGCAGGCCTAATCCTGGGTTGCAACCCCAGACTCCTCCAAGGAAGATGCCCAGGATTTTTTTTCTCCTGTAAAGCAAGAGGTTTGCTCCAGAACCCACCCAAGACTCCTCTCAGGCATGTCCTGCAGTGCTTTGACCCCAGCTTTAAGGCAGGCCTAATCCTGGGTTGCAACCCCAGACTCCTCCAAGGAAGATACCCAGGATTTTTTTTCTCCTGTAAAGCAAGAGGTTTGCTCCAGAACCCACCCAAGACTCCTCTCAGGCATGTCCTGCAGTGCTTTGACCCCAGCTTTAAGGCAGGCCTAATCCTGGGTTGCAACCCCAGACTCCTCCAAGGAAGATACCCAGGATTTTTTTTCTCCTGTAAAGCAAGAGTTTTGCTCCAGAACCCACCCAAGACTCCTCTCAGGCATGTCCTGCAGTGCTTTGACCCCAGCTTTAAGGCAGGCCTAATCCTGGGTTGCAACCCCAGACTCCTCCAAGGAAGATACCCAGGATTTTTTTTCTCCTGTAAAGCAAGAGGTTTGCTCCAGAACCCACCCAAGACTCCTCTCAGGCATGTCCTGCAGTGCTTTGACCCCAGCTTTAAGGCAGGCCTAATCCTGGGTTG